>NW_027507785.1:23361833-23525098 GCF_037356315.1 Lithobates pipiens
AATGATACATAACACATAAAATATGACATTGTGTAAATAGTTTATTGTTTAGTAATTAAAGAGCCAATCCATCAACATTGGATCCCCCAAGAGATCATTTCAGTAACAAGAACTTTACTGAAAACCCTAATATAGTGTAGCTTGAGGTGAATCTGGATAGTAAATATTGGCTATTTGTAGGTTAGTGAGGGTTGGATTTATTTCTAGGCTACTAAAAATAAAAAAATCTAATAAATAAAAAAATACATACTGACCAGGGAACTTATTTTATTTGTGTTAACATTTTCCATTACAAGCTTTCAGGGTGTTCCCTTCCTCTCAGATCCAAGAAGAACTAAAAGTATAAGGAACTCACCAAAAGTTTGAACCCGAGGATTTTAATATTAGACCCCCTTTAACCCATTATCATCTCCCCTCTGTATCCCAGTTAGGTCCGCTCCTCCTTTCCCTAGATAGCATCTCCTCTCTGTATCCTCAATATCTCCTCTCCTCTGTATCCCCAAAGCACCGATCTACTAGTGTGGATGAATCCCGGCTAATCCTGAAAATATACAGCGCCAAAAATGTCACTGATCCAATGATCCCAATAACATGGAAAGTACATGTATCTCATAATACAATAAATCACCAGATACACAGATATTAATTCTAAATAACTACTAGATCACTGTGAAGAAAGGAAAAAGGATAGATAGATAGATAGATAGATAGATAGATAGATAGATAGATAGATAGATAGATAGATAGATAAATCCCCAGAAACTCCACACATGATGTCCGCCTCCTCCCCCAACTTTATTCTGATTTATACTCAATATATAGCACACCGCTCCTTCCTATCATTAATAGCACCGCTCCACCGTATGTACAAAGCATCGCTCCTCTATATCCCGAATAGCACTTCTCCGCTGTATCCTAATTATCACGACTCCACCAATATCTCCATAAAGAGGACATGTTACCTGACCAATACTATCACATATGGGGGAGGGGAGACATTGGGGCTGGAAAGACCACCGATATCTCCATAAGGAGGACCTCCCCATCTAACTGGGGCACCCTCCAGTTTGTGGACTGGAGGAGTTGCTCTATTTTCCATACTTGCGGTATACAAATACCACACATGAACCATGATGATGTTATGTAAGTCCTGCAAGTTGATTTATATCAGGGAGTTACCTGGAAGTGACCCTCTGGAGATTTACTCTGATCACTGATAATATTCAATAAAAAGGTATAAAAAAAAAAAAATGATCCCACTCTATTCCAAATGAAGGTGCAACACTGACACCTGGCGGTGAACAGGATACATGGCATCTGTACTGGGATCTGCGAAGAGATACAATGTGATTCATTGTAATGTTTCCCTTCCTAATTCCCAAGTTGTGTTTACAATGTAGACTTTGGTAGCTGAACCAGAACAATGTCTGGGGATCTAGCGAATTGGAAACACAAGCGGCCATCTAAATACTCGATGTGTGTGTTTTTTGTTTGTTTTGTTTTTTTCTTTTGATTTTTTTTTTTCTTTTTGGGAAATATAGATGTACCTGGCTAGCAAAGCCCATCGAATAATCCAGAATCATTTTGTACATGGTTAGAATAAACTCTTATGTGTAGTATGTGGGTGGCTCATTTCCACTATACAACACAAAGACACCCGCCTCCCCATACAAAGAGCCCCACATACATTTTTTATCGGGAGATTTGATTGTAAATACAGATAATGGAAAGTTTCATCCCCATGGTGGAACAATGTGATAATGACCACACACCTCTCCATACCAACACATGTTACCAGAATAAAGCTTTCAGTTTATAGAACAATGTGATCTCATTACAGGGACTCCTCTTCCTTCTCCTCCATCTTTTATTTCTGATTCATTTCTTTCAGAAACCATTCAAACGATTCCAATCATCCTCCCCACTGGAAAGGAACCCAGATCTCCTCTCCTTCCTCAGAGGAATAAAACAAATAATATCAGAGAGAAACACCCCTGACTGTGATTGGCTCAACTTTCAAACTGAATTCCATGGAACGTTCCAGGCAATCCGCCCTCCAACCGCCAAATCCGATAGGAAGCTTTCCATACTTTCCGGAGAACATTTTATTTCAGACAAGAGTCAATATTACAATCAAATGAAATCTGCCCTTTGAGTTTATTTCAGAATCCGCTCTGCTATAGGATTTTTGCTATAGAGATCAATGAAAAGTCTACTGAACAAGTATGGGGAGATCTCTCTTTCTGGAAACCTCAAAAGAAAGATATCATTGGTTGATGAATGGAACGCCCATAACTGTGATTGGTTCAGATTTCAAATTGAATTTCACATTTTCCCACCGGAATCATATAGAGTAGTGTGCATTTAATCCCCGGATCTCCATCATGTCACTGAGCGATGTGTATTTGTCACTCTTTCACAAATGCTGCAGTTACAGATGTTGCCCTTATCCCAACCAGAACATTCCTAAAAAGAAATGTGTAAAGACATGGGGAAGTACATTATGTAGCAATTATGACACTGCCAGATAAATCTATACAAGGAATGATTAAAGCCTCATTCACACTATCAGATTTTCTGCAGACTTTTTTTTTTTCCTTCAGATTTACCAAAACCATGTAGTGCAAGGGCCTGCCTGATTGCATACAAATTGTAACTCCTAAAGTCTGACCTCATATTATATGTTTTTGGTAAATCTAAAGGGGGAAAAAAAAAAAAGGAAAAAAATCTGATAGCGTGTATGGGGCTTAACAAAAAGAACCAAATCAATTTCTTCTTTGTAACTAAAATCCAGCAAAATGTTTACAAGGCTCTGAATAGAAGTCATTGTCTGCACAGGACAGAATAGTTGTGACCACGCCCCCTTCCACCAGTCTCCAATCAGGTACGCTTATAAACATGAGATCAAGGTGTTGGATGGATTGTTGTTGCCTCAATATAATGAACGTCTACATTTCTCCTGTAACAAACACTATACAGTCTGATTCTACAATTTGTCTAGATCTAATACAACAGATCTAAATGTCTGTCTAAATATATATATTATCTCTAGAATCCTACAATTTACTAATACATTTTCTTTATTAGGCCTTTACTTCAGGAGTGTTTTTAAGCTTTTCATTTCTTTTGCGAGTTGTTTTGTTTTTATTTTTTCCTAATCACATTTTTTTTTCTTTTTTTTTTTTTAGCTTGGGGTATTTATTGATTTACAATGGGCCATGTTATACCTGTATTTGACTACAGGATGGAGCCAGAGAGTGGAATGATTTCACTCTCTGGCTCCATCCTGTGGTCAAGTTTGGGTTCTAGCAGGACTTCATTTTTCTGACAAAAGTTCCACTTTAATGATATCATGGTTAAAGTGGAACTAAACCTCTTTTACATCCAAGGAAGCTGCCATCTTGGTCTCTGTTTAATCTGCAGTTGCCATGGTACTGCACAAAATAGAGTATCCAGGTATGGCACATATGACAAGTGCCATGGGCACCATATGAAGGTGGTGCTTGTGAATGGCTGGGCAGCAAGCAGTGTTGCCTGTCGTGGCTGCCCGTATTTTTGGCAATTTCCGGAGCGGTCCCATGTGATCCTGTATTCGGCCAGCGAGTGGGGCCACCCAGCCCCGAGGGCAAGCTTGACAGAGGATGGGTTGGCTACTACTGGTGGCAAGGCGAGTGATGTCATGGCGCATCCCACCAGGTGCGTCATAATTAAAAAAATAGTCACCAGGAGCAGGAGGCGAGCTGTGCAGGTGGAACGGAGGAGCCCTCATAGTGGTCTGAGTATCCTGGCGATCCAGAGAGTCGGGGACAGAGTGACAGTGTGAGTGTGAAAGCCCAGCCCAGGCATCCACAGTATTAGGGATGAGCTTGACTCAAACATCGGCTGTTCGCACGTTCAGCGAATACCAAACGTTATGGGCCATTCGAGCCAAATTTGTGTGGCTCTCACGGCCCACAATACACTGCACCATCGCAGTGCATTGCTGGCTCATGATTGGCCAAGCATGCACTGTGACCCCGCATGCTTGGCCAATCACATCGCCGGCAGCGAAGAGAGCCATAATTGGCCACAGGCAGGATGCCTGTGGCCAATTATAGCTCAGGGGGTTTAGTGCACACCCCACACTATATGAGGCCGCCAGCACGGCGGCCTTGTGTAGTGTGTTCCGTTGTGCAGGGAAAGAGCTAGATAGGCAGGGGCAGTGTGTTCTTTTCTCAGGCATCTGCAGGAGTTAAAGTGAGTGTTGTGTGCCTCCAGCACAGTATATACCTGTATCTACCCTTTATTGCTGGTGTTCTCTAATACAGGCATCTGCAGAAGTTAGTGGGTGTTGTGTGCCTCCAGCACAGCACAATATACACATGTATCTACCCTTTATTGCTGGTGTTCTCTAATACAGGCATCTGCAGGAGTTAGTGGGTGTTGTCATGGCTCGAGTCCTGCGGGAACGCATGGGAACGGCGTTCCTGCACTTTTTTTTCACAGTAGGAACGACGTTAGCTTTGCAGGGCTAGAGCTGCCCGAGCCGATCCTTCACTAAGCGCCGATGCCCAGCATCGCCACATAGTGAAGGACAGAAGGACACAGTGAAGGAAGGAAGTCAGCAGCCGCATCTGCCCATGCCCAGTCTGTAGTTCCGGCCACTGCTGCCCACAGCTACTGAGGTGTCTGAGCAGTGCCGGAGTGATCTCCAGCCTTGTGTGCTGCGCCGGAGTCTGCGAGGGGGGACCTATCTGACAAGGGGAAATTCTTCCCACTGCCCAACCATGCAGTGTGACATGCCGTCCAGACTCTGGGGCAGTCTGGGGCCGGACACTATTGTAAGGGGAGAGTGGGGAGGAGTGTATGGGGGTGAAAGGCTGTGCGATCTCCTCATGCTGTGTTTGGAGGACTGGTGACAGCCCGCTCTGCTGGGACTTGTAGTGCCCTCCGTTGTGGGCTGAGATATGGCAGCCTCCTATGTTGGGACTTGTAGTGCCCTAGACTGTGGGGGGACTGAGGAATCCTCAGTCCCCCACAAGTCCCAGCCGAGTAGGCTGCCATTCTTCAGTCCTCTATAATCTAGGGCACTACAAGTCCCAGCATATCAGGCTGCTCTTACAGAACAGTAGAAGGAGCTTGGAGGGGGATTTGTACTGGAAGGGGAGAGAAGGAGGCACAGGTTTGGGTGGGGGAGGATTTGTGATGAGAGGGGGTATTTTTGCTGGGAGGAGGAGATGGGGGAGGTTTTATTTTTTTTCTAAGAGGGGGAATATATGCTGGAATTGGGAGATGGGGGAGGATTTGTGCTGGGAGGGAAGAGAAGGAGGCACAGGTTTGAGATGGGGGAGGGGTTTGCTGAAGGGGGAGAGGGGGGATGTTTTTTGCTAAGAGGGGGGATTTATGCTGGAAGGGGGAGATGAGAGAGGATTTGTGATGAGAGAGAGAATTCATGCCGAGAGGGGGAGATGAGAGGATTTGTGATGAAAGGGAGAATTAATGCTGGGGTGGGGAGATGGGGGAGGATTTGTGCTTGGAGGGAGAGATAGGGAAGGATGTGTGCTAGGAAAGAAGGCAAAGGCAAGGGTTTGTGCTGAGAAGGGGGGTTACTACTGGAAGGGTTTATATGAGGGTGAGGATTTGTGCAGAAAGGTGGGATTTTTGCTGCTAGGGGGAGATGGGGGTTCAGGGGTCTGTGCTGAGAGGGGGTTTGTGGATTTATGTTGTAGGGGGGATGTGGGGAGTGAGGATTTGTGCTGAGGGGGGTATGTGTGATAGAAGGAGTCATATGGGGGTGAGGAGTGAGCACTGGATGATCTTGTCCCAGCATTGGCGCACTCTACAAATTGCAAGGACAGAACTGTGAAGAGAGAGCCAGATGCCAATGTGAGGACTGGATTGGAAGTTGTTCCAGCCTGTACTGATGCGGTGGCGACTATGGCAGCCAGGAACGGCAGACTCGTGAGTACCTGGTGGCCCTTCTGAGTGGAGGGACACACACACGTGTTTCTTTGGTAAGATAGCCAACACAGCTAGCTTAGGTGTATAGAGTGGCAGTGGGAAGAATAGTGTCCCATTTGTTTTTTTTGTTTTTTTTGGTGAGGGAGTGGATCTTGGGTGGGAGTTCCCACACTTTTTCTTCCCCAGGACTTGACCCCTGGGTGTTGTGTGCCTCCAGCACAGCACAGTATACACCTGTATCTACCCTTTATTGCTGGTGTTCTCTAATACAGACATCTGCAGGAGTTAGTGGGTGTTGTGTGCCTCCAGCACAGCACAGTATACACCTGTATCTACCCTTTATTGCTGGTGTTCACTATTACAGACATCTGCAGGAGTTAGTAGGTGTTGTGTGCCTCCAGAACAGCATAGTCACTCCTTCCCTAGACCCATCATGTTCTCCTGAGGACTCCCTCGAACTGTTTGAGCACAGTGTTGGGTACATGCTCCAGGAGAATGCCCAGCGTTTTGTAGGCTCTGATGATAATACCCAGCTAGAGGAAGGCAGTAACGTGAGCACAGAGAGAGGGGATGTTCAAGAAGGACAGCAATCTGGCCGTCATGTTCCTCCAGCTGCAGCATACTGCCAGGTGTACTCCAGTGATGAAGAGGTAGGGGGTGATGAGGTCACTGACTCCACGTGGGTGCCTGATAGAAGAGAGGAGGAGGCGGCACATCTCCAACGAGGCAGGATGCCCTCCGTGGGCCAGCTTAGGGGCAGCATACCGACTGCATCACACTGCAGAGCTCCGCCTATGCAGGGCGCTGCCTCTGCGCATTATTCCAAAAGTTCTTTGATGTGGCCCTTTTTTGAGAGGATTGCATCAGATCTCACCTCTTCTATTTGCAACATATGTCTCAAGCTTATATTGCGTGGCCAAAACATCAGCCGCTTGGGCACCACATGCTTGACCAGACATATGTTGACTTGCCATGCAGCTCGTTGGCAAGCATACCTTAAAGACCCACACCAAAGAACAAAGCGGATCTCTCCTTGCTCCTCATTAGGGATGAGCCGAACACCCCCCGGTTCGGTTCGTACCAGAACTTTTGAATGAACCTAAAATGTGTGCGAACTTTAGAACCCCATTGAAGTCTATGGGACTCGAACATTTGGGAACCCGGCTCCTGCCCCAGGGGACATGGGTCAATGCCTAAAATGTTTTTTAAAAACGGCCGTTTTTTCGGGAGCACTGATTTTAATGACAATTAAAGTGAAATAAAAAAAAGTGAAATATTCCTTTAAATATCGTGCCTGGGGCGTGTCTATAGTATGCCTGTGAAGTGCCACGTGTTTCCCATGTTTAGAACAGTCCCTGCACAAAATGACATTTAACTGAAAAAAAGTCATTTAAAACTGCTTGGGGGTTTAATGTAATATCTGGTTCCAGCAATATGGATGAAAACCATTGAGAAAAATGGCATGGGTAGCCCCCCCCCCCCCTGCCCATTACAAGCCCCTTTGGGTCTTGAACGGATATTAAGGGGAATGGTTATCACTCCTGTATAATTTTTTTGTCCGTCCGTCTTTTTTCATCTCACTTCCTGTTGTCTCCTTCCGTTTGCAAGTAGGAGACGTCTGTAAGTTGGATGTTTGAAAGTAGGGGCCTGCCCTATATGCTCTGCAGAAATTTGCGCCTAAGGTGTTGGTGTTGCCACAACACTGTAAGCCCTCAAAGTGACTCTTGGTGGGTGCTGGAGAGCCCTGCTGTGAACAATTATATCAAGAATCGTAATTAGGGATGGCCGAACTGTTCGCCCGGCGGTCGGTTCGCGGCAAATTTCGGCTGTTCGCGATTCACCCGATCGGCAGACTATTGCCGCTGTTCGCCCGGCGGACCCACGTGTTTACTGTGTAAAAGAACTTTGACCTATGATGACATATCCATCATGTGGTACAGGACAGCCAATTGAGACATTACAGCACCTGGACACTTGGACATTCCCCCTAACTTATAAATAGACCCGATCCAGCGGCCATTTTACATTCTTTCTACTGTCACTATAGGGAGAGGTTGCTGTGTGGAGCAGGGAGAGACTGCAGTGACACAAATCGCTAGCTATTAGGTCCACAAAAGTTCTTTTAAGGACTGGTATGGTATAGGTGTAGTTCAGGATAAAGGTTTGAGGCACTGCTATTCAAGTCATTGTTGCAGCAGATTGTCTTTTCTCAGTGCAGATAGGGACAGGATGCTGTGTGCTGCAGGGACAGTCAGTTTAATCATTAGCTGTTACTATTAGGTCCACAAAGGTCCTTTTCAGGACTGGTATGGTGTAGTAGTACAGGATATAGTTTTGAGTGCAGTGCTATTCAAGTTATTGTTGCAGCAGCCTGTGTTTTATCAGTTTAAATAGGGACAGACAGGAAGCTGTGTGTAGCAGTGAGGGACAGTCAGTTTAATCATTAGCTGTTACTATTAGGTCCACAGAGGTCCTTTTCAGGACTGGTATGGTAATAGGGTTGTACACGTATAATATTCTTGCTTCCAAATATAGAAAGAATATTATACTTGACTGCTGCCCTTCTGCTGCAGTAGTCCTTTATGAGTATAGGGACTGAGGTACAGTCTGCTAATCACAACCCACTAGTTCCACAAAGGTCCTTATAAGGACTGGTAAGGTATAGTGTACTACAGTATATAGGGTTGAGTGAGGTACAGTCTGCTAATCCTTAAGGACTGGTATAGGTCCACAATATATAGGGTTGAGGTGCACTACTGCTGACTGCTGCCCTTCTGCTGCAGTAGTCCTTTATGAGTATAGGGACTGAGGTACAGTCTGCTAATCACAACCCACTAGTTCCACAAAGGTCCCTCTAAGGACTGGTAAGGTATAGCTTACTACAGTATATAGGGTTGAGTGAGGTACAGTCTGCTAATCCTTAAGGACTGGTATAGGTCCACAATATATAGGGTTGAGGTGCACTACTGCTGACTTCTGCCCTTCTGCTGCAGTAGTCCTTTATGAGTATAGGGACTGAGGTACAGTCTGCTAATCACAACCTACTAGTTCCACAAAGGTCCTTCTAAGGACTGGTAAGGTATAGTGTACTACAGTATATAAGGTTGAGTGAGGTACAGTCTGCTAATCCTTAAGGACTGGTATAGGTCCACAATATATAGGGTTGAGGTGCACTACTGCTGACTGCTGCCCTTCTGCTGCAGTAGTCCTTTATGAGTATAGGGACTGAGGTACAGTCTGCTAATCACAACCTACTAGTTCCACAAAGGTCCTTCTAAGGACTGGTAAGGTATAGTGTACTACAGTATATAGGGTTGAGTGAGGTACAGCCTGCTAATCACAACCTTCTAATTCCACAAAGGTCCTTCTAAGGACTGGTAAGGTATAGCATACTACAGTATATAGGGTTGAGTGAGGTACAGTCTGCTAATCACAACCTACTAGTTCCACAAAGGTCCTTAAGGACTGGTATAGGTGTACTATTTGGTGTGCAGTACCTAGTATAGTGCGTTTCCACTGTCCGGCATTGTGACTGCTGAGCGGTTCTGCAGCGATACTACAAAGAGTGACAAACGCAATCCAAAAAAAGTATTGTAACTGGTGTGATAGGCCTGTGACCCCCAAAAACAATAGATTGAAGCGGGATGTTATATACCTTCTTCCACATACATACTGCACTTGTCTAGAGAGTTTTGTCACAGGGTCATTTAAAAAATGACAGGCAGAGGAAGAGGCCGGCTTTTCCGCAAGGGTGGTGGGGGTAGGGCAGGAGCAACAGGCTTGAGCCAAAGTGGGAAATTGCAGAAGGTGCGTGCGATTACGTCAAAGGAAGCACCAGAATTGGTTGAGTGGCTCACTCAGCCTTACTCTTCTGCACCCTCTGCTGTGCATATTATGAGGGGCTCCCACCATCCCTGTGCTATGCTCATTATGAGAGTCTCCCACCATCCCTGTGCTATGGTATGCTACTTCCTCATGAGGCTGCTTACGGTGCAGGTGTCATTGCTGTATATCACGGTGCTGGTGCTGGTGATCATCTCCTGTACCCTCTTCTTTGTCTACCCTGACCTTCCCTCGCCTCCATTGTCTCAAGAGTCCTGAATTGTCAGAATTTCACATATAAAAAAAGAATGCTTGTAGTTGTCGATCCCAGATTCACCTCATACATGTGTTATGTCATTGGCCATGTGGTGGGACTATGTGTGCACAGCTAGTAATTATTTTGTGGCTGCAAATATGACCTGTAGGTTTGTAAAGTTCACCAACCCTGGGCTGTGATGACTTCCTCCTGGGGCTGCTTATTATGAGGGGCTCCCACCATCCCTGTGCTATGCTCATTATGAGGGACTCCCACCATCCCTGTGCTATGCTGACTTCCTCCTGGGGCTGCTTACGGTGCAGGTGTCAGTGCTGTATATCACGGTGCTGGTGCTGGTGATCATCTCCTGCACCCTCTTCTTTGCCTACCCTGACCTTCCCTCGCCTCCATTGTCTCAAGAGTCCTGAATTGTCAGAATTTCACATATAAAAAAAGAATGCTTGTAGTTGTCGATCCCAGATTCACTTCATACATGTGTTATGTCATTGGCCATGTGGTGGGACTATGTGTGCACAGCTAGTAATTATTTTGTGGCTGCAAATATGACCTGTAGGTTTGTAAAGTTCACCATCCCTGTGCTGTGTTGACTTCCTCCTGGGGCTGCTTATTATGAGGGGCTCCCTCCATCCCTGTGCTATGCTCATTATGAGGGGCTCCCACCATCCCTGTGCTGTCCTGACTTCCTCCTGGGGCTGCTTATTATGAGGGTCTCCCACCATCCCTGTGCTGTGCTGACTTCCTCCTGGGGCTGCTTAAGGTGCAGGTGTCAGTGCTGTATATCACGGTGCTTGTGTCAGTGCTTTATGTCACGCTGCTGATGTCAGTGCTCACTATCACGGTGCTGGTGTCAGATCACTTTATCACGGTGCAGGTGTCAGTGCTCTATATCACGGTGCTGGTGCTGGTGATCATCTCCTGCACCCTCTTCTTTGCCTACCCTGACCTTCCCTCGCCTCCATTATCTCAAGATTCCTGCATTTTCAGAATTTCACATATAAAAAAAGAATGCTTGTAGTTGTCGATCCCAGATTCACCTCATACATGTGTTATGTCATTGGCCATGTGGTGGGACTATGTGTGCACAGCTAGTAATTATTTTGTGGCTGCAAATATGACCTGTAGGTTTGTAAAGTTCACCATCCCTGTGCTGTGCTGACTTCCTCCTGGGGCTGCTTATTATGAGGGGCTCCCACCATCCCTGTGCTATGCTGACTTCCTCCTGGGGCTGCTTACGGTGCAGGTGTCAGTGCTGTATATCACGGTGCTGGTGTCAGTGCTTTATGTCACGCTGCTGATGTCAGTGCTCTCTATCACGGTGCTGTTGTCAGATCACTCTATCAAGGTGCAGGTGTCATTGCTGTATGTCACGCTGCTGGTGTCAGTGCTGTATATCACGGTGCAGGTGTCATTGCTGTATGTCACGCTGCTGATGTCAGTGCTCTCTATCACGGTGCTGGTGTCAGTGCTGTATATCACGGTGTATGTGTCATTGCTGTATGTCACGCTGCTGATGTCAGTGCTCTCTATCACGGTGCTGGTGTCAGATCACTCTATCACGGTGCAGGTGTCAGTGCTGTATATCACGGTGCAGGTGTCATTGCTGTATGTCACGCTGCTGATGTCAGTGCTCTCTATCACGGTGCTGGTGTCAGATCACTCTATCACGGTGCAGGTGTCATTGCTGTATGTCACGCTGCTAATGTCAGTGCTCCCTAGAGGTCGACCGAAAAAAAAGGGCTAACTTGCGTTTGAAAGACCTCTGGGCAAATACCGCGTCACATAAAATATTGCAACAACCGCTATTTGATTCCCTAGGGTCTCTGCTAAAAAAATATATATACTTTTTGGGGCTTCTGAGTGATTTTCTAGTAGAAAATACTGGATTTTTACTTGTAAGCAACAAGTGTCAAAAAAGATTTAGTCTTTAAATGGTTAAACTGAGAACTTCTACACATGGAGTTCAGCCCATTGAAGAAGAAACATTGTATCATTTTGTTATTTTCTTGGCAGCCTGCCCAGAGAGGATGAAAGTCCTTCACTGATGTCTTCAGGCAACTTACATTGACTTTCACAAAAGTCTTCTGCAAGTCATAATAAGCATAACGACTGAAAAACGCGGTAAAAAACGCAGAGAATCGCGGTAAAAAACGCCGCAAAAAACGCTTGAAGTCGTCGTCGATTCGACGACAACTGATCCGAAATCCGGAATTCGTAAACAAAAGTTCGTATTCCGTACAGAATTTGGACGCACAGCAATTCGTATTTCGGATCCTCCCGAACGTACGAATTTTTAGAAATTCGTACGCATTTGAGATTCTTACAAAACAAATCGCACATGTCTAATACACAGTTGACAACCGGGTGAGGCTTAGTCTTGGACCTGTGGGGCTCCTGTCTTACCCCTTTCCCTGTCTGGAGGGTAGATTTGCAATGTTTTACGCACCTCACCCTGGCACTCTAGTGTGACTTTGTGGATTCTCCTGTGTAGGGGCTTAATTCCCCTTTTTTCCTTTTTTTTTTCTTTTCCCCCTCGCCTTCCTTTCTTCTCCTAGTTTACTTTCGCTACCCTATAGCTAACAGAAACTAGGCCTTTTGTGGATCTATACTTACTTTGTGCTCTAATATTCTGGACTTTGTTGAGAGACCCTATCTAATACATTGTTCAGTTATATACTGTATGGTTGTAATATGCAATTTGTATTGCCTGTTACTATATCTGGAACTCTGTATTATCCTTATCTATGGTTCTGTCATGTTGTATTTTCTATTTCTATTGTTCAATAAAAAAAATTCTATTGTAAAACAAAATAAAAAAAATAAAAAAATCTGTAACTGAAATGGATATTTAGTATAGTAAAGAGTACATTGTCCACATAACACAATGATCTTGTCGCTGATCATTGTAACACGTTCAGAGGATGATTTGTCTCCCTACTGGTTCCCTTCTAATGATCACGGAAGTATCTGCAGTCGCTGCGTTCCATATTGAATTGTGAGAATTCCTTGTAGAAAGATGGTCTAGAAGAGGAAATGTTCATCCCCTCCTCCCCCCTCCCCGGGGAGATCCCAGACAGTGTGCAGGAATTGTCTATGACTTGCAGGTCTCCAATCCGCACCACAGATATATATACAGGCGAGTCAGTTTGCTTCAGTTACAGTGTTTAGAGGATATATATGCATCCCAGGTGTGTTGTATATATATTTATGCACTGTATTCAGTTTAGCTAGATCCGTTCCTTTTATTCTCTTCATAATACACTGACAGGCACAGAGCTGCACTATTTTCACTTAGTGTACTGTGTCCTTTGCACAATGTGCACCTAAAGCTTTGCCTGAATACAATTGCCGGTGTTCTCATACAAATACAGGCAGGGAGCTGCATTATTTTGTTTTAGTGTCCTTTGCACAGTGTGCACCTAAAGCTTTACCCGACTACAATTGCCGGTGTTCTCATATAAATGCAGGCAGGGAGCTGCAGTAGTTTGTTTTAGTGTCCTTTGCATGGCGTGCACCTAAAGCTTACCTGAATACAATTGCTGGTGTTCTCATACAAATACAGGCAGGAGCTGCAGTACCGTATATACTCGAGTATAGGCCGACCCGAATATAAGCCGAGGCCCCCAATTTACCCCCAAAAAAACTGGCAAACTTATTGACTCGTGTATAAGCCGAGGGTAAGACATGCCTGTCCATCCCTGTGTGTGTGTCCGTCCATCCCTGTGTGTCCGTCCATCCCTGTGTGTCCGTCCATCCATCCCTGTGTGTGTGTGTGTCCATCCATCCATCCATCCCTGTGTGTGTGTGTCTCCATCCATCCATCCATCCATCCCTGTGTGTGTGTGTCTCCATCCATCCATCCATCCCTGTGTGTGTGTGTATCCGTGTGTGTGTGTGTGTGTGTGTGTGTGTGTGTGTGTGTGTGTGTGTGTGTGTGTGTGTGTGTGTGTGTGTCCAGCCTACCTGTGTCCCGAGCCTTTGTCCCGAGCCTCCGTCCCGTGCCTTGCCTCCTTGCCTCCGTGCCTCGCCGCCGTGCCTTGCCTCCGTCCCGTCCCGTCCCGTCCCGTGCCGTGCCGTGCCTTGCCTTGCCTCCGTCCCGTGCCCTCTTCGTCGGCGCCTCGGCGGCCATTGTAAAATTCAAAAGCTGCGCCGCCGCCTTCGCCTGTGATAGGCGGAACACTGAATTTCCCAGCAGCCTGTGTTCCGCCTATCACGTACATCGTATCATCCTCGTCCGTAGTACGAGGATGATACGATGTCCGTGATAGGCGGAACACAGGCTGCTGGGAAATTCAGTGTTCCGCCTATCACAGGCGAAGGCGGAGCCGGAGGCGCGGCTTTTGAATTATAGAATGGCCGCTGTCTGTCTGCTCGACACGCTGATCGAGCGGGCAGACAGCGATGACTCGAGTATAAGCCGAGGGGGGCACTTTCAGCCTCAAAAAAGAGGCTGAAAATCTCGGCTTATACTCGAGTATATACGGTATTTTGTTTTAGTGTCCTTTGCACACTGTGCGCCTAAAGCTTTACTTAATTAAAATTGCCAGTGTTCTCATACTAATAATACTACAAGCAGGCAGTTGACATGCCGAAGACTTGGTAGAGTGTAGGGATGAGCCGAACACCCCCCGGTTCGGTTCGCACCAGAACTTGCGAACGACCCCCGCGTTCGGTACGAACGTTAGAACCCCATTGAAGGCTACGTTCGAATTGGAAAGTGCTAATTTTAACGGCTAATATGCAAGATAGTGTCCTAAAAAGGGTTTGGCGACCTGCCTCCTGCCTCAGGGGACATGGGTCACTGCAAAAAAAAGTTTTAAAAACTACCGTTTTGGTGGGAGTACTGATTTTAATGACGATTAAAGTGAAAAAAAAAAAGTGAAATATTCCTTTAAATATGGTGCCTGGTGGGTGTCTGTAGTATGCCTGTGAAGTGCCACGTGTTTCCCGTGTTTAGAACAGTCCCTGCACAAAATGACATTAAGCGGAAATAACACCATTTAAAACTGCTTGCGGTTTTAATGTTATATCTGGTTCCTGCAATATGGTTGAAAATCATTCAGAAAAATGGCATGGGTAGCCCTCCCTGCCCATTACCAGCCTATTTGGGTCTTGTACGCATATTAAGGGGAACCCTGTACCCATATTAAAAAAAGGAAATGCGTGTCGCCCAGGCCCTATATACTCAGAACAGCAGTATACAGGCGGTGCAAACAAGACTGGGACTGTGTAGGTTTGTTGTGTTAAGTTGAATCTGTTTGTAATTTTCAACTGGTACATTGTTAAAGTGTAGCTCCAGTCAAAAAAAATATTTTTAAGCTTTTTGGAAAACATAGGGAAGGGTTATCACCCCTGTATAATTTGTTTTGTCGTCCATCTTTTTTCATCTCACTTGCTGTTGTCTCCTTCCGTTTGCAAGTAGGAGATGTTTGTAAGTTGGATGTTTGAAAGTAGGGGCCTGCCCTATATGCTCTGCAGAAATGGTGGAACAAGGTGTTGGTTTTGCAACAACATTGTAAGCCCTCAAAGTGACTCTTGGTGGGCGCTGGAGCGCCCTGCTGTGAACGATTATATCAAGAATTGTAATTACATGCCATTGTTGAACAGTGGTAGAAAAATTGACCTTTGGTGGTTGTGGTGCTGGTGCCACAACACTATAAGTCCTCACAGTTACTCTGGGTGGGCACAGGAAGGGGCCCTCCTGTGAAATATTATATCAAGAATTGTAATTACATGTCCCTGTTAAACAGGGGCAGAAAAATTGGGCCTTAGGCACTGGTGCCATCACACTGCAACCTCTGCCATACACTCTAGTTTTATTGCAGGAATTAGCCCTGCTGCAAAGCATTGCATCAAAAATTGTACTTAAACGCCCCTGTTAAACAGGGGCAGAAAAATTGGGCCTTAGGCACTGGTGCCATCACACTGCAACCTCTGCCATACACTCTAGTTTTATTGCAGGAATTAGCCCTGCTGCAAAGCATTGCATCAAAAATTGTACTTAAACGTCCCTGTTAAACAGGGGCAGAAAAATTGGGCCTTAGGCACTGGTGCCATCACACTGCAACCTCTGCCATACACTCTAGTTTTATTGCAGGAATTAGCCCTGCTGCAAAGCATTGCATCAAAAATTGTACTTAAACGCCCCTGTTAAACAGGGGCAGAAAAATTGGGCCTTAGGCACTGGTGCTGGTGCCACCACACTGCAACCTCTGCCATATACTCTAGTTTTATTGCAGGAATTAGCCCTGCTGCAAAGCATTGCATCAAAAATTGTAATTAAACGCCCCTGTTAAACAGGGGCAGAAAAATTGGGCTGCTGGCATCACCCAGAACCAAAAATGTTCTTCCAACATATCAGCGGAGGAGGAAGAGGATAGACAATCAACATAACAGGACAGTCACTCAGCATCAGCATAGGCAGTCTTGAAGGGATGTGGTATTTCAAAAAAAATTATTCGGTTACATCAGCTTCAGGTGCTTGGTAGCTGTGGGTGATCCAAGACTGATTCATCTTGATGAAGGTCAGTCGATCAACTGATTCGGTGGACAGGCGCACCCTGTGATCGGTAACGAAGCCACCAGCAGCACTGAAGGTGCGTTCCGAAAGAACGCTGGATGCAGGACAGGCCAGTAGCTCAATTGCATACTGTGCAAGCTCTGGCCAGTGATCCATCCTCAAGACCCAGTAAACCAGAGGATTTTCAGTGGGAAAGGTGTCCAAGTCTGACCTTGCCCCTAGGTATTCCTGCACCATGTAAATTAGACGCTGGCGATGGGTGCTGGAACCAATCATACCTTGGGGCTGCGGACTAAAAAATTGTCTGAAAGCATCAGTCAGACGGCCACCTTCTCCACCGCTCCTTCTGACTGATGCCTCAGCAACACGTTGTCCAGGACCAGGAGTTTGTGACCTCCCAGTCTCTGGGAACGCGTTGCACAGAGCTTTCTGCAAGGCCTCCCGGAGATGTCTCATCCTCTGCTCCCTCTGCGATGGCAAGATAAGGTCGGCAACCTTACCCTTGTACCGTGGATCAAGGAGAGTGGCCAGCCAGTAATGGTCCCTCTCCTTGATCCGAAGAATACGAGGATCCTTCCGCAGGCTTTGCAGGATCAGGGAGGCCATGCAGCGTAGGTTAGCTGAGGCATTCGGTCCGGAGTCCTCTGGGTCACTAAGGACAACATGATCCGCAGCTACCTCCTCCCAGCCACGTACAAGTCCACGTGTTTCTTGGGACTGTAAATCATCCCTATAAGACTGCTGCTGCTGATGCTGAGTGCCAGCCTCCACCTCCATGCTGACACAATCATCCTCCTCCTCCTCTTCCTCCTCCTCACCCTCTTCCTGTGTGATGGGTGGCACAGCAGGAACACTGTCTGGATAAAGGGGGCCTTGAGAGGCAAGGAAGTCCTCCTCTTCCTGCCTCTGTTCTGCCTCAAGTGCCCTGTCCATTATTCCACGCAGCGTATGCTCCAAGAGGTGGACAAGAGGTATAGTGTCACTGATGCATGCACTGTCACTGCTCACCATCCTTGTGGCCTCCTCAAACGGTGACAGGACAGTGCATGCATCCCTGATCATGCCCCACTGGCGTGGTGAGAAAAAACCAAGCTCCCCTGACCCTGTCCTGGTGCCGTAGTCGCACAGGTACTCATTGATGGCCCTCTGCTGCGTGTGCAGCCGCTGCAGCATGGCCAACGTGGAGTTCCACCTGGTGGGCATGTCACATATAAGGCGGTTCTTGGGCAGGTTCAACTCCTTTTGGAGCTCAGCCAGCCGAGCACAGGCATTAAATGATCGGCGGAAATGCACACAGACTCTCCTGGCCTGTTTCAGGACATCCTGTAAGCCGGGGTACCTGCCCAAGAACCGCTGCACCACCAGGTTAAGGACGTGAGCTACACAGGGCACATGGGTCAGTTGTCCCTGTCGGAGGGCGGAGAGGAGGTTGGTGCCATTGTCGCAAACCACCATTCCTGGCTTAAGCTGGCGTGGTGTCAACCACCTCTCGGCCTGCCCCTGCAGAGCTGACAAAACATCCGCCCCAGTGTGGCTCCTGTCCCCCAAACAAACCAGCGCAAGCACGGCATGGCATCGTTTTGCCTGCGTACTTGCGTAGCCCCTGCAACGCCTACGGAGCACCGCTGGTTCTGAGGACAGAGCACTGGAAGAGGCCATGGAGGAAGAAGAAGAGGAGGGGGTGGAGGAGAGAGGTGTGTCACAACCAATAGTAGCATTTTGGAGGCGTGGTGGCGGAACAACCTCCAATACTACTGCACCTTGTCCTGCATCCTTCCCAGCAGCCAGAAGAGTGACCCAATGGGCCGTGAAAGACAGGTAACGTCCCTGTCCATGCCTGCTGGACCATGAGTCAGCGGTAATATGCACCTTACCGCTGACCGCCCTGTCCAGCGAGGCAAGGACATTGCCTTCCACATGCCGGTAGAGAGCCGGAATTGCCTTCCGTGAGAAAAAGTGGCGTTTGGGGACCTGCCACTGAGGAACCGCACATTGTACAAACTCACGGAAGGGGGCCGAGTCTACCAACTGAAAAGGCAGCAGTTGAAGTGCTAGCAATTTAGCCAAGCTAGCATTCAACCGCTGGGCATGTGGATGGCTGGGAGTAAATTTCTTCCGCCGGTCCAGCAGCTGGGGCAGGGACATTTGTCTGCTATAATCGGACGTGGATGTACCACTAGCAGAGTTCCCGGAAGCACTTGGCTGTGACACACCTAATTCTACACCTTCATTCCTCTCAGAGCAGGTTTCAGAGAGGACTGAAGGTCTAGTGGGGTTGGAGATGCCAGCTGATGAGGAGCAAGGAGAGGTCCGCTTTGTTCTTTGGTGTGGGTCTTTGAGGTATGCTTGCCAACGAGCTGCATGGCAGGTCAACATATGTCTGGTCAAGCATGTGGTGCCCAAGCGGCTGATGTTTTGGCCACGTGAGATACGCTTGAGACATATGTTGCAAATAGCAGCGGTGCGATCTGATGCACTCGTCTCAAAAAAGGCCCACACCAAAGAACTTTTAGAATAACGCGCAGAGGAAGCGCTCTGCGCAGAGGAAGCGCTCTGCGCAGGCGGAGCTCTGCGGTGTGATTCAGTCGGTGTGCTGCCCCTAAGCTGGCCCCCGGAGGGCATCCTGCCTCGTTGGACATGTGCCTCCTCCTCCTCCTCCTCCTCCTCCTCCTCCCTCCTTCCAGGCACCCACGTGGAGTCAGTGCCCTCATCATCCCCTCCCTCTTCATCGCTGTAGCAAACCTGGCAGTATGCTGCAGCTTGTGGAACATGACTGCCAGATTGCTGTCCTTCTTGAGCATCCCCTCTCTCTGTGCTCACGCTACTGCCTTCCTCTAGCTGAGTGTCATCATCAGAGCCCACCAAACACTGGGCATCCTCCTGGAGCATGTACCCAACACTGTGCTCAAAGAGTTCAGGAGACTCCTCAGGAGGACGTGGTGGGTCTAGGGAAGGAGTCACTGATGATGACATTGAGAGGAGGGACGACGATGTGTTGGCAGCTGCTTTTCTACTACCCTGAGACTGGGTGAGAGAGGATGAGGAGGATGAAGAGGGCTTGGTCATCCACTCTACCAAGTCGTTGGCATGTTGCGGTTCAACATGTCCAGCTGCAGAAAAGAAGGACAAGCATGTCCCATGGCCACGTGCTGATGACAATGCACCGCGTCCACGACCAGCACTGTTGTCTCTAGACACAGAGCCTGCTTGCCCTCTTTTATCGGCTCGCGCCTGTCTGCCTCTCCTTGCTGGCCTTCCAGACATGGTAATGGCCTGAAGGGAGTTGGGTAAAACAGTAGTTGGGTAGTTTATATTGTGCTGGAGGCACACAACACCCACTAACTCCTGCAGATGCCTTTTTTATAGAACAGCAGAGTTAAAGGGGTATATACAGATGTATACTGTGCTGTGCTGGAAGCACACACAACTTCCAATAACTCCAGCAGATGTCAATCGGGCCCAAATAGAGAACAGCTATGTAGGTGGATAATAGCGGTATGTACTGGGTACAGAGCAGGCACACAGCACGCACTATCTCCTGAGTGACACTACTGACTGCAAGCTCTATTGTTAAAGATGGACCACTAGCTATATAGGTGAGGTGAATATCACGGTGTATACTGCGGTCAGGGCACGCAGACAATAACCAGAAAACAGCAGAGTTAAAGGGGTATATACAGATGTATACTGTGCTGTGCTGGAAGCACACACAACTTCCAATAACTCCAGCAGATGTCAATCGGGCCCAAATAGAGAACAGCTATGTAGGTGGATAATAGCGGTATGTACTGGGTACAGAGCAGGCACACAGCACGCACTATCTCCTGAGTGACACTGCTGACTGCAAGCTCTATTGTTAAAGATGGACCACTAGCTATATAGGTGAGGTGAATATCACGGTGTATACTGCGGTCAGGGCACGCAGACAATAACAAGAAAACAGCAGAGTTAAAGGGGTATATACAGATGTATACTGTGCTGTGCTGGAAGCACACACAACTTCCAATAACTCCAGCAGATGTCAATCGGGCCCAAATAGAGAACAGCTATGTAGGTGGATAATAGCGGTATGTACTGGGTACAGAGCAGGCACACAGCACGCACTATCTCCTGAGTGACACTACTGACTGCAAGCTCTATTGTTAAAGATGGACCACTAGCTATATAGGTGAGGTGAATATCACGGTGTATACTGCGGTCAGGGCACGCAGACAATAACAAGAAAACAGCAGAGTTAAAGGAGTATATACAGATGCATACTGTGCTGTGCTGGAGGCACACACAACTTCCAATAACTCCAGCAAATGACAATCGGGCTCAAATAGAGAACAGCTTTGTAGGTGTATATAGTGGTATGTACTGGGTACAGAGCACGCAGACAGCACGCACTAACACTACTGACTGCAAGCTCTATTATTAAAGCTAGATCACTAGCTATATAGGTGAGGTGAATATAGTGGTGTATACTGCGGTCAGGGCACAGACAGTAACCACTACACAAGAGCAAAATAGTAAATCAGCCAAAAACGATTGGTGTGTAACTGTGTTGAAGGTACACAGAACACCCACTGCTTCAGATGCTAACAAACACTACACGAGGCCGCCTGAAAGGCAGCTTTATATAGTGTGGGGCGTGCACTACACAGTCTGAGCTATGATTGGCCACAGGCAGGATGCCTGTGGCCAACCATTGCTCTCCTCGCTACTGGTGCTGCGATTGGCCAAGCATGCGGGGTCACAGTGCATGCTTGGCCAATCGTGAGACAGCAATGCATTGCGCCATCGCAGTGCATTGTGGGCCACACGAATTTTGCCGCGAACGGCCCAAACGTTCGGAATTCGGCGAACGCACGAACGACCGATGTTCGAGTCGAACATGCGTTCGACTCGAACACGAAGCTCATCCCTAGTAGAGTGGATGACCAAGCTGTCCTCATCCCCCTCATCCTCTATCATCCAGGCTCAGGGTACTTTATCTAGCAAAGCAGCTGCAAATGCGGCCTATTTCCTTGGCTCAATAGCATCAGTCACTCCTTCCCTAGCCCCACCATGTCCTGAGGAGTCCCCCGAACTGTTTGACCACAGTGTTAGGTACATGCTCCAGGAGGATGCCCAGCATTTTGAAGGCTCTGATGATCGTACCCAGCAAGACAAAGGCAGTAACGTGAGCCCAGAGAGAGGGAGTGCCCAAGAAGGACAGTCATCTGGCAGTCATGTTCCCCCAGCTGCAGCATACTGCCAGGTTTGCTCCAGTGATGAGGAGGGAGGAGATGATAAAGTCACTGACTCCATGTGGGTGCCTGATAGGAGAGAGGAGGAGAAGGAGGCACATCTACAACGAGGTAGGATGCTCTCCAGGGGCCAAGGGAAGCACACTGACTGCATCACACCGCAGAGCTCCGCATGTGCAGGGTGCTGCTGTCTCTGCACGTTATTCCAAAAGTTCTTTGGTGTGGGCTTTTTTGAGACGAGTTCATCAGCCACTTGGGCACCACATGCTTGACCAGACATATGTCAACCTGCCATGCAGTTTGTTGGCAAGCATACCTAAAAGACCCACACCAAAGAAAAAAGCAGACCTCTCCTTGCTCCTCATCAGCGGGATCTCTAACCCCACTATACCTTCAGTCCTCTCTGAAACATGCACTGAGTTGAATGAAGGTGTAGAATTAGTAGATTGTCTGCAAGTACTTGGCTGTGACACACATATCGGTACACCAACATCAGATTGTACCAGGCAAATTTGCCTGCTCCAGCTGCTGCACCGCCAAAAAGAAGTTCACTCCCAGCCATCGACATGCCCAGCGATTGAATGCTAGCTTGGCTAAATTGACACTGTCCCTCTTGTCCACCTGTTGGAGCACATGCTGTGTGGAATAATGGACAGGGCACTTGAGGCAGAACAGAGGCAGGAAGAGGAGGACTTCCTTAACTCTCAAGGCCCCCCCTTATCCAGACACTGTTCCTGCTGGCCTGCCAATTACACAGGAAGAGGACAAGGAGAACGAAGAGGAGGAGGATTGTGTCAGCATGGATTTGGAACCTAGCACTCAACATCAGCAGCAGTCTTTAAGGGATCATTTACAGTCCCAAGAAACCCATGGACTTGTACGTGGCTGGGAGGAGATTGCTGCGAATCATGTCGTCCTTAGTAACCCAGATGACTCCGGACCAAATGTCTCAGTTAAATTACGCTGCATGGCCTCCCTGATCCTGCTAAGCCTGCAATCGACCCCTAGGAAGGGAAATTCTTTCCTGTAAGAGTTGATATGGGAAAAATGTGTCTCCTCTCCACTGATGCTTTATCACCAATCCTTGTTTCACTAGAAACCCCAAATTAAAAAAATAAATGTCATTGGGACAGAAAGGGAGGTGGAATCTTCTGAAGAAGTGCATAGACAGCAAAAAAAAAAAAAAAAAAAAAAAAAATGTTACAGGGGTGATAACCCTTTCCATGTTTTCCAAAAAGCTTTAAAAAAATGCAGATTCTACTTCACAACAAACCTACACAGTCCCTGCCTTGCTTTCACCGCCTATATTCTGCTGTTCAGAGAATATAGGGCCTGGAGGCCCCACACCTTTCATTATTTTTTTGGGGGGGTGTGCGGGGTTGACCTTAATATCCATTCAAGACCCAAAGGGCCTGGTAATGGACTGGCAGGGGGCGTTTACCTATGCCGCTTGACTCACTGATTGTCATCTATATTGCCAGGACCAGACATTACATTAAAGCCGCAAGCAGTTTTAAATGACTTTTATTCCTTTAAAAATTTCATTTTGTGCAGGGACTGTTCTAAGCACGAGAAACACCCACGACTTTACAGGCATACTATAGACACCCCCAGGTATGATATTTAAAGGAATATTTAACTTTTTTTTTTTTTTTTTTTTTTTTTTTTTTTTTTTTGCATTGATACATGTCCCCTGGGGCAAGACTCGGGTACCCAAGCCCTTTTTAGAATAATAACTAGCATATTAGCCTTTATAATTAGCACTTTTGATTTTGAACATTCGAGTCCCATAAACTTTAACAGGGTTCTCAATTTTTCGCACATTTTTGCAGGTTCTGGTGCAAACCGAACCGGGGTTTTTTTTGTCTCATCCCTAATCAAGACCAAAGCTCTGTTTGACTTCCCAACATATCAGGTCTGTCTGGTAAGCTGCTCTATGTAATTGTTAGTGGAGGAAATCAGATTGTAGAGTGTATGGGGTGCACACATTGTTGTTTTCAAGTTTACAGCTGAAGCCCTGCACCTCTATATGGAATGTGTTGAAGTCGTAAAAACCTGACAGAGGTTGTAACCTTTCCTAATGGCAATCAAAAATAAATAAAGGGCTAAACATTAACATTGATTGCAATATGCACATCTTGTTTTTGTTTTACTCAATTGAACCTCTACCTATAAATGTGTAGATTGTCACATTTATTATTATTATTATTAAAATTGTCCCTATGGCACTGGGCATGTTTATCACCTTTACTAATATCCAGTGCCGGGACAAGGTCATCCAGCGCCCAGGGCAAAGATGCCAAACAGCCCCCCCCCCCCCCTTTCCCTTAGGGTTAGGCTCAGGGTGCCCCCTACCCCTGCAATATACCATTGCGCCAGGGGCAGCCGTCCCTCCTGCCCACCCCTTGTCCCGACCCTGCTAATATTTACAGTATATATTAGTGACGGTGATAAATATGTCTAATGCCCTAGGGACAATTTTCCACCTCTACTTCTATAAAGGATTGTGTGCTGTCCGAGGTGATATTGTGATCAGATTTCTATGTAGCTGATACTTTGTATATATTTTGTGTCATTTACCTATCAGGCAGGATTTATCTTTGTACATTGATCTGATGTTGATGATTGAAATAGATACAAATAGACAAAGATTTGACTGGGCTGATTGAGTAGATACAATGTTTTGTTTTCTTGTTTCTTTCCTCCATTGTGATTTAGGTTAAGAACACCACGATTGTCTCAATGTGTCTTTTCAGATAAAGTAACAATGTAAGGCGGGAGATTGTGGAGGATCTTTTATTGTAACAATGTGTGAGTGCGGCATAAGTGTTTACTCAGCTCTGCCACCTCCTGGTCATTTCTGGTAGAACACGGGGTGTGAGTGCAGTACAAGGTGAGGAATAGAGGAATGTGGAGATGATCTCCGCAATCCATGAAGAATCGGGATGGGAATAGAAGGAAGGTTCATGAATTCCCCTCCCAATCTGCTCATCATCTAAAGAGTCTTATTGTTAGGGTTATTAAACGCCCACTGCTCTGATTGGCTCAGATTTCAAATTCCTGGTTTCAAATTTTCCCGCCTGAATAGTGAAGAACGTTACAGACAAACAACCAGCCCTTTTATACCGCCAAATCCGACACCGAGATCATCAGATGATATTTCTCGGATAAATGTCTCATCTATGCTTCATGTGCATTTAGTCTGGAATAAATAGAAATGGATTCTAAATGTTACCGAATAACATAAAACATTTCCATGTGTTCTTTTTATGTCAAGTCCTCAAAATGCAGAATCCACCCCCCCCCCCCCATACAGAACAGGATAGCGAGATGACTTCTCTCATAGATCTCTATCTTTCTATAATGATGGGAAATAAAGTATTCCACGTTTCATCATTAGATCTGTATAGGATGATGGGACTGACCTCTATCAGATATGTACCAGTTACAGATTTCCCCCCCCATAGTAGAACTAGAATAATACATAGTGAGATTACTGGTAGAAATCATGACATTTGTACAATGAATCAATAAAACAAATATTTCATGTCTGAAGAATCAGATGTGTCCCCTCTTTGTAACTAGAAACCAGCAACATGTTATCAGTGTGTCTAAGTAAATGGAATTCTGTGCAGAGTATTCGGCATGTATAACGGGCTGAGAATTGCGATGTGATGAGAGCTCATTGATGGAAATGGTGGGCGGCTCTTAGAAGAGCCTTTGTGTCTTGTGTTGGGATGATGATGGGGGGATGGGGGATTACTTGGCGCTGGTGTACTTGGTGACGGCCTTGGTGCCCTCGGAGACGGCGTGCTTGGCCAGCTCTCCGGGCAGGAGGAGGCGGACGGCGGTCTGGATCTCCCGGGAGGTGATGGTGCGGCGCTTGTTGTAATGAGCCAGGCGGGAAGCTTCGCCGGCGATGCGCTCGAAGATGTCATTGACGAAGGAGTTCATGATGCCCATGGCCTTGGACGAGATGCCGGTGTCGGGGTGGACCTGCTTGAGCACCTTGTACACGTAGATGGCATAACTCTCCTTCCTGCTCTTCCTCCGCTTCTTGCCGTCCTTCTTCTGGCTCTTGGTCACGGCTTTCTTGGAGCCCTTCTTGGGCGCCGGGGCTGACTTGGCTGGCTCAGGCATGATTCGGGGCAATTGTAGATTCTCTGCTCTAGGAAAGAAAAATGTGCTGGAGCCGCCCCCGTGTGCTGCTTATATAGACGTCCTATGCAAATGAACCTCATCCCTCCTCACTCTTCTATTGGAGAATTCGGGCATGTGATGGGGGAGTGACGTCATGCTTACTCTTCTCCTTTACAGATTGGTTTAGAGACAAGTCAGGACACTATTGGCTGGATTCAAAGGTGACCAATCACAGCGTGTGATGTCAGAGCACTGAGTGTATAAATGAAGGGGAGTGGCTGTGGGGTGATATTCTACCAGCGAATAACCCGATCATCCAGTTATCATGTCAGGACGCGGCAAACAAGGAGGCAAGGTTCGGGCTAAGGCCAAGACCCGATCATCCCGGGCTGGTCTGCAGTTCCCAGTCGGTCGTGTTCACCGCCTGCTGAGGAAGGGCAACTATGCGGAGCGGGTCGGGGCCGGAGCTCCCGTCTATCTGGCCGCCGTCCTCGAGTATCTGACGGCTGAGATCCTCGAGTTGGCCGGCAACGCCGCCCGCGACAACAAGAAGACCCGCATCATCCCCCGACACCTCCAGCTGGCTGTCCGCAACGACGAGGAGCTCAACAAGCTGCTGGGCGGAGTCACCATCGCCCAGGGAGGAGTCCTGCCCAACATCCAGGCCGTGCTGCTGCCCAAGAAGACCGAGAGCCACAAGGCCGCCAAATCCAAGTAATCCCGACAATCCGCCCGCCGCCTCTATTACCCAACACAACGGCTCTTCTCAGAGCCACCCACCTCCCCATACAAAGAGCCCCGCATACATCGCTTTCTTTACCATTCACTTCTATGTTTTTTTGTTTTTTTTATATGATTCATAAGTTCACTCTAAAATCACTTTGTATTCATTCACACTGCTTACAGGTCAGTAGGAATATTCAGCTGCGTTATACCTCTCCGTACAAAGACTCGCATACATTGTTATCGGGAGATCTGATTGTAAAAATAGACAACCGAAAAAAGATTTTCTTTTACATGTTGGAAATAAAATGTTTCCTGTGACAATGAGGTGAGATCCCGATGGGGGACGATGTGTCAGGATGACACGTGTCACTAATAAGAAATGACGATAGATTTTATACTGGCAGCTTTCATTACAGGGACTCTTATTTCCCCTCCACTTCTGATGATCGTCAAATCATTCTCATCTCCCGCCGGAGTTCTATGGATTGATCCGACAATTGCGATATTGGACCCCTGTCATTTCACACCGTGCAATCCCCCAACAATAATATATAGGCGGGAATTGGTAAGGTCCGTTGTATGGTTTTTACTGCAGAGTGGAGATCACTAGAAAGTCTCCTGAACACGTGTTTTCTCCTCCGAGAAAGCAGAGACTTTCTTTGGACTCTCCAATAAAACATTGCTGGCTGTGGGGACAAAAATCTCACATTGTACCCGACAGAAATGTGTGGTTTAGACAAAAACTCATCCCTTTTATACCTCCAAATCCGACATTTTAAATTTCGGTCAGACAGGAAGGACTTCAAATTATTAAATCAAACATTTAAATATGTTCTAATTTATTCCAACGACTGCCCAGGTGAAACATGTGGACAAAATGAGAACCACAGACATCAAGATTTTAATTTTCTATGGAAAGTGGTGTTTATCGGCGGAACAATCCACCTGAAAAACAAGTGAGATAACAATATTGTAATACAGATCAGTTATATTACATCTAAAGAAAATCGTGCAATCTGATTGTATAGTGTATGTTTAGTTAAAAAGAACTCCCTTCCCCACATACTAAAACGTTAACTCCAGAAATGTACAGATAATGATAGCCCTTTGTATGAGAAGGTGGGTGGCCCTGAGAAGGACCTTTGTTTCGGTGAAGTGGGTAGGTGTTTATGAGGGTTTAGCCTCCGAAACCGTAAAGAGTGCGGCCCTGGCGTTTGAGAGCATAGACGACATCCATGGCGGTGACGGTCTTCCTCTTGGCGTGCTCGGTGTAGGTGACGGCATCGCGGATGACATTCTCCAGGAAGACTTTGAGCACCCCGCGGGTCTCCTCATAGATGAGGCCGGAGATGCGCTTGACACCCCCTCTGCGGGCCAAACGTCGGATGGCGGGTTTGGTGATGCCCTGGATGTTGTCCCGGAGCACCTTCCTGTGCCGCTTGGCGCCTCCTTTCCCCAGACCCTTCCCTCATTTACCGCGACCAGACATGATAACTCTTCCCTGTTACTAAGAGAAACTGAGAATAGCTGAAGGTCTGTCCGCCCTCTTTTTTTATAGAGACTGTGCGGACCTGATGGAAACCACCCTGAGAAAAGGCGGAGTCACACCCATTCGATACAGAGAATAGATTTGTTTTTCCACGTTAGGCTTCTAAACATTCTGCTGTTTGGAAAAATATTAAGGCAGCAGAAATACATCTAGAGAAGACAAATAGATTCTTCCTCCTTTTTGATTTTATAGCTATTCTTCGAAGATTGTACCGAAAATATCATTTTCTTGGACTCTTCATAACAGAAACCACAATCACCAGATACTATTGTCAATAATAATGTCATATCTATAAAATAGTTCTCTGAAAATGAAAAATATTATACGGATAACCCCTTGTTTTTTCACCGACTTAAGTTATTGCGGACCTGATAGGAGACTAATGGAAAGGGGCGGGGTCACAGCGTGTTGGTTTTCTGTAGAGATCTATAATAGAAGACATTTCTCTATCGTGTTCTGTGTGTAGCAGTGGTGAGATGCTGGATTCTGAGAACATATAGAAGTGTTTTCTCATGGTTCAGTAACAAACACAATTCTTTCCTAATCATTCCGGACTGAAGACATAGAGTACTAATCATATTCCCCGATAAATGTCTCTTCCTTCATCATCCAGTAATACTATCTTCTTTTGAGGACTACAAAGAAATGTATTCTGAGATCTCTTTATGTTTTCATTCCAGAAAATACTTGTTCAGTAGATTTTCCATTGATCTATATAGCAGAGCGGATTCTGTATTCTGAAGTCAAAGCAAAGACCAAAAAAAATCTGAAATTAAAATATCAAACGCATTTATTGGTTAATGAATCCATGAAATAATACAAGCATCGAATAAATAAATAAATAAAGAATTAATGACAAAAAATGCTGAATTTGATGTCCCCCTTTCAGTCATTTCTCCTCCTGGTTATACATTATAATAGGGGTGCCGCCACTGTATCCTTTCACTGGTGACTTTTCTATCCGGTCAATTATATAAAGTCCCCACAATGTGTTCCTTCAGGCCATCCACTACACCCATGTATTGCAACATCTCTAATCTCCAACTATCCTGTCATCAGTGATGTATCTCCGGGAGTCCCGGAACAGATTCCTTGTAATACATTGTATCACTTCTCCACAATCCTCCCAGTGCAGAATGACGGCTCTCTGATCACCGTGTATCCCTTCTACACTGACCATGAGATAGTAGCAGGCACAGCTGCTGCATGTTATCATAGGGGCACAAAGTCCTTCAGTCAGTGGACAGGCACACAAGGATCTCATGTCATCATATGCTTTGATTAATTTATTTGTTTTTGTTTTGTTTTCAATATTTTTCATTAATGATGTTACGCACAGTAAATTAGGAAATGGAATCAGGAAGGCAAACGTTACGATCACATTGAAACTCTTCCCAGATCTCCGTACAGAAGTGATGTGTCAGTGTTATACCTTCATGTGGAATAGTTTGATCATTTGGGGACAGTTTTCATCCCTTTTTTTATTGAAGCTTGTCAATGATAACAGTAAATCTCTAGAGGGCCACTTGCAGGCAGTGAGGTCTTTGGTATAAAATGACTTATTAGAGGGTTTACAAACACATCTAAATGGATCATGTATGGTGTTTGTATACAGCAAGTATGGAAAATGAGCAACCTCTCCAGTCCTCGAAAGTGGGGGGGGGCCCAGTAGGATAGGAAGTTCACAGCAACATGAACACATGAGGAGGAATAAGCCGTGATTAGAGTATAGGAATCAACATGGTCGCAAATCAATTGTATTGTATCCAGATAGTTATTGCGGATACACACGGAATCTCTAGATCTACCTAGGTCGCTTCCAAGCATTACCTATAGATATTTTAGCTGCCCATTTAGGATACAGTGCATGTTTGGAATTGCTGACAGCCGGTTTGTAAATTAGGAGAGTTATTTGAGCTTTTTTAGGGAATAGTATCCATTGTAACCGAGTACATTAAGGTGTGCACTCTCACCCAAAGTCTTCCAGGTGAGAAACAATCTCGGCCACAGCCTCAAAAGCACATGTGGGGACACCTCAGGGTACTCCTCCATCCACTTGTATTGTGTCATTGAGTCACCATTACATAGAGAGGATTCCAGTGACAGTCATCCTATGGGCTCTATAGTGGAGATGTCCACAGAGGACAGTGAAGGCGGAGATGTTCCCGGAATGACCTCTAGGTGGCAGAGTGGAACAATAGATGTGATGGAGTCCTGAGACCAGAGAGCCTCACCCCCCACAATCCCCCTGATCCCCATTATAGGGGACATGAAAAGTCTTCTTTATAAGTCGGATATATACCGTGATCGGTGACCTATAGGAAGTGAGCATGGACGGATCGCACTGTGTATTTGGCGGAACAGACAACAGCTGCTCAGTGTGGAATCCCCGCTCACACTTTCTATCCTGTATAACAATCCACACTGAAGGAGTTCGGCGATCTCCGAGCATTGTGCGATGTGCGGACACTTCACTCTGGATTTGGGAAAACAAAATAGCGATCTATTCCAATAATAGAACGTGCAGATCTAGGCGGGCAATTTGAAAATTAAGGCGCTATTCGAGTGAACCAATAAGGAGGAGGAGGAGGGGCGTGCTCTCATTGTCCAATCAGAGGGCTGCAATGTGTATAAATAGCGCTGTAGAGCGGTCTGAACTCATATTCCTTGTATCGGCGAAACACTGAACAGTGATGGCGAGAACCAAGCAGACCGCACGTAAGTCCACCGGAGGGAAAGCTCCCCGCAAGCAGCTGGCCACCAAAGCCGCCCGCAAGAGCGCCCCGGCCACCGGCGGAGTGAAGAAGCCTCACCGCTACAGGCCCGGCACCGTGGCTCTCCGAGAAATCCGCCGCTACCAGAAGTCCACCGAGCTGCTCATCCGCAAGCTGCCCTTCCAGCGCCTCGTCCGAGAGATCGCCCAGGACTTCAAGACCGACCTGCGCTTCCAGAGCTCCGCCGTCATGGCTCTGCAGGAGGCCTCTGAGGCTTACCTCGTCGGACTCTTCGAGGACACCAACCTCTGCGCCATCCACGCCAAGAGGGTCACCATCATGCCCAAAGACATCCAGCTGGCACGCCGCATCCGCGGGGAGAGGGCATAGAGACACTCCTAGCTACTACTCCCTCCATCATCCCAACACAAAGGCTCTTTTCAGAGCCACCACATCCTCCTATAGAAAGAGCTCCATATACTGCATCCTCACACCGACTATATGACTGCAATTCCCGCTACCAGATTCTGCACATTCCCCGGAAATATCTTTGTATTTCCTTTTCTAGACCTTCGGCAGCAAAGCTGAGCCGTAACATTGTTTCCAAGAATAGTAACACTTCACATTTCTGATGCAGTAGGAAATGTTTTAGTATTTTGCCGATCTCTTTCCAACTTCATATACAATGTAACAATATATAGCCGACTAACACAAACCTGACATTCTCACACACAAGACTAACTGAATTTTCTGCATATTTAACAATTTCTCATTCCAAGCTCCAGGAAAATCGATCTTTGACAAGTTTTTAGAAATATGGGGTGAGGATCGAGCAGCAGGTTAGACAAAGACTCGCATACATTGTTATCGGGAGATGTGATTGTAAAAATAGACAACCGAAAAAAGATTTTTTTACATGTTGGAAATAAAATGTTTCCTGTGACAATGAGGTGAGATCCCGATGGGGGACAATGTGTCAGGATGACACGTGTTACTAATAAGAAATGGCGATAGATTTTATACTGGCAGCTTTCATTACAGGCACTCTTCTTTCTCCTTCACTTCTGATCATCACAAATTCTCCCAACTGGAAAGGAGCGCACTGATCTCATCCCCATCTTCACACCCCCCGCCGGAGTTCTATGGATTGATCCGACAATTGCGATATTAGACCCCTGTCATTTCACACCGTGCAATCCCCCAACAATAATACATAGGCGGGAATTGGTAAGGTCCGTTGTATTGTTTGTACTGCAGAGTGGAGATCACTAGAAAGTCTCCTGAACACTAGTGATGGACGAACTTCCGACGGGACGTTTCGCGAACGCGAAATGCGAACGGACCCAAACGTTCGCGAAACCGACCGTTCGCCGCGGGCCCCATTGACTTCAATGGGAGGCGAACTTTGCAAACCTTCATGTCGAATTTGCGGCCACGTGGTAATTATTAGGGGGTAAAACGTAGTCCCACCATCTGGACAATGACATAATACATGTATGAGGTGAATTTGGGATCGATAACTACAAGCATTTTTATTTTATTTGGGAAATTGTTCTAACAATTCAGGACTATGGAGCTAATGAAGGCAATGGAGGAGAGGGAAGGTCAGGGACCAGGGTAGGCAAAGAAGAGGGTGCAGGAGATGATCACCAGCAGCGTGACATACCGGAATGACACATGCACCGTGATAGAGGCATCTGACAGCAGCACCGTAATACAGAGCACTGACAGCAGCACCGTGACATACAGCGCTGACAGCAGCACCGTGACATACAGCGCTGACAGCAGCACCGTGACATACAGCGCTGACAGCAGCACCGTGACATACAGCGCTGACAGCAGCACCGTGACATACAGCGCTGACAGCAGCACCGTGACATACAGCGCTGACAGCAGCACCGTGACATACAGCGCTGACAGCAGCACCGTGACATACAGCGCTGACAGCAGCACCGTGACATACAGCGCTGACAGCAGCACCGTGACATACAGCGCTGACAGCAGCACCGTGACATACAGCGCTGACAGCAGCACCGTGACATACAGCGCTGACAGCAGCACCGTGACATACAGCACTGACAGCAGCACCGTAAGCAGCCCCAGGAGGAAGTCAGCACAGCACAGGGATGGTGTGATCCCCTCATAATAAGAACCCCCAGGAGGAAGTCAGCACAGCACAGGGATAGTGTGATCCCTTCATAATAAGAACCCCCAGGAGGAAGTCAGCACAGCACAGGGATATCATAAGCAGCCCCAGTAGAAATATGACACCGCTCAACCTCTTCAAAGAGGAGGGTAGGGGCATATAGTACGGTGTGCTTTTTTGGGTCAAGGAAGTGAGCCAAATGAATTAAGAAGGTCTGTGTGCTTGATTAAAAAAATAGTTTATAGACATATACATGGTCTACTGGTCACATGTGTTGAATTCCTCCGAGATCCATGCCTCATTCATTTTTAGAAATGTGAGGTAGTTAACACTGTGGTGAGCTAGGCGAGTACGCTTATCGGTCACAATCCCCCCTGCTGCGCTGAACGTCCTTTCGGACAGGACACTGGATGAGGGGCAAGCCAACAGTTCGATTGCAAATTGGGCAAGCTCTGGCCAGAGGTCAAGCCTGCCCACCCAGTAGTCTAGGGGTTCATCACTCCTCAGAGCGTCCACATCGGCCGTTAACCCAATGTAGTCGGACACCTGACGGTCTAGGCGTTCCCTGATGCTGGATCCGGATGACACCTGTCGATGGGTCGGCTGAAAGAATGACCTCATATCCGAAGTCACCAACACATCTTCAAACCGGCCTCTTCTTGCAGGCGCTGTTGGATTGGTACCCGCAAATCCTTCTCTGGGAGTGGGAATTGCTCCTCTGCCAGCGCACGCAAAAGCAGAATGCAGCATTTCTCGAAGCAAGGCCTGGAAGTGCTGCATTCTGACAGCCCTCTGCGACGGCGGTAACATTTCCGCCATTTTGTGTTTGTACCGGGGGTCTAAGTACGTTGCCACCCAGTACTGGTCCTTGACCCTCATGCTTTTTATACGGGGGTCCCTATTAAAACACTGGAGCATGAAGGCCCCCATTTGCACTAAAGTGGAAGCGGTGTGGTGGCCTGGCTCCTGCTCATCATCCAGGATAATGTCGTCCTCTTCATTCTCCTCTCCCCATCCTCGCACAACAGGGATCCCAGAAAGGTTTAAAGCATGCTCTTCTTGCTCCTGCTCATCCGCCCCGGCACCATCCTCCTCTGACTCCTCATCAGACTCCTGTTGTTGACTTGTCTCAGATAGAGTAGCCCCCCCTGGGAATTCATCCAGCATTGCGACTTCCTCATCTTCCCGCTCCTGCTCCTCCACAGCCTGATCAATGACACGACGCAATGCACGCTCCAGAAAGAAGGCATAAGGTACCATGTCACTGATGGCGCCATGGCTGCGACTGACCAGTTTGGTGATCTCCTCAAATGGCCGCAGAAGTCTGCATGTGTCGCGCATGAGCAGCCACTGGCGCGGTGAAAAAAAACCCAGCTCCCCAGAACCGTTTCTTTCGCAGAGTTCATACAGGTAGACGTTAACTGCACGTTTCTGCTGGAGCAGCCTATCAAGCATATAGAAGGTTGAGTTCCATCGCGTCGGGCAATCGCAAATAAGACGTCTGACCGGCAGATGGTGTCGCCGCTGAATGTCAGCAAGGCGAGCCATGGCCGTGTAAGATCTTCTGAAATGGGCCGAGATTTTCCTTGCCTGCCGCAAGATGTCCTGGACCCCAGGGTATTTGACAAGGAATCGCTGCACGACCAAGTTTAAGACGTGTGCCATGCACGGCACGTGCGTGATTTTGCCCTGTTTCAATGCGCTAAGCAGATTGGCACCGTTGTCACACACCACTTTACCAACTGTCAAATTGAGCGGTGTTAGCCACTCATCTGCCTGTGAACGCAAAGCTGAAAGGAGTGCCGGGCCAGTGTGGCTCTTTGCTTCCAGGCACAACAGACGCAGCACGGCATGGCAACGTCTCACCTGGCATGTGGAATAGGTTCTGGGGAGCTTGGGCGGTGCAGTGGAAGAGACGCTAGCAGCGGAAAAGGAGGAGGCAGCTGAGGAGGAGAGGGAGGAGGATGGAGTAGGAGGAGGAGAAGAAGAGTCAGGCCTGCATGCAATCCGTGGCGGTAAAACCAAATCTACACGGGTGCCACGGGTTACATGCTTGACGGCCGTCAGAAGGTTCACCCAGTGGGCAGTAAAACTGATATACCTTCCCTGCCCGTGTTTGCTAGACCACGTGTCTGTGGTCAGATGTATCTTGGCACCGACACTGTGTGCCAGAGATACATTCACTTGCCGCTGAACATGGCCATATAGCTCTGGGATGCCCTTCTCTGAGAAATACTTCCTTCCTGGGACCTTCCATTGTGGTGTTCCAATGGCCACAAATTTGCGAAAGGCCTCCGAGTCCACCAGTTTATATGGCAGTAGTTGGCGGGCTATGAGTTCTGACAAGCCAGCCGCCAACCGTTGGGCAAGAGGGTTATCCGGCATCATCATTTTTTTACGCTCAAACATTAGGCCCACGGAAGCCTGCCTTTTTGCAGAAAAATGTGAGCTTGGCGTGATGGAAGGTGGAGTGGAGGACAATTGTGAGGAGAGAGGAGAAGGAGAAGTAGAAGACGAGGCTGGACGGTGAGAGCCTGCAGTGTGGCTTTGTGTGTTCCGTTGCTCCCACTGGGCTCGGTGATGGCTGCTCATGTGCCTTCTTAAGGCGGTCGTCCCTAGGTGAGTATTGGGCTTACCGCGACTAACGCGTTGACTGCAAAGATTGCAGATGGCAACGCTATTGTCAGCAGCGGACACGTTAAAAAAAGCCCACACTGCGGAGCCATGTGCCGGTGTCCTGGGAGCGCCAGATGTGACCGTACATGGTCGATGACTCGCTCCTGATACATTTGCAGTCTGCTTTGTCCCTGCTGTGCAATGTAAGTCATTGCTGCTTCTCCTCCCTATCTGCTGGTCCATATCTCCCTCTGAACTCCCCTCCTCTTCCTCTCTTGTGGGCACCCACGTGACATCACTAGACACGTCATCATCAACGTCACCTTCCCCACCGCTATAAGTAGAGATCTCGGAGTAGGCAGCAACACCGGGGACCAACCTCCTCCTTGGGCTGATCTGGGTACTGGCGTCAGACTGCTGAGTAGCGCTTGTTGCTACCTCCTCTTCCTGATCCAATACCAAGAGTGGCTGCGCATCAGAAATGTCCTCTTGATATGGATCGGAAAATAATTCCAGTGACTCAAGCGGAAGGTATGTGGTGGTGGTGGTGGTGGTCGTGTTGTTGGTGGTAGTGTCTTTGGGGGTGCACATAGCAGAGAGTGAAGAAGAGGGTGCAGATCGAGAGGATGAGGAGGGTGCAGAAGAGTAAGGCTGAGCGAGCCACTCAACCAAGTCTGGTGCATCCTTTAAAGTAATTGAACGCACCTTCTGCAACTTCCCACTTTGGCTCAAGCCTGTTGCTCCTGCCCTACCCCTACCACCCCTGCGGAAGGGCCTGCCTCTTCCTCTGCATGTCATTTTTTAAATGACCCTGTGACAAAACTCTTAGTCCCTATACCGCTGAAGGACTGCTGCAGTATAGGTGAGCGGTCAGCAGTGGTGCACGTCAACCCTATCTATTGTGGACCTATAGCGGTCCTTACAGAACAGCAGACTGTACCGCACTCAAGCCTATGTACCGTAGCACCCTATACCAAGTTACCAGTCCTTATAAGAACTTTTGTGGACCAAGCAGGTTGTGTATTAGTGTTTAGCAGACTGTACGTCAGTCCCTATACCGCTGAAGGACTGCTGCAGTATAGGGCAGCGGTCAGCAGTGGTGCACGTCAACCCTATCTATTGTGGACCGATAGCGGTCCTTACAGAACAGCAGACTGTACCGCACTCAAGCCTATGTACCGTAGCACCCTATACCAAGTTACCAGTCCTTATAAGAACTTTTGTGGAACAAGCAGGTTGTGTGTTAGTGATTAGCAGACTGTACGTCAGTCCCTATACCGCTGAAGGACTGCTGCAGTATAGGTGAGCGGTCAGCAGTGGTGCACGTCAACCCTATCTATTGTGGACCGATAGCGGTCCTTACAGAACAGCAGACTGTACCGCACTCAAGCCTATGTACCGTAGCACCCTATACCAAGTTACCAGTCCTTATAAGAACTTTTGTGGACCAAGCAGGTTGTGTATTAGTGTTTAGCAGACTGTACGTCAGTCCCTATACCGCTGAAGGACTGCTGCAGTATAGGGCAGCGGTCAGCAGTGGTGCACGTCAACCCTATCTATTGTGGACCGATAGCGGTCCTTACAGAACAGCAGACTGTACCGCACTCAAGCCTATGTACCGTAGCACCCTATACCAAGTTACCAGTCCTTATAAGAACTTTTGTGGAACAAGCAGGTTGTGTATTAGTGTTTAGCAGACTGTACGTCAGTCCCTATACCGCTGAAGGACTGCTGCAGTATAGGTGAGCGGTCAGCAGTGGTGCACGTCAACCCTATCTATTGTGGACCGATAGCGGTCCTTACAGAACAGCAGACTGTACCGCACTCAAGCCTATGTACCGTAGCACCCTATACCAAGTTACCAGTCCTTATAAGAACTTTTGTGGACCAAGCAGGTTGTGTATTAGTGTTTAGCAGACTGTACGTCAGTCCCTATACCGCTGAAGGACTGCTGCAGTATAGGGCAGCGGTCAGCAGTGGTGCACGTCAACCCTATCTATTGTGGACCGATAGCGGTCCTTACAGAACAGCAGACTGTACCGCACTCAAGCCTATGTACCGTAGCACCCTATACCAAGTTACCAGTCCTTATAAGAACTTTTGTGGAACAAGCAGGTTGTGTGTTAGTGATTAGCAGACTGTACGTCAGTCCCTATACCGCTGAAGGACTGCTGCAGTATAGGGCAGCGGTCAGCAGTGGTGCACGTCAACCCTATCTATTGTGGACCGATAGCGGTCCTTACAGAACAGCAGACTGTACCGCACTCAAGCCTATGTACCGTAGCACCCTATACCAAGTTACCAGTCCTTATAAGAACTTTTGTGGAACAAGCAGGTTGTGTATTAGTGTTTAGCAGACTGTACGTCAGTCCCTATACCGCTGAAGGACTGCTGCAGTATAGGTGAGCGGTCAGCAGTGGTGCACGTCAACCCTATCTATTGTGGACCGATAGCGGTCCTTACAGAACAGCAGACTGTACCGCACTCAAGCCTATGTACCGTAGCACCCTATACCAAGTTACCAGTCCTTATAAGAACTTTTGTGGACCAAGCAGGTTGTGTATTAGTGTTTAGCAGACTGTACGTCAGTCCCTATACCGCTGAAGGACTGCTGCAGTATAGGGCAGCGGTCAGCAGTGGTGCACGTCAACCCTATCTATTGTGGACCGATAGCGGTCCTTACAGAACAGCAGACTGTACCGCACTCAAGCCTATGTACCGTAGCACCCTATACCAAGTTACCAGTCCTTATAAGAACTTTTGTGGAACAAGCAGGTTGTGTGTTAGTGATTAGCAGACTGTACGTCAGTCCCTATACCGCTGAAGGACTGCTGCAGTATAGGGCAGCGGTCAGCAGTGGTGCACGTCAACCCTATCTATTGTGGACCGATAGCGGTCCTTACAGAACAGCAGACTGTACCGCACTCAAGCCTATGTACCGTAGCACCCTATACCAAGTTACCAGTCCTTATAAGAACTTTTGTGGACCAAGCAGGTTGTGTATTAGTGTTTAGCAGACTGTACGTCAGTCCCTATACCGCTGAAGGACTGCTGCAGTATAGGGCAGCGGTCAGCAGTGGTGCACGTCAACCCTATCTATTGTGGACCGATAGCGGTCCTTACAGAACAGCAGACTGTACCGCACTCAAGCCTATGTACCGTAGCACCCTATACCAAGTTACCAGTCCTTATAAGAACTTTTGTGGAACAAGCAGGTTGTGTGTTAGTGATTAGCAGACTGTACGTCAGTCCCTATACCGCTGAAGGACTGCTGCAGTATAGGGCAGCGGTCAGCAGTGGTGCACGTCAACCCTATCTATTGTGGACCGATAGCGGTCCTTACAGAACAGCAGACTGTACCGCACTCAAGCCTATGTACCGTAGCACCCTATACCAAGTTACCAGTCCTTATAAGAACTTTTGTGGAACAAGCAGGTTGTGTGTTAGTGATTAGCAGACTGTACGTCAGTCCCTATACCGCTGAAGGACTGCTGCAGTATAGGGCAGCGGTCAGCAGTGGTGCACGTCAACCCTATCTATTGTGGACCGATAGCGGTCCTTACAGAACAGCAGACTGTACCGCACTCAAGCCTATGTACCGTAGCACCCTATACCAAGTTACCAGTCCTTATAAGAACTTTTGTGGACCAAGCAGGTTGTGTATTAGTGTTTAGCAGACTGTACGTCAGTCCCTATACCGCTGAAGGACTGCTGCAGTATAGGGCAGCGGTCAGCAGTGGTGCACGTCAACCCTATCTATTGTGGACCGATAGCGGTCCTTACAGAACAGCAGACTGTACCGCACTCAAGCCTATGTACCGTAGCACCCTATACCAAGTTACCAGTCCTTATAAGAACTTTTGTGGAACAAGCAGGTTGTGTGTTAGTGATTAGCAGACTGTACGTCAGTCCCTATACCGCTGAAGGACTGCTGCAGTATAGGGCAGCGGTCAGCAGTGGTGCACGTCAACCCTATCTATTGTGGACCGATAGCGGTCCTTACAGAACAGCAGACTGTACCGCACTCAAGCCTATGTACCGTAGCACCCTATACCAAGTTACCAGTCCTTATAAGAACTTTTGTGGAACAAGCAGGTTGTGTGTTAGTGATTAGCAGACTGTACGTCAGTCCCTATACCGCTGAAGGACTGCTGCAGTATAGGTGAGCGGTCAGCAGTGGTGCACGTCAACCCTATCTATTGTGGACCGATAGCGGTCCTTACAGAACAGCAGACTGTACCGCACTCAAGCCTATGTACCGTAGCACCCTATACCAAGTTACCAGTCCTTATAAGAACTTTTGTGGAACAAGTGAGTTGTGAATGTTTAGCAGACTGCAGCAGAAGGGCAGCAGTCAAGTATAATATCCTTTCTATATTTGGAAGAAAGAATATTATACATGTACAAGCCTATTACTGTACCACTGATACCAGTCCTGAAAAGAACCTTTGTGGAACTAATAATAACAGCAAGTCTTTAAAATTACCCTCACTGCCTGACAACACTGCTTCCTTCCTGTCCCTATACAAATTGGCAAAAAAAGAGAACGATTAGTGGTTACTGGAACAGCTCTTTTGTGGACCTTGATAGTAACAGCTAATGATGATGATGATGATGATGATGATGAAAGACTAATCTGGCTGTCCCTGTAGCATACACCGTCCTTTCCCTTTCTCTAAACTAACAAAAGACACTCAGGCTGCTGCAAGAATCAGCAGCACAGCAAACCTATCAACACCTAACACCTATACCAGTCCTGAAAAGAACTTTTGTGTACCAAATAGCTAGTGGTTTATCTCTCCCTACTCCACACAGGAACCTGTCCCTATCGTAACAGAAGAAAGAATGTAAAATGGCCACCGGATCGGGTGTATTTATAGGTTAGGGGGAATGTACAAGTGTCCATGTGCTGTCATGTCTCAATTGGCTGTCCTGTATCACATGATAAACGTGTCACCAAAGGTTAAAGTTCTTGTATACATTAAACACGTAAGTCCGCCGCGGCGAACGACGGAAAAAGGCGTTCGAACGTGCGGACCGCGAATGTCGGAAATTCGCCGCGAAACGACCGCCGGGCGAACCGTTCGGCCATCACTACTGAACACGTGTTTTCTCCTCTGAGAAAGCAGAGACTTTTTGGACTCTCCAATAAAACATTGCTGGCTGTGGGGCCAAAATTTCACATTGTAATCTACACATTTCTGTCGGGTACAGACAAAAACTCATCCCTTTTATACCGCCAAATCCGACATTTTAAATTTCGGTCAGACAGGAAGGACTTCATATTATTAAATCAAACATTTAAATATGTTCTATTTTTATTCCAACGACTCCCCAGGTGAAACATGTGGACAAAATGAGAACCACAGACAACATCAACAGATTTTAATTTTCAATGGAAAGTGGTGTTTATTGGCGGAACAATCTACCTGAAAAACAAGTGAGATAACAATATTGTAATACAGATCAGTTATATTACATCTAAAGAAAATCATGCAATCTGATTGTATAGTGTATGTTTAGCTAAAAAGAACTCCCTTCCCCCCATACTAAAACGTTATAATTCCAGAAATGTACAGATAATGATAGCCCTTTGTATGAGAAGGTGGGTGGCCCTGAGAAGGACCTTTGTTTCGGTGAAGTGGGTAGGTGTCTATGAGGGTTTAGCCTCCGAATCCGTAGAGAGTGCGGCCCTGGCGTTTGAGAGCATAGACGACATCCATGGCGGTGACGGTCTTCCTCTTGGCGTGCTCGGTGTAGGTGACGGCATCGCGGATGACATTCTCCAGGAAGACTTTGAGCACCCCGCGGGTCTCCTCATAGATGAGTCCGGAGATGCGCTTGACACCCCCTCTGCGGGCCAAACGTCGGATGGCGGGTTTGGTGATGCCCTGGATGTTGTCCCGGAGCACCTTCCTGTGCCGCTTGGCGCCTCCTTTCCCCAGACCCTTCCCTCCTTTACCGCGACCAGACATGATAACTCTTCCCTGTTACTAAGAGAAACTGAGAATAGCTGAAGGTCTGTCCGCCCTCTTTTTTATAGAGACTGTGCGGACCTGATGGAAACCACCCTGAGAAAAGGCGGAGTCACACCCATTCATGACACAGAATAGATTTGTTTTTCCACGTTAGGCTCCTAAACATTCTGCTGTTTGGAAAAATATTAAGGCAACAGAAATACATCTAGAGAGGACAAATAGATTCTTCCTTCTTATTGATTTTATAGCTATTCTTCGAAGATTGTACCGAAAATTAAATTTTTTTGGACTCTTCATAACAGAAACCACAATCACCAGATACTATTGTCAATAATAATGTTATATCTATAAAATAGTTCTCTGAAAATGAAAAATATATACGGATAACCCCTTGTTTTTTCATCGGCTTAAGAATTTAGCGGACCTGATAGGAGACTAATGGAAAGGGGCGGGGTCACAGCGTGTTGGTTTTCTGCAGAGAATTTCACATTCTTAGAACCTTGTAAATATTTAGCAAATTGCATGTTACAGAGGGGGAAACCGATCTTCAGACAATATATATATATATATATATATATATATATTTTTTTTTTTTTTTTTCACTTATTCCTTCACTGTACATACGTATCTGTGTCATGGTTACTACTATTTATTTCACATTTCTTTTTATACATATTCTGGTTGTGATATGAGGACGATCTTAACTGATACATGTCTGAAAGAGAACAATATATATATATATATATATATATATATATATATATATATATATATATATATCAGTCACCAGTGACATGAACTTTTCATGATCAGATCTGTATGTGATCGTGACTTTATTTCCCCATCATATAGAAAGTAGAGATCTATAATAGAAGACATTTCTCTATCGTGTTCTGTGTGTAGCAGTGGTGAGATGCTGGATTCTGAGAACATATAGAAGTGTTTTCTCATGGTTCAGCAAGTTTTTGCCAAGTTTTTAGAAATATGGGGTGAGGATCGACCAGCAGGTTAGACTATTTGATGAAGGGCGGTACACTGTCCACATGGAGATGGCGTTATGGGATGTACTATACTACCGCCAGGGCGGCACACATTACAGGGAAGAATAGATTCGGGGTTGGAGAGGAAAATCCAGACAGATGGATTGTCAACTCCCCGAAAACCTTTTGTGTTTCATGATCGTCCATCTGGGGAATCGACTATTGATTCCAATATTTTGGCTCAGAATGGACTGTTTTTATCTGTCGGCCAATAGGAGTGTCTGGAGGATCAGACAGACACGGGGATCAATTGTTTAGTCAAAGTAGAATCGGGGGTGACATATGTATATATATATATATATATTTTTTTTTTTTTTTTTGAGAGAGAATTTAAATCTAATGTCTAGAAAAAAATATTCCTTTATCCTCATAACACTCAACTTGGGTTGTTTATCATTCCAACAATGAATCTCCTTAGAACACACAGCGGCCGCACTAAATAATGAAAGGAGTGAATGGTCGTATAAAATTATCCGTTCCGAAGCCAATTGGCGCTCATATCTGATTTATTAATCATTTTAGTAGAAGAGATGACATGGGAAGCACTGTGTGCCATTAGCGATGTCAGTGTTATGTATGTAGGAGGCGCCCCTGATCTGTGTATGTAGGTCTCTGTGAGGAGGGGGTAGGTGGCTCTGATGACCTGTAAGTAGACGGTAGGTAGGAGGTATAATGGTGCCCCTGGTCGGGGTATGTAGAGCTCTGTGAGGAGGAGGTGGGTGGCTCTGAGAAGAGCCTTTGGGGGGGTGTAGATGAAAGGAGGTCTCCGGTGGGATTATTTCTTCTTCGGAGCGGCCTTCTTGGGCTTGGCTGCTGTCTTGGGTTTAGCCGCCTTCTTAGCCGGACTCTTGGCGGCTTTTTTCGGCTTGGCTGCAGCTTTGGGCTTCTTGGGGCTCTTTGCCACCTTCTTGGCTTTGGCAGCTGCGGGCTTTTTTGCTGGTTTCTTGGCGGCCTTCTTGGGGCTCTTGGCTGCGCTGGGGGCTTTGGTGGTCGCCTTCTTCTTGGGGGACTTGGCTGGCTTCTTGGCGGCCGGTTTCTTGGGGGACTTGGCCGCAGCCGATGGCTTCTTGGCGCTTTTCTTAGCGCTTGCCGCCTTGTCGTCCTGCTGCTTCTTGTTGATCTTGAAGGATCCGGAGGCGCCGTGTCCTTTGACCTGGACGAGGCTCCCCTTAGTCACCAGCCCCCTGATGGCGACCTTGAGGCGGCTGTTGTTCTTGTCCACATCGTATCCTCCGGCGGCCAGGACCTTCTTGAGGGCGGCCAGGGAGACCCCGCTGCGCTCTTTGGAAGCGGCCACGGCTTTGACGAGGAGCTCGGACACGCTGGGACCGGACGGCTTCTTGCTGCCTTTCTTGGCTCCTCCGGCTGCCGCCTTCTTAGCCGGCTTCTTCTTGGCGGCGGCGGGCTCCGCTGGAGGAGCGGCGGCTGGGGCGCTCTCAGTCTCCGTCATGATTCTTCACAAAGGTTTACAAAACGTTCATAACTCGATCATCCCAACACTGCCTTTATACAGTACGATCGTCATTTCTATTGGTTGGTAGCAGTACGCTGTCTGCACTGCTATTGGTTACACTTTAGACCCGCCCACCCACTCTTACTTCAGTAATGGGGAATCTTCTCCCTCTTGTTGTGTTTCCCGGGCAGAGAGAAAAACGATTTTATACTGAAATAGAACGATGTCCGATCGTCATCGGGGACCCGATCTGCTCACTGGACTGTCACTTATCGGGGGTCACTTACAGCTGTCAGGAGCTGCTGAGGAGTCTGAACACAGAGGCTGCAAACACAACCATCCTCCTGAGTGTGGCTCCCATTCTTCCTTCTGTCTTCTTTTCTACACAAATTCTACACAGAAAACAATCTTCTCACATCTCGCACTAGAATGATCTTCACATTAGATGAGTGAAGAGTGACCATCAGGAAACATTTCCCTCTAATACAGAACTCTGCTCATCTATAGCTGAGTAGAAGGAGCCTGGAACAAAAACATCACCGGTGACATGAGATCCTTGTGTGATGTGATGGCAGATATTGTTATAACATACAAATGTCTCAGCACATTAAACATGACATTGTGTAATCAACTATGTATCATTATCCGGTCATCATGATACATTGATTGTTATCCAGATACTGTAAGTTTATAGATCTTTTTACTACACAGCTACATATCCTACACAGGTTTGCTTTGAATCCTTCTATCTAGAATATAAGTTTATTGTTTTGGTGATCAAAGAGCCAATCCATCAACAATGGATCCCCCAAGAGATCAAAGAGATCATTTCAGTAACAAGAATTTTACTGAAAATCCTAATATAGTGTAGCTTGAGGTGAATCTTATAGTAAATATTGGCTATTTGTAGGTTAGTGAGGGGTGAATTTATTTCTAAGCTACTTAAAAAAAAAAGAAAAAGAAAAAAGCATTCTGACCAGGAAACTTATTCTATTTCCCAGGACAAGCTTTCATGGTGTTCCCTTCCTCTCAGATCCAAAATAACAAAAAGGAATTCACCTCACCAAAAGTTTGAACCTAGAGATTTAAATATTAGACCCCCTTTACCTCATTATCATCTCCCCTCTGTATCCCAGTTAGTTCCGCTCCTCCTTTCCCTAGATAGCATCTCCTCTCTGTATCCTCAATATCTCCTCTCCTCTGTATCCCCAAAGCACCGATCTACTAGTGTGGATGAATCCCGGCTTATTGTGAAGAAAGGAAACAAGATAGATAGATAGATCCCTCCTCCCCCAACTTTATTCTGATTTATACTCAATATATAGCACACCGCTCCTTCCTATCATTAATAGCAGCGCTCCACCTTATGTACAAAGCATCGCTCCTCTATATCCCGAATAGCACTTATGTATCTCCATAAGGAGGACCTCCCCATCCAACTGGGGCACCCTCCAGTTCGTGGAATGGAGGAGTTGCTCTATTTTCCATACTTGCGGTATACAAATACCACACATGAACCATGTTGATGTTATGTAAGTCCTGCAAGTTGTTTTATATCAGGGAGTTACCTGGAAGTGACCCTCTGGAGATTTACTCTGATCACTGATAATATTCAATACAAAGGAATAAAACAACTGATTCCACTCTATTCCAAATGAAGGTGCAACACTGACACCTGGCGGTGAACAGGATGCATGGCATCTGTACTGAGATCTGCGAAGAGATACAATGTGATTCATTGTAATGTTTTCCTTCCTAATTCCCAAGTTGTGTTTACAATGTAAACTTTGGTAGCTGAACAAGAACAATGTCTGGGGATCTAGTGAATTGGAAACACAAGCGGGCATCTACATACTTGATGTGGTGATTTTTTTTGTTTGTTTTTCTTTTTGGGAAAGATAGATGTACCTGGCTAGCAAAGCCCATCGAATAATCCACAATAATTGTGTACATGGTTAGAATGAAGTCACAGCTCTTATGTTTACTATGTGAGTGGCTCATTTCCACTATACAACTCAAAGACTCCCACCTCCCCATACAAAGAGCCCCACATACATTATTATTGGGAGATCTGATTGTAAATAGAGATCATGGATGTTATATCCCCATGGGAGAACAATGTGATAATGACCACACACCTCTCCATACCAACACATGTTACCAGAATAGATTATATTGAATAAAGCTTTCAGTTTATAGAACAATGTGATCTCATTAATGGGACTCCTCTTCATTCTCCTCCATCTTTTATTTCTGATTAATTTCTTTCAGAGATCATTCAATAGATTCCAATCATCCTCCCCACTTTAAAGGAACACAGATCTCCTCTCCTTCCTCAAAGGATTTAAAAAATAATATCAGAGAGAAACACCCCTGACTGTGATTGGCTCAACTTTCAAACTGAATTCCATGGAACGTTCCAGACAATCCGCCCTCCAACCGCCAAATCCGATAGGAAGCTTTCCATACTTTCCGGAGAACATTGCTCCGGACCCTTTCATTTCCGACACTTCAAGAATCGTTATTTATATCAAATTCATTACGTCTTTGATGTTATTTTGAAATTTCAGAATCTGCCCTGCTATATGATGTTTGCTATAGAGATCAATGAAAAGTCTACAGAACAAGTATGAAGAGAGATATTTTTTTTCTGGAAACCTCAAAAGATATGACTGATTGATGAATGAAACGCCCATAACTGTGATTGGTTATGGCTTCAAATTGAATTTCAAATTTTCCCAACGGAATTATATAGAGCGTTACAGACAAATAATCACCCCTATTATTATCCGACTCTGAGATCCGAGGAGATCATCAGATGAGAGATGTATCCTAGAAATATCATCAACACTTTAATTTCAAGCAGATAATCTGATTAGTCAGGAATGACAGCCAATGGATTTTGATTTTTACTAAAACATGTAAAATACTTCTACACCTTCTCTTTATTCCACGTCCTCAGAATCCAGGATAATCCCTCTGCTGTGTATAGAACATGATAGAGAAGTGACTGCTATTCTAGATCTCTACCTTTCTATGGGAATAATGTAGTGTGCATTTAATCACCGGATCTCCATCATGTCACTGAGCGATGTGTATTTGTCACTCTTTCACAAATGCTGCAGTATTAAAAATAAATAATACATTTGTTCCCTATATTATGGATCACAATGTTATGAAATTTATAAAAATAGGTTATGATCTAAAGGAGTTAATATCCCATTCCACATTCATCCCTTGTGGGTGGTGGGTCTGTAACTCATATATCCAGAAGGTTTCCAATCTGGATACTCCTCTGGTATTGGCTGTGAGAAAAGACCATTTGAAATTGTCTTCACTATCTTGTTGGGGTTTATCTGCCAGCAGTAAAGCTTGGTCGGTGTTCAGAAAATTAAGAAGGTCATTGTCAGCTTCAACCTGAATGTATCCTTTATCAAGAATTCTAATGATATTGGTTTGGGTCTGAAAAGTATCCATCTCAGTACAATTCCTGCCAAGTCGCAAGAATTGGCTATTTGGAACCAACCTCAGCCACGACTTGTGTTGGCAGCTGTCCGTCGGTATAAACCTGTTCATGTCGGTAGGTTTGAAGTGAGTGCTGAACTTAGAAAAGTCGGAACAACAATTTATCTGTAGATCCAAAAAGTTTATTTTAGACTGGCTAAATTAATATGTCAGAGCAATTCCTCTATCATCGTCATTAAGCACTGAGAAGAAATTCTCCAACGCTTCAGAGGTGCCATAGGAGGAGGATATCGTCTATATACCTGGCCCACAGATTTAACTGTGGGTTATCCAAGGCTTAGATGACATCTTCCTCCCACTTATCCATATATAGATTATGTTCTTTGCAAAATCTGAACATATTCTAACATACTAGAGTGAGAAGCCTGCAAATGTTGGGGAAAATATAGCCCATAGCGGGGCAGCCCATATGGTTGTATCTTTTTTATTTTTGACCATCTGTACCGTCTCCTCTAAAGGAGAGGCCCAGCAACTGAAGAAACCCCAGGGGAGGACTCTTCAGGAGAAGGCCGTGCGCAAGGCTGGCTTCTCTGAAGGAGCCTGGAGGCTTAGTTGAAGGACACTACATGGATCTACACTCATACAGTATCGCCAGATCGGCTGAGAGATACTGGTACCGTATGATAGCTCTCAAATAAGGATGAGCCGAACAACCCCCTGGTTCAGTTTGCACCAGAACCTGCGACCAGACCTAAACTTCACGTAAACTTTAGAACCCTATTAAAGACTTTGGGACTCGAGCATTCAAAATCTAAAGTGCTAATTTTAAAGGCTAATATTCAAGTTATTGTCCTAAAAAGTGTTTTAAAAACTGACTTTTTTTGGGAGGAGTGATTTTAATAATGCTTAAAGTGAAACAATAAAAGTGTAATATTCCTTTAAATTTCGTACCTGTGGTGTGTGTATAGTATGTCTGTGAAGGGGCGCATGTTTCCTGTGCTTAGAACTGTCCCTGCACAAAGTGTCATTTCTGCAGGGAAAAAAAGTCATTTATAATTACTCGCGGCTATAATGAATTGTTGGCTCCCCATAGTACAGAGAAGTCATTGAAGGTCATTGATTAAAAAAAAAAAAAAAAAGCGTGGGGTTCTCCCAAATTCAATTGCCAGGCCCTTCAAGTTTCACTCACCCAGGTCACCCAATGCCTGTAATAATACCGCTAACAGCACGCTGCTCCCTGCTGGCCCCTCTCCTCTTCTCGTCCATCCTAGGAGATGTCCCGTAAAGTGCAAGCACCTGCGACGGACGGGAGGGAAGGAGGGGCCAGCGGGGAGCAGCACGCCATTAGCAGTATTATTACAGCCGCTTCAAGGGGCCTCTCGTTAGGCCAGGCACGGGCCCCTAATGGCTCCGGGCCCTCGGACAGTGACCGAATGACCGATGGGTAAGTCCGCCCCTGGGTAGACACGACCTGTTGTCAGCGCTCCACAGGCCCTGCTGATTTTAGGTAGCATTACATTTGATCCATTTATCCTTCTCTTCATCAGGGGCTCAGTTCTGCAACTGAATTAAACTTTCTATATCCCACTGCTCTTGAGGAGGGGAATTTGTCCCCTCTACTTGGACGACCCCTACAGTGGGTGTGACTCCAAATGCCAGAAGGGCAGCATCCTTTGCAGTTTGGCTAAAGTATTTCCTCTGGCTGTCATGTCATTTCCCTTTGAATGTCCTTTTACCTTAAAGATGGCAACTTCTGCTGGTTTCTGAAAGGCCTCAAATAGCCACTCTATGAGTTTTACATGTCTCACTGGCTTCCCTGCACTAGTCAGAAAGTTCCATGCTTTCCAAATGGGCCCAAAATTGTGAGCTATTGATGATGTCCAGCAGCAGGAATAGAGGGGGAGGGGATCCAATCGTGGGGCTGCCAGTGCCTTCAAGGCTAGGGTAACCAGACATCCCTGGTTTCCGGGGACAGTCCCCGGATTGAGGACACTGTCCCCGGACCAAGTCTGTCCCCGGTTTGGATTTGAACAGAGGCTGGGGCAATTTTAAAGACAGTCAGTGCAAAATAAAATACAAAATCTGAATTACACACCCCTGCTCCACCGCACCTACTAGCATTGGGGGGGGGGGGGTGTATTTTTTCCATTATCTGTGCCCATTTCTGATGATCATAGCCGTCTGCCTGTTTATCTCCTTGCCTTCCCTGATGGAATGATCTTCCTCCGCTCCCCACCCAGTAGTAGTCAGGGCCAGAGAGTGAGTCCTGAGAGGCTGTGAGGCGGACAGTGGCGACGATGGGCAGAGAGAGGCAGCTGAGCTCAGCTCACGTGTGTCCAGTAGCAGGAACAGAGGGTAAGCGGATCTAATCGTGGGGCTGACAGTGCCTTCAAGGCTTCAACACAGGTGTGCTGTGAGGGGGGTCTGTGAAAAGACTACATTGCACTTTGTCTGTCTCTCTGGAATAATGGACGGTATCAGAATGCTCTGTCACAGTGTGTCACATAATATGGCTGCTGGGTGCTGATTTTGTTAACTTATTGGTCAAGTTAAGTGTCAGCATTCATGTTATGTGACACACTGTGACAGAGCCATGATTGAGTACCTGCTGCCTGGGAGTTATTATCATAATGCTGATGATGTTAACCAGTTGCCGATCGCCTGATAGCAGATTTACTGCTACAGGGCGGTCGCAATGCGCACGATCACGTATACACATAATCCTGCATTTCTGGGTATGGGAGCCAATCAGCGATGTCCAGCGGTACCCACTGATCGTTATGTACATAGGCAGAACGGTGGCCTGCCTATGTAAACAAGGCAAATTGCCGTTCTGTCAGTATGGAAGACATTGATCCTGTTTTCCTACAAAGCAGGTACAGGGATATATGCCTTTCCTTAATAAAAGCACCTCCCACACAGTAAGAAACACTTGTTAGGCACACATTTAACCCTTTTATTGCCCTAGATGTTATCCCCTTCCCAGCCAGTGTCATTAGTATAGTGACAGTGTGTATTTTTAGCACTGATCACTGTATCTGTGTCACTAATGCCACGTACACACGACCGGACTTTTCGACAGCAAAGGTCCGACGGAACGAGTCCGTCGGACAATTTGATCGTGTGTGGGCTCCATCGGACTTTTGCTTGCCAAAAATCTGGCGGACTTTAGAAATAGAACATGTTTTAAATTTTCCCACCGGAACTTCGCCGGACCGAGAAATCCATTTGTGTGTATGCTAGTCCGACGGACAAAAACGGACGCTAGGGCAGCTATTGGCTACTGGCTATGAACTTCCTTATTCTAGTCCGTACGTCATCACGTTCGAATCCGTTGGACTTTGGTGTACTTGTGTGTGGTCAAGTCCATTCTTTCGGAAAATCTGACGGAACTCCGCCGAAAGTCCGTCGGAAAGACCATCGGACCTAGTCCCTCGAAAAGTCCAGTCGTGTGTATGCGGCATTAGTGTCCAATTTGTCCACCGCAATATCACAGTCCAGTTATGAGTCGCTGATTGCCCCCATTACTAGTAAAAAATAAATAAATAATTGTCCCCGGATTTCATTTGAAAAATCTGGTCACCTTATTCAAGGCTTCCACACAGGTGTGCTTTGGGGGTGTCTGTGAATAGACTACATTGCACTGTGTCTGTCTCTCTGGCATAATGGATGGTATCAGAACTCACAGGCAGCAGCACTTATTGTTCAGAAGTTCACAAAATCAGCACCCAGCAGCCATGTTATGCGACACACTGTGACAGAGCAAGCCAGAGCCATGATAGAGCGCCCGCTGCCTGCGAGTTATCATAATGCTGATGATCTTATCCAGTTTCTGATTGCCTGATAGCATATTTACTGCTACAGGGGAGTCGCTCTGCGCAGGATCACTTATATATACGTAATCCTGCATTTCTGGTAATCAGAGCCAATCAGCGGATCCTGCGGACTCGCCTAGTGGTCTGCCTATGTAAACAAGGCAGTTCACCATTCTGTCGGTATGGAAGACATTGATCTTGTGTTCCTGCAAAGCAAGTACAGGGATCTATGTCTTCCCTTAGTAAAATCACCTCCCCCACAGTGATAAAACACTTGTTAGGCACACATTGATTGCCCTAGATGTTATCCCCTTCCCAGCCAGTGTCATTAGTACAGTGACAGTACATATTGTTAGCACTGATCACTGCATTAGTGTCACTGGTTCCTACAAAGTGTCAAAAGTGTCACTAATGCCGCATACACACGAGCGGAATGTCTGACAGAAAAAGTTAGACGGAATCTTTTCATCGGATATTCCGATTGTGTGTGTGCCTCATCTGACTTCTTTTTTTCAAAAATTCTGACGGACCTAGAAATAGAACATGTTTTAAATATTTCCGGCGGAACCAATTTCTATTGGTAAAACCAACGCATGCTCTGAAGTAAGTATGGGACGGCAGCCATTGGCTACTGGCTATTGAACTTCCTTTTTCTAGTCCCGTTGTATGTGTTGTACGTCACCACGTTCTAGACGTTTGGACTTTGGTGTGATCGTGTGTAGGTAAGGCAGTTTCAGCGGAACTCCGCCGGAAAAACTTTCGGAGTTTATTCTGATGGGAAAACCAGTCGTGTGTATGCGGCATTAGTGTCCGATTTGTCCACCGCAATATCGCAGTCCCACTATGAGTCACTGATTGCGGCCATTACTAGTAAAAAAAAAAAAAAGATGTCCCCGGAATTCATTTTAAAAATCTGGTCACCTTACTAATAGATATCTTAGTACTATGTGAAAAGGGCCTCTGGCTCTGTAGGGGTAAGAACCATAGGTCTGGAGCTCGTCTGTATAAGTACCTGGTACTCAGGTCGCGTACCCATGCAGAGATCGTGAGAAGGGACCAGCCGCCAAGCTCCAGAGTCTTCAAGCACTCCACCCCTTTGGGAACTCTCCGTGTAAGTGTCCGGACTCCCCTGGCTGGCATTTCGCCCCCCTCCCACGCTCACCCCATGGTCCGTTAGCAGCCTCAGGCTTGTGAGAACAGTCCTCTTTGACAATATATCATTTGTCAATAAGGTGGACTAGAAGGACCAATGCTTTATCACCTGCTACATGTTAGCGCAAGTACTATCTCTCCTGCTCCACTGAGGGGGGGGGGGGGGGGGGGAGTGTAGAAACCCCCTGTAGCTAAGTCAGAAGGTGGGATCAGAGTGTCCCAAAAAGTGAAATAAAGGAAAGAGAAGGAAAGGCAAGGGGAGAAGTCCAGGTTGATCCAGGATTCAAAGTTATGTGCCCGGGCACAGAGAAATGTTACGGTAAGAGGCCCAAGGCTCCCAGACAGTGTTAAATCTATTCATTCTATCACATAGTTTTGCTACAATATTTTCCTGTGCCATTATCCATGAAACTTTCCTCTTGAATCCCCTAAATGGTTACAGTAGGGGTTTTTCATGCTTTTGCGATCGTCATCTTGGCTCCTAAAGCCGCGTACACACGGGCGGACTGTCTGGCCAACTAAGTCCGTCAGACAATCCGACAGACAGTCTGTCCTACTTTTGAATGAACTGACTTGACCACACACGATGAACAGACAGTCCGCTGAAAGCGTGCGCGATGACGTGTACAGCACGTACGACGGGACTAGAAATACGACGTCCAATACACTGCAATGCAACCTTCGGCCGTGTAAATCCTTTCTGAGCATGCGCCATACTTAGTCCGTCCAACTTGCCTACTCACGAGCGGACTGTCCGCTGAAACCAAAGTTGGACGGACAATATTACGGAAATTCCGAAAGACTTAGTCCGCCAGACTGTCCGCTGAAAAAGTCCGCTGAAGCCCACACACGAGCGGACTGTCCGCTGAAACACGTTTCAGCGGACTAAGTTGGACAGACAGTCCGCCCGTGTGTACGCGGCCTAAGAGAATATAGAATGTGATATCCTGTGTTTGGGTAACTCAGAGATAGGCCGGTTTAGAAGGGCAGCGGTAGGATCCGGGGGTCATAGAGGAGTTTGTTATTCCCCTTAGAGTGTGAAAGACCTTGTTCCAAAAGGATCTAATTCGGGGACATGACCACCAAATGTGGAACATGGTGACATCCAGGTCGCACCCGCTGTAACATAAAGGCGATATCCCTGGGTAGATCATTGCTAGCCTGGAGGGGACATAGTACCACTTAGTTAGAATCTTGGGATTAGCTTCTATCAGGGAGATATTTAAAATACCTTTAAAGGAGCGTTGACTCACGCAATACCATTCTGTCGACTCCCAGGAGCAACCGGTGTCCACCTCCCAGGCTCGAGCGTACGCCGGAATATCATCCCTGCTCGCCAGAGCAGAATATATCAGGGATATTCCCCCCCTCCAATCCATGCCATAACCCACCTTATAAACCGATCATTCCACGAAGGGATTGTTCCCAGCATCCTCAAACAAGGCATCGCCTGATTATAGCTACCAGATGTAACTACCCCTTTCTGTCATTTCTTCTCACCCCCCCCCCCCCCTCATATTTATCTCTTCTTTATGTACCAATCCTGGTGAACTACCCCCGCCCCCCATGAGAATTACCATGATGACCATGTAAATGTTATGTTTCTATGCCTCCGTTTGGCCTACGGCCTTTTGTCAAACAACATTTTGGTTTTAGTAAACTGTTTATTGATCTTTCTACATGATTTGGTTATGCAGTTCACCCTTGTGCCTGCATATATGGATGCTATTCTCTGTCTTTTGTAGCCACTGTTTGTGCTATATTCTACTTTCATACCTGTCTATTGTTTACTTTAATGCTCGAATACTTTGTATTTGATTTGAAAACTAATAAAAATACAATTTAAAAAAAAAAAAAAAAAAACAAGGCATCGTCAAACCTCTACTCAAGAAACCAAACAACCGTAGGCCAATTACAAGCCTCAACACCATTTTGAAGATCATGGAGAAAGCTGTAGTACATCAGCTACAACTTCACCTGGATACTCACAAACTCCTGGACCCACTGCAATCAGGCTTCCGCCCGGGTCATGGAACAGAAACAGCTCTCCTCAAGATTTGGGATGACGTCCTTGAAGCAGCAGATGACGGAGAGCCGTGTCTCCTCGTACTGCTAGACCTAAGTGCAGCGTTTGATACAGTAGATCACAATACTCTACTCGTCCGCCTCACAGAAGTAGCCGGAGTCCAAGACATAGATCTCCAATGGTTCGCGTCCTTCCTAGGAAATCGGTCACAGACAGTGAAACTAGGAAAATTCCTCTCCAAAACTCAGGCAGTCGCCTGCGGAGTCCCTCAAGGCTCTCCGTTGTCACCCGTTCTCTTCAACATTTACATTCGCCCACTCCTTCAAATCATCAGATGCTCAGATCTCTGCTTCCACTCTTACGCTGATGACACGCAACTTTATTTCCGGATCAATGGAAAAAAAGATCACCAACAACTTGAAAACTGCCTCAAATCAATAGAGGACTGGATGACCACTAACTCCCTCCAGCTGAACGAATCAAAGACAGAGCTTCTTATCTTACACCCAAATCATAAGCCCGCAACCAAAACCTCCTGGTCTCCACCAACCGTCTTTGGGCAGACTATCTCCCCAAAGACCAAAGCGAAGAGTCTCTGGGTTATTTTAGATGCACAAATGTCAATGGATGTGCAAATAGGATCTGTAGTCAGTGGATCTCACCATCTGCTGCGCATGCTTCGCAGACTCATTCCTTTTATCCCAAAGAATGACAAAGCAGTGGTAATTGGAACAATCATTAATTCACAACTGGACTACGCAAACTCGCTTTACATAGGATTACCACAATATCAACTTGCGCGATTACAACTGATCCAAAACACGGCGGCAAGGCTGATAACAGAAAAAAAACCCTGGGAATCCATCTCCCCTTTGCTGAGGAGCTTACATTGGCTAACCGTAAAAAATCGGATCATGTTCAAGACCCTTTGCCTCACCCACAAATGCGTGCATAGAGAAGCTCCGCAATACCTAATGGAGAAAATAAATCATTACACACCAAACCGCAGTCTTCGATCAGCCAACAAAAACCTCCTCCTCGTGCCCAAAGCCCGGTATAAATCCAAGGGGGATCGGAGATTCGCTGTCCAAGGGCCTCGGCTATGGAATGCTCCACCAATCAACATCCGCCTGGAAGAAAATCACCTGGCTTTTAGGAAAAAACTCAAGACCTTCCTCTTTCAGCAGATGATCAAAGCTCGCCACAGCACCTAGAGGCGATTCAGTTTGCATTGTGCGCTATACAAGTATTTCATTCATTCATTCATGGCATTGGAGCACCACTGCTCATAAGGGGTGATGGTGTGTGGTGCCTGTCTGCTAGTGCCTAATGAGTTAAGGAAATGTGCAATGGAAGCTAAAGATTCCGCTGAAAGACTCTCCACATGGATTCTGAGGATCATACTATTGCCTCGACCTACCAAGCACATATCCAGCCTAACAGGAAGAATCAATCCATCCAGTTCTGGTTCCTACCAAGTGGCTGCACCAGTGTCGAACCTAACCCATGCCAGGTGCGCAGTCCATTTCTCCTCCCTGCACGATCCAATAATCCATGGCGACTCAATAACTGAGATCCGATACCAACCACGGCCTTGAAAATGATCTCCCTTAACACAAAGGGTCTTAATAACCCATTTAAGCGTTGTGCCCTGATAAAAGAAGCTCGTTCCCTTAAAGCAGACATCATCTTTGCTCAGGAAATGCATTTTGCCGTCAATAAATGTCCTAGACTGAACTTTCAAAATTTCCCCCATGTGTATTTGGCCAACGCCCCAAAAAAGACCTGTGGAGTTCTCATCGCCATCAGGGACTCTGTTGCCTTTCGCCACATTCATACAATAGCAGACCCTCAGGGGCATTACCTCATCCTCCTCTGTGAGATAAATTAAGCAACTTTCACATTTGTTAACCTCTACACTCCGAATGTGAAACAAAGGAGATTCCTAAATCCATTACTTACACAAGCCTTGGAAGAAAAACAAGGCACAGTACTTAGTGACGGAGACTTTAATACCATTCTTAATCCGGACATAATCCACTACCCACACGAGAATAATCGAACATTCCATAGCTCCACTTTTGTGCAAACATGAACTCTTCGACATATGGCGATGCTTTCATGGCTCGGAGAAGGACTTTACTTTCCTGTCGGCAGCCCATGCCTCTTATTCACGTATAGATTTTTTCTTAACCGATAAAATGTCCTTACAAAATGTTATCCGTGCTGACATTGGTACAATTTCTTGGTCGGACCATGCTCCAATCAGTATGGAATTTGATGATACTCTTCGTAGTACACTCTATGACTAGTGATGGACGAACTTCCGACGGGACGTTTCGCGAACGCGAAATGCGAACGGACCCAAACGTTCGCGAAACCGAACGTTCGCCGCGGGCCCCATTGACTTCAATGGGAGGCGAACTTTGCAAACCTTCATGTCGAATTTGCGGCCACGTGGTAATTATTAGGGGGTAAAACGTAGTCCCACCATCTGGACAATGACATAATACATGTATGAGGTGAATTTGGGATCGATAACTACAAGCATTTTTATTTTATTTGGGAAATTGTTCTAACAATTCAGGACTATGGAGCTAATGAAGGCAATGGAGGAGAGGGAAGGTCAGGGACCAGGGTAGGCAAAGAAGAGGGTGCAGGAGATGATCACCAGCAGCGTGACATACCGGAATGACACATGCACCGTGATAGAGGCATCTGACAGCAGCACCGTAATACAGAGCACTGACAGCAGCACCGTGACATACAGCGCTGACAGCAGCACCGTGACATACAGCGCTGACAGCAGCACCGTGACATACAGCGCTGACAGCAGCACCGTGACATACAGCGCTGACAGCAGCACCGTGACATACAGCGCTGACAGCAGCACCGTGACATACAGCGCTGACAGCAGCACCGTGACATACAGCGCTGACAGCAGCACCGTGACATACAGCGCTGACAGCAGCACCGTGACATACAGCGCTGACAGCAGCACCGTGACATACAGCGCTGACAGCAGCACCGTGACATACAGCGCTGACAGCAGCACCGTGACATACAGCGCTGACAGCAGCACCGTGACATACAGCACTGACAGCAGCACCGTAAGCAGCCCCAGGAGGAAGTCAGCACAGCACAGGGATGGTGTGATCCCCTCATAATAAGAACCCCCAGGAGGAAGTCAGCACAGCACAGGGATAGTGTGATCCCTTCATAATAAGAACCCCCAGGAGGAAGTCAGCACAGCACAGGGATATCATAAGCAGCCCCAGTAGAAATATGACACCGCTCAACCTCTTCAAAGAGGAGGGTAGGGGCATATAGTACGGTGTGCTTTTTTGGGTCAAGGAAGTGAGCCAAATGAATTAAGAAGGTCTGTGTGCTTGATTAAAAAAATAGTTTATAGACATATACATGGTCTACTGGTCACATGTGTTGAATTCCTCCGAGATCCATGCCTCATTCATTTTTAGAAATGTGAGGTAGTTAACACTGTGGTGAGCTAGGCGAGTACGCTTATCGGTCACAATCCCCCCTGCTGCGCTGAACGTCCTTTCGGACAGGACACTGGATGAGGGGCAAGCCAACAGTTCGATTGCAAATTGGGCAAGCTCTGGCCAGAGGTCAAGCCTGCCCACCCAGTAGTCTAGGGGTTCATCACTCCTCAGAGCGTCCACATCGGCCGTTAACCCAATGTAGTCGGACACCTGACGGTCTAGGCGTTCCCTGATGCTGGATCCGGATGACACCTGTCGATGGGTCGGCTGAAAGAATGACCTCATATCCGAAGTCACCAACACATCTTCAAACCGGCCTCTTCTTGCAGGCGCTGTTGGATTGGTACCCGCAAATCCTTCTCTGGGAGTGGGAATTGCTCCTCTGCCAGCGCACGCAAAAGCAGAATGCAGCATTTCTCGAAGCAAGGCCTGGAAGTGCTGCATTCTGACAGCCCTCTGCGACGGCGGTAACATTTCCGCCATTTTGTGTTTGTACCGGGGGTCTAAGTACGTTGCCACCCAGTACTGGTCCTTGACCCTCATGCTTTTTATACGGGGGTCCCTATTAAAACACTGGAGCATGAAGGCCCCCATTTGCACTAAAGTGGAAGCGGTGTGGTGGCCTGGCTCCTGCTCATCATCCAGGATAATGTCGTCCTCTTCATTCTCCTCTCCCCATCCTCGCACAACAGGGATCCCAGAAAGGTTTAAAGCATGCTCTTCTTGCTCCTGCTCATCCGCCCCGGCACCATCCTCCTCTGACTCCTCATCAGACTCCTGTTGTTGACTTGTCTCAGATAGAGTAGCCCCCCCTGGGAATTCATCCAGCATTGCGACTTCCTCATCTTCCCGCTCCTGCTCCTCCACAGCCTGATCAATGACACGACGCAATGCACGCTCCAGAAAGAAGGCATAAGGTACCATGTCACTGATGGCGCCATGGCTGCGACTGACCAGTTTGGTGATCTCCTCAAATGGCCGCAGAAGTCTGCATGTGTCGCGCATGAGCAGCCACTGGCGCGGTGAAAAAAAACCCAGCTCCCCAGAACCGTTTCTTTCGCAGAGTTCATACAGGTAGACGTTAACTGCACGTTTCTGCTGGAGCAGCCTATCAAGCATATAGAAGGTTGAGTTCCATCGCGTCGGGCAATCGCAAATAAGACGTCTGACCGGCAGATGGTGTCGCCGCTGAATGTCAGCAAGGCGAGCCATGGCCGTGTAAGATCTTCTGAAATGGGCCGAGATTTTCCTTGCCTGCCGCAAGATGTCCTGGACCCCAGGGTATTTGACAAGGAATCGCTGCACGACCAAGTTTAAGACGTGTGCCATGCACGGCACGTGCGTGATTTTGCCCTGTTTCAATGCGCTAAGCAGATTGGCACCGTTGTCACACACCACTTTACCAACTGTCAAATTGAGCGGTGTTAGCCACTCATCTGCCTGTGAACGCAAAGCTGAAAGGAGTGCCGGGCCAGTGTGGCTCTTTGCTTCCAGGCACAACAGACGCAGCACGGCATGGCAACGTCTCACCTGGCATGTGGAATAGGTTCTGGGGAGCTTGGGCGGTGCAGTGGAAGAGACGCTAGCAGCGGAAAAGGAGGAGGCAGCTGAGGAGGAGAGGGAGGAGGATGGAGTAGGAGGAGGAGAAGAAGAGTCAGGCCTGCATGCAATCCGTGGCGGTAAAACCAAATCTACACGGGTGCCACGGGTTACATGCTTGACGGCCGTCAGAAGGTTCACCCAGTGGGCAGTAAAACTGATATACCTTCCCTGCCCGTGTTTGCTAGACCACGTGTCTGTGGTCAGATGTATCTTGGCACCGACACTGTGTGCCAGAGATACATTCACTTGCCGCTGAACATGGCCATATAGCTCTGGGATGCCCTTCTCTGAGAAATACTTCCTTCCTGGGACCTTCCATTGTGGTGTTCCAATGGCCACAAATTTGCGAAAGGCCTCCGAGTCCACCAGTTTATATGGCAGTAGTTGGCGGGCTATGAGTTCTGACAAGCCAGCCGCCAACCGTTGGGCAAGAGGGTTATCCGGCATCATCATTTTTTTACGCTCAAACATTAGGCCCACGGAAGCCTGCCTTTTTGCAGAAAAATGTGAGCTTGGCGTGATGGAAGGTGGAGTGGAGGACAATTGTGAGGAGAGAGGAGAAGGAGAAGTAGAAGACGAGGCTGGACGGTGAGAGCCTGCAGTGTGGCTTTGTGTGTTCCGTTGCTCCCACTGGGCTCGGTGATGGCTGCTCATGTGCCTTCTTAAGGCGGTCGTCCCTAGGTGAGTATTGGGCTTACCGCGACTAACGCGTTGACTGCAAAGATTGCAGATGGCAACGCTATTGTCAGCAGCGGACACGTTAAAAAAAGCCCACACTGCGGAGCCATGTGCCGGTGTCCTGGGAGCGCCAGATGTGACCGTACATGGTCGATGACTCGCTCCTGATACATTTGCAGTCTGCTTTGTCCCTGCTGTGCAATGTAAGTCATTGCTGCTTCTCCTCCCTATCTGCTGGTCCATATCTCCCTCTGAACTCCCCTCCTCTTCCTCTCTTGTGGGCACCCACGTGACATCACTAGACACGTCATCATCAACGTCACCTTCCCCACCGCTATAAGTAGAGATCTCGGAGTAGGCAGCAACACCGGGGACCAACCTCCTCCTTGGGCTGATCTGGGTACTGGCGTCAGACTGCTGAGTAGCGCTTGTTGCTACCTCCTCTTCCTGATCCAATACCAAGAGTGGCTGCGCATCAGAAATGTCCTCTTGATATGGATCGGAAAATAATTCCAGTGACTCAAGCGGAAGGTATGTGGTGGTGGTGGTGGTGGTCGTGTTGTTGGTGGTAGTGTCTTTGGGGGTGCACATAGCAGAGAGTGAAGAAGAGGGTGCAGATCGAGAGGATGAGGAGGGTGCAGAAGAGTAAGGCTGAGCGAGCCACTCAACCAAGTCTGGTGCATCCTTTAAAGTAATTGAACGCACCTTCTGCAACTTCCCACTTTGGCTCAAGCCTGTTGCTCCTGCCCTACCCCTACCACCCCTGCGGAAGGGCCTGCCTCTTCCTCTGCATGTCATTTTTTAAATGACCCTGTGACAAAACTCTTAGTCCCTATACCGCTGAAGGACTGCTGCAGTATAGGTGAGCGGTCAGCAGTGGTGCACGTCAACCCTATCTATTGTGGACCTATAGCGGTCCTTACAGAACAGCAGACTGTACCGCACTCAAGCCTATGTACCGTAGCACCCTATACCAAGTTACCAGTCCTTATAAGAACTTTTGTGGACCAAGCAGGTTGTGTATTAGTGTTTAGCAGACTGTACGTCAGTCCCTATACCGCTGAAGGACTGCTGCAGTATAGGGCAGCGGTCAGCAGTGGTGCACGTCAACCCTATCTATTGTGGACCGATAGCGGTCCTTACAGAACAGCAGACTGTACCGCACTCAAGCCTATGTACCGTAGCACCCTATACCAAGTTACCAGTCCTTATAAGAACTTTTGTGGAACAAGCAGGTTGTGTGTTAGTGATTAGCAGACTGTACGTCAGTCCCTATACCGCTGAAGGACTGCTGCAGTATAGGTGAGCGGTCAGCAGTGGTGCACGTCAACCCTATCTATTGTGGACCGATAGCGGTCCTTACAGAACAGCAGACTGTACCGCACTCAAGCCTATGTACCGTAGCACCCTATACCAAGTTACCAGTCCTTATAAGAACTTTTGTGGAACAAGCAGGTTGTGTATTAGTGTTTAGCAGACTGTACGTCAGTCCCTATACCGCTGAAGGACTGCTGCAGTATAGGGCAGCGGTCAGCAGTGGTGCACGTCAACCCTATCTATTGTGGACCGATAGCGGTCCTTACAGAACAGCAGACTGTACCGCACTCAAGCCTATGTACCGTAGCACCCTATACCAAGTTACCAGTCCTTATAAGAACTTTTGTGGAACAAGCAGGTTGTGTGTTAGTGATTAGCAGACTGTACGTCAGTCCCTATACCGCTGAAGGACTGCTGCAGTATAGGGCAGCGGTCAGCAGTGGTGCACGTCAACCCTATCTATTGTGGACCGATAGCGGTCCTTACAGAACAGCAGACTGTACCGCACTCAAGCCTATGTACCGTAGCACCCTATACCAAGTTACCAGTCCTTATAAGAACTTTTGTGGAACAAGCAGGTTGTGTGTTAGTGATTAGCAGACTGTACGTCAGTCCCTATACCGCTGAAGGACTGCTGCAGTATAGGGCAGCGGTCAGCAGTGGTGCACGTCAACCCTATCTATTGTGGACCGATAGCGGTCCTTACAGAACAGCAGACTGTACCGCACTCAAGCCTATGTACCGTAGCACCCTATACCAAGTTACCAGTCCTTATAAGAACTTTTGTGGAACAAGCAGGTTGTGTGTTAGTGATTAGCAGACTGTACGTCAGTCCCTATACCGCTGAAGGACTGCTGCAGTATAGGTGAGCGGTCAGCAGTGGTGCACGTCAACCCTATCTATTGTGGACCGATAGCGGTCCTTACAGAACAGCAGACTGTACCGCACTCAAGCCTATGTACCGTAGCACCCTATACCAAGTTACCAGTCCTTATAAGAACTTTTGTGGACCAAGCAGGTTGTGTGTTAGTGTTTAGCAGACTGTACGTCAGTCCCTATACCGCTGAAGGACTGCTGCAGTATAGGGCAGCGGTCAGCAGTGGTGCACGTCAACCCTATCTATTGTGGACCGATAGCGGTCCTTACAGAACAGCAGACTGTACCGCACTCAAGCCTATGTACCGTAGCACCCTATACCAAGTTACCAGTCCTTATAAGAACTTTTGTGGAACAAGCAGGTTGTGTGTTAGTGATTAGCAGACTGTACGTCAGTCCCTATACCGCTGAAGGACTGCTGCAGTATAGGGCAGCGGTCAGCAGTGGTGCACGTCAACCCTATCTATTGTGGACCGATAGCGGTCCTTACAGAACAGCAGACTGTACCGCACTCAAGCCTATGTACCGTAGCACCCTATACCAAGTTACCAGTCCTTATAAGAACTTTTGTGGACCAAGCAGGTTGTGTGTTAGTGTTTAGCAGACTGTACGTCAGTCCCTATACCGCTGAAGGACTGCTGCAGTATAGGGCAGCGGTCAGCAGTGGTGCACGTCAACCCTATCTATTGTGGACCGATAGCGGTCCTTACAGAACAGCAGACTGTACCGCACTCAAGCCTATGTACCGTAGCACCCTATACCAAGTTACCAGTCCTTATAAGAACTTTTGTGGAACAAGCAGGTTGTGTGTTAGTGATTAGCAGACTGTACGTCAGTCCCTATACCGCTGAAGGACTGCTGCAGTATAGGGCAGCGGTCAGCAGTGGTGCACGTCAACCCTATCTATTGTGGACCGATAGCGGTCCTTACAGAACAGCAGACTGTACCGCACTCAAGCCTATGTACCGTAGCACCCTATACCAAGTTACCAGTCCTTATAAGAACTTTTGTGGAACAAGTGAGTTGTGAATGTTTAGCAGACTGCAGCAGAAGGGCAGCAGTCAAGTATAATATCCTTTCTATATTTGGAAGAAAGAATATTATACATGTACAAGCCTATTACTGTACCACTGATACCAGTCCTGAAAAGAACCTTTGTGGAACTAATAATAACAGCAAGTCTTTAAAATTACCCTCACTGCCTGACAACACTGCTTCCTTCCTGTCCCTATACAAATTGGCAAAAAAAGAGAACGATTAGTGGTTACTGGAACAGCTCTTTTGTGGACCTTGATAGTAACAGCTAATGATGATGATGATGATGATGATGATGAAAGACTAATCTGGCTGTCCCTGTAGCATACACCGTCCTTTCCCTTTCTCTAAACTAACAAAAGACACTCAGGCTGCTGCAAGAATCAGCAGCACAGCAAACCTATCAACACCTAACACCTATACCAGTCCTGAAAAGAACTTTTGTGTACCAAATAGCTAGTCGTTTATCTCTCCCTACTCCACACAGGAACCTGTCCCTATCGTAACAGAAGAAAGAATGTAAAATGGCCACCGGATCGGGTGTATTTATAGGTTAGGGGGAATGTACAAGTGTCCATGTGCTGTCATGTCTCAATTGGCTGTCCTGTATCACATGATAAACGTGTCACCAAAGGTTAAAGTTCTTGTATACATTAAACACGTAAGTCCGCCGCGGCGAACGACGGAAAAAGGCGTTCGAACGTGCGGACCGCGAATGTCGGAAATTCGCCGCGAAACGACCGCCGGGCGAACCGTTCGGCCATCACTATCTATGACCTCCGTGCTGATTAGAGCATTCCCCAACCAACTGCGGAGCTTATTAATGACTTCTTAAAGGCAGCGAAACTTCCACATCTGAATGAAGACCAATTACACTCTATCTCCCAACCACTTACAACCCAGGAGATATGCAAAGTCATTAATAAACTCCCGAACCACAAGTCTCTGGGAGATGATGGATTCTCGAATGAGTATTATAAATGCCTTGTCAATGAAATTGCCCCACATCTACAATCTGTTTTTAGCCTCGCCTCCTCCTCTGGATCCTTTCCACCTGAAATGTTAAGAGCTGTGATAGTAACCATTCCTAAACCAAACAAAGACCCCACTAGCCCATCTAACTATAGGCCCATATCGCTTCTTAACACTGATGTAAAGATATATGCCAAACTGCAAGCGCTTATACTACAACAAATCCTCCCCTTCCTAATCCACCCTGACCAAGTGGGCTTTGTTCTGAACCGTCATCCCACTGATGGAACTAGACTCCTCATCAACCTAATCACTCAGGCGAGGTCCTCTCGAATATGTGTACAAAAAGTGTTGCGCTGGAAAACATGTACAATGTCAAAGTGTACTAATAGTGACTAAATGTCTTAGGCTCGGTTCACACCAGACCTGACAAGTCGCCCCCGTTCTGTACTACGGAACCGTTCTAGTAGGAGCGACTCGAGTCGCTCCGACTTAGAAAAAAGGTTCCTGTACTACTTTTGCGGCGACCTCGGGCGACTTGCATTGACTTCTATACAGAAGTCATTTTGCAAGTCGCCGCTGAGGTCGCGGCGCGGCAAGTCGTGCCGCGTCTGGTGTGAACCGAGCCTCACCCAAATTTTGAGAAATAATAATAAACATCTGAAACAATACCTAATACAAAGTAACTATAAACAAATAAGTATAAACAGAAAAAAGTCCTTTTCTAGAAGATCAAATTTGTGCTCGCCCTTGGTGCAAACATGAAGAGATGGAAATATTCATTCAGTCCATAGAATGTTTGATCAAAAAACACCCTGGTGCTGACACCGCCACACACAGAAGAAGGATGTAAGCTTACTGACTCCAAATGATCAGCAGGTGTCACACTGGATTAAATACAGCAGGTGGTACTGTATCACACATAAATCTGTTTCATCTTCCAGTATTCCACTGTTCGTTCTTACCATTTTTCATTGTTTTACATGTTATGCAATGTTGTAACAAGATATTCTTGGCACTTCCTTTTATAAAACTGTTTTGTGGTGAATACAATACTGTTCAGGTTGTTAATAAATGTTAATTTTATGGTTAAAACAAAAAATTCGACAATTTTTTTCCAATATAAGACATACCCCAAAAGTAAGACATAGTGGGGCTTTTGGGGATAAAAAGAAAGTAAGACACTGTCTTACTTTCGGGGAAACACGGTACTATCTCATGGTCAGTGTAGAAGGGATACACGGTGATCAGAGAGCCGTTGTAGTGTCACAGTTTGCTGCCTATCACAGGATGGTGCGGAAGTGACGTTGTTGCGTACTGCGCATGCGCGATGCGTTCCAAACGCTCGCGCCGTGCGTTCCAACATAGTTTCGGCAATACAGTTCAGCGAAACCATCACATAATGTTACGGAAGTGATGTTACACACAACACAAACACGGGCCACGTTGTTGCGTACTGCGCATGCATGTTCACCGTCATTCTGCACTGGGAGGATTGTGGAGAAGTGATACAATGTATTACAAGGAATCTGTTCCGGGACTCCCGGAAATACATCACTGATGACAGGATAGTTGGAGATTAGAGATGTTGCAATACATGGGTGTAGTGGATGGCCTGAAGGAACACATTGTGGGGACTTTATATAATTGACCGGATAGAAAAGTCACCAGTGAAAGGATAAAGTGGCGGCACCCCTATTATAATGTATAACCAGGGGGAGAAATGACTGAAAGAGGGCATCAAATACAGCATGTTTTGGTCATTCATTCTTTATTTATGTATTCTATGCATGTATTGATTCATGGATTCATTAACCAAGAAACACGTTGGACATATTAATTTCAGATTGTTTTGATCTTTGATTTGACTTCAGAATACAGAATCTGCTCTGCTATAGAGATCAATGAAAAGTCTACTAAGTAAGTATTTTCTGGGAAGAAAACATAAAGAGGTCTCAGAATACATTTCTTTGTAGTCCTCAAAAGGAGATAGTATTACTGGATGATGAAGGAAACGCCCGCAGCTGTGATTGGTTCAGATTTAAAATAACCGTTTTCAAAATTTGCCCGCCAAGATCGTTACAGACAAATATTCATCCCTCTTATACCGCCAAATCCGACACCGAGGAGATCATCGGATGAGACATTTATCGGAGAAATATGATTAGTACTCTTATGTCTTTAGTCCGGAATGCTTAGGAAAGAATTCGGTTTATTACTGAACCATGAGAAAACACTTCTATATGTTCTCAGAATCCGGCATCTCTCCACTGCTACACACAGAACACGATAGAGAAATGTCTTCTATTATAGATCTCTGCAGAAAACCAACACGCTGTGACCCCGCCTCTTTCCATTAGTCTCCTATCAGGTCCGCAATAACTTAAGCCGGTGAAAAAACAAGGGGTTATCCGTGTATATTTTTCATTTTCAGAGAACTATTTTATAGATATGACATTATTATTGACAATAGTATCTGGTGATTGTGGTTTCTGTTATGAAGAGTCCAAGAAAATGATATTTTCGGTACAATCTTTGAAGAATAGCTATAAAATCAATAAGAAGGAAGAATATATTTGTCCTCTCTAGATGTATTTCTGCTGCCTTAATATTTTTCCAAACAGCAGAATGTTTAGGAGCCTAACGTGGAAAAACAAATCTATTCTGTGTAATGAATGGATGTGACTCCGCCTTTTCTCAGGGTGGTTTCCATCAGGTCCGCTCAGTCTCTATAAAAAAGAGGGCGGACAGACCTTCAGCTATTCTCCGTTTATCTTAGTAACAGGGAAGAGTCATCATGTCTGGTCGCGGTAAAGGAGGGAAGGGTCTGGGGAAAGGAGGCGCCAAGCGGCACAGGAAGGTGCTCCGGGACAACATCCAGGGCATCACCAAACCCGCCATCCGACGTTTGGCCCGCAGAGGGGGTGTCAAGCGCATCTCCGGACTCATCTATGAGGAGACCCGCGGGGTGCTCAAAGTCTTCCTGGAGAATGTCATCCGCGATGCCGTCACCTACACTGAGCACGCCAAGAGGAAGACCGTCACCGCCATGGATGTCGTCTATGCTCTCAAACGCCAGGGCCGCACTCTCTACGGATTCGGAGGCTAAACCCTCATAGACACCTACCCACTTCACCGAAACAAAGGTCCTTCTCAGGGCCACCCACCTTCTCATACAAAGGGCTATCATTATCTGTACTTTTCTGGAGTTATAACGATTTAGTATGTGGGGAAGGGAGTTTTTTAGCTAACCATACACTATACAATCCGATTGCACGATTTTCTTAATATGTAATATAACTGATCTGTATTACAATATTATCTCACTTTTGTTTTTCAGGTGGATTGTTCCGCCGATAAACACCACTTTCCATAAAAAATTAAAATCTTGATGTCTGTGGTTCTCATTTTGTCCACATGTTTCACCTGGGCAGTCGTTGGAATAAAAATAGAACATATTTAAATGATTGATTTAATAATTTGAAGTCCTTCCTGTCTGACCGAAATTTAAAATGTCGGATTTGGCGGTATAAAAGGGATGAGTTTTTGTCTGTAATCTACACATTTCTGTCGGGTACAATGTGAGATTTTGTCCCCACAGCCAGCAATGTTTTATTGGAGAGTCCAAAAAGTCTCTGCTTTCTCAGAGGAGAAAACACGTGTTCAGGAGACTTTCTAGTGATCTCCACTCTGCAGTACAAACAACACAACGGACCTTACCAATTCCCGCCTATGTATTATTGTTGGGGGATTGCACGGTGTGAAATGACAGGGGTCTAATATCGCAATTGTCGGATCAATCCATAGAACTCCGGCGGGAGGAGTGAAGATGGGGATGAGATCAGTTGGGAGAATGATTTGTGATGATCATCGGAAGAGAATGAAGAGTCCCTGTAATGAAAGCTGACCGTATAAAATCTATCGTCATTTCTTATTAGTGTCATCCTGACACATCGTCCCCAATCGGGATCTCACCTCATTGTCACAGGAAACATTTTATTTCCAACATGTAAAAAGAAAATCTTTTTTCGGTTGTCTATTTTTACAATCAGATCTCCCGATAACAATGTATGCGAGTCTTTGTATGGAGAGGTATAACGCAGCTGAATATTCCTACTGACCTGTAAGAAGTGTGAATGAATACAAAGTAAATGATTTTAGAGTGAACTTATGAATCATATTAAAAAAACAAAAAAAAACAAACATAGAAGTGAATAGTAAAGAAAGCGATGTATGCGGGGCTCTTTGTATGGGGAGGTGGGTGGCTCTGAGAAGAGCCGTTGTGTTGGGTAATAGAGGCGGCGGGCGGATTGTCGGGATTACTTGGATTTGGCGGCCTTGTGGCTCTCGGTCTTCTTGGGCAGCAGCACGGCCTGGATGTTGGGCAGGACTCCTCCCTGGGCGATGGTGACTCCGCCCAGCAGCTTGTTGAGCTCCTCGTCGTTGCGGACAGCCAGCTGGAGGTGTCGGGGGATGATGCGGGTCTTCTTGTTGTCGCGGGCGGCGTTGCCGGCCAGCTCGAGGATCTCAGCCGTCAGATACTCGAGGACGGCGGCCAGATAGACGGGAGCTCCGGCCCGACCCGCTCGGCATAGTTGCCCTTCCTCAGCAGGCGGTGAACACGACCGACTGGGAACTGCAGACCAGCCCGGGATGATCGGGTCTTGGCCTTAGCCCGAACCTTGCCTCCTTGTTTGCCGCGTCCTGACATGATATCTGGATGATCGGGTTATTCACTGGTAGAATATCACCCCACAGCCACTCCCCTTCATTTATACACTCAGTGCTCTGACATCACACGCTGTGATTGGTCACCCTTGAATCCAGCCAATAGTTTCCTGACTTATCTCTAAACCAATCTGTAAAGGAGAAAAGTAAGCATGACGTCACTCCCCATCACATGCCCGAATTCTCCAATAGAAGAGTGAGGAGGGATGAGGTTCATTTGCATAGGACGCCTATATAAGCAGCACACGGGGGGCGGCTCCAGCACATTTTTCTTTCCTAGAGCAGAGAATCTACAATTGCCCCGAATCATGCCTGAGCCAGCCAAGTCAGCCCCGGCGCCCAAGAAGGGCTCCAAGAAAGCCGTGACCAAGAGCCAGAAGAAGGACGGCAAGAAGCGGAGGAAGAGCAGGAAGGAGAGTTATGCCATCTACGTGTACAAGGTGCTCAAGCAGGTCCACCCCGACACCGGCATCTCGTCCAAGGCCATGGGCATCATGAACTCCTTCGTCAATGACATCTTCGAGCGCATCGCCGGCGAAGCTTCCCGCCTGGCTCATTACAACAAGCGCCGCACCATCACCTCCCGGGAGATCCAGACCGCCGTCCGCCTCCTCCTGCCCGGAGAGCTGGCCAAGCACGCCGTCTCCGAGGGCACCAAGGCCGTCACCAAGTACACCAGCGCCAAGTAATCCCCCATCCCCCCATCATCATCCCAACACAAGACACAAAGGCTCTTCTAAGAGCCACCCACCATTTCCATCAATGAGCTCTCATCACATCGCAATTCTCAGCCCGTTATACATGCCGAATACTCTGCACAGAATTCCATTTACTTAGACACACTGATAACATGTTGCTGGTTTCTAGTTACAAAGAGGGGACACATCTGATTCTTCAGACATGAAATATTTGTTTTATTGATTCATTGTACAAATGTCATGATTTCTACCAGTAATCTCACTATGTATTATTCTAGTTCTACTATGGGGGGGGATCTAACTGGTACATATCTGATAGAGGTCAGTCCCATCATCCTATACAGATCTAATGATGAAACGTGGAATACTTTATTTCCCATCATATAGAAAGGTAGAGATCTATGAGAGAAGTCATCTCGCTATCCTGTTCTGTATGGGGGGAGGGGGGGGGATTCTGCATTTTGAGGACTTGACATAAAAAGAACACATGGAAATGTTTTACGTTATTCGGTAACATTTAGAATCCATTTCTATTTATTCCAGACTAATCAATGCACATAAAGCATAGATGAGACATTTATCCGAGAAATATCATCTGATGATCTCGGTGTCGGATTTGGCGGTATAAAAGGGCTGGTTGTTTGTCTGTAACGTTCTTCACTATTCAGGCGGGAAGATTTGAAACCAGGAATTTGAAATCTGAGCCAATCAGAGCAGTGGGCGTTTAATAACCCTAATAATAAGACTCTTTAGATGAGGAGCAGATTGGGAGGGGAATTCATGAACCTTCCTTCTATTCCCATCCCGATTCTTCATGGATTGCGGAGATCATCTCCACATTCCTCTATTCCTCGCCTTGTACTGCACTCACACCCCGTGTTCTACCAGAAATGACCAGGGGGTGGCAGAGCTGAGTAAACACTTATGCCGCACTCACACATTGTTACAATAAAAGATCCTCCACAATCTCCCGCTTTACATTGTTACTTTATCTGAAAAGACGCATTGAGACAATCGTGGTGTTCTTAACCTAAATCACAATGGAGGAAAGAAACAAGAAAACAAAACATTGTATCTACTCAATCAGCCCAGTCAAATCTTTGTCTATTTGTATCTATTTCAATCATCAACATCAGATCAATGTACAAAGATAAATCCTGCCTGATAGGTAAATGACACAAAATATATACAAAGTATCAGCTACATAGAAATCTGATCACAATATCACCTCGGACAGCACACATTCCTTTATAGAAGGTAGAGGTGGAAAATTGTCCCTAGGGCATTAGACATATTTATCACCGTTACTAATATATACTGTAAACATTAGCAGGGTCGGGACAAGGGGTGGGCAGGAGGGACAGCTGCCCCTGGCGCAATGGTATATTGCAGGGGTAGGGGGCACCCTGAGCCTAACCCTAAGGGAAAGGGGGAGGGGGCGCCGTTTGGCATCTTTGCCCTGGGCGCTGGATGACCTTGTCCCGGCACTGGATATTAGTAAAGGTGATAAACATGCCCAGTGCCATAGGGACAATTTTAATAATAATAAATGTGACAATCTACACATTTATAGGTAGATGTTTAATTGAGTAAAACAAAAACAAGATGTGCATATTGCAATCAATGTGAATGTTTAGCCCTTTATTTTTGATTGCCATTAGGAAAGGTTACAACCTCTGTCAGGTTTTTATGACTTCAACACATTCCATATAGAGGTGCAGGGCTTCAGCTGTAAACTTGAAAACAACAATGTGTGCACCCCATACACTCTACAATCTGATTTCCTCCACTAACAATTACATAGAGCAGCTTACCAGACAGACCTGATATGTTGGGAAGTCAAACAGAGCTTTGGTCTTGATTAGGGATGAGACAAAAAAACCCCGGTTCGGTTTGCACCAGAACCTGCAAAAATGTGCGAAAAATTTAGAACCCTGTTAAAGTTTATGGAACTCGAATGTTCAAAATCAAAAGTGCTAATTATAAAGGCTAATATGCTAGTTATTATCCTAAAAAGGGCTTGGGTACCTGAGTCTTGCCCCAGGGGACATGTATCAATGGAAAAAAAAAAGAAAAAAAAAAAAAAGAAGTTAAATATTCCTTTAAATATCATACCTGGGGGTGTCTATAGTATGCCTGTAAATTCATGGGTGTTTCTCGTGCTTAGAACAGTCCCTGCACAAAATGACATTTTTAAAGGAATAAAAGTCATTTAAAACTGCTTGCGGCTTTAATGTAATGTCTGGTCCTGGCAATATAGATGACAATCAGTGAGTCAAGCGGCATAGGTAAACACCCCCCCCCAGTCCATTACTAGGCCCTTTGGTTCTTGAATGGATATTAAGGGGAACCCCGCACCCCCCTCCAAAAAAAATGAAAGGTGTGGGGCCTCCAGGCCCTATATTCTCTGAACAGCAGAATATAGGCAGTGCAAGCAAGGCAGGGACTGTGTAAGTTTGTTGTGAAGTAGAATCTGCATTTTTTTTAAGGCTTTTTGGAAAACATAGGGAAGGGTTATCACCCCTGTAACATTTTTTTTTTTTTGCTGTCTATGCACTTCTTCAGAAGATTCCACCTCCCTTTCTGTCCCAATGACATTTTTTTTTAATTTTTTTTATTTGGGGTTTCTAGTGAAACAAGGATTGGTGATAAAGCATCAGTGGAGAGGAGACACATTTTTCCCATATCAACTCTTACAGGAAAGAATTTCCCTTCCTAGGGGTCAATTGCAGGCTTAGCAGGATCAGGGAGACCATGCAGCGTAATTTAACTGAGACATTTGGTCCGGAGTCATCTGGGTTACTAAGGACGACATGATTTTCAGCAATCTCCTCCCAGCCACGTACAAGTCCATGGGTTTCTTGGGACTGTAAATGATCCCTTAAAGACTGCTGCTGATGTTGAGTGCTAGGTTCCAAATCCATGCTGACACAATCCTCCTCCTCTTCGTCCTCCTTGTCCTCTTCCTGTGTGATTGGCAGGCCAGCAGGAACAGTGTGTGGATAAGGGGGGGCCTTGAGAGTTAAGGAAGTCCTCCTCTTCCTGCCTCTGTTCTGCCTCAAGTGCCTTGTCCATTATTCCACACAGCATGTGCTCCAACAGGTGGACAAGAGGGACAGTGTCAATTTAGCCAAGCTAGCATTCAATCGCTGGGCATGTCGATGGCTGGGAGTGAACTTCTTTTTGGCGGTGCAGCAGCTGGAGCAGGCAAATTTGCCTGGTACAATCTGATGTTGGTGTACCGATATGTGTGTCACAGCCAAGTACTTGCAGACAATCTACTAATTCTACACCTTCATTCAACTCAGTGCATGTTTCAGAGAGGACTGAAGGTATAGTGGGGTTAGAGATCCCGCTGATGAGGAGCAAGGAGAGGTCTGCTTTTTTCTTTGGTGTGGGTCTTTTAGGTACGCTTGCCAACAAACTGCATGGCAGGTCGACATATGTCTGGTCAAGCATGTGGTGCCCAAGTGGCTGATGTTTTGGCCACGTGAGATACGCTTGAGACATAAGTTCCACATAGCAGTGGTGCGATCTGATGCACTCGTCTCAAAAAAGCCCACACCAAAGAACTTTTGGAATAACGTGCAGAGACAGCAGCACCCTGCACATGCGGAGCTCTGCGGTGTGATGCAGTCAGTGTGCTTACCTTGGCCCCTGGAGAGCATCCTGCCTCGTTGTAGATGTGCCTCCTTCTCCTCCTCTCTCCTATCAGGCACCCACATGGAGTCAGTGACTTTATCATCTCCTCCCTCCTCATCACTGGAGCAAACCTGGCAGTATGCTGCAGCTGAGGGAACATGACTGCCAGATGACTGTCCTTCTTGGGCACTCCCTCTCTCTGGGCTCACGTTACTGCCTTTGTCTTGCTGGGTACGATCATCAGAGCCTTCAAAATGCTGGGCATCCTCCTGGAGCATGTACCTAACACTGTGGTCAAACAGTTCGGGGGACTCCTCAGGACATGGTGGGGCTAGGGAAGGAGTGACTGATGCTATTGAGCAAAGGAAAGTACCCTGAGCCTGGATGATAGAGGATGAGGAGGATGAGGACAGCTTGGTCATCCACTCTACCAAGTCTTCGGCATGTCAACTGCCTGCCTGTAGTATTATTAGTATGAGAACACTGGCAATTTTAATTAAAGTGGAGGGCCGTTTAAAAAAAAAAAAAAAAAAAAAAAAAAAAAAAAAAGTCAGCAGCTGCAAACACTGCAGCTGCTGACTTAATAAACACACTTACCTGTCCAGGGCGCCCGCGATGTCGGCCGCCCGAGGCCGACCTGTCCCTCGGCTCTCGGGTCCCGGCGCCGCCACTCCCTCTAAGGGAAACAGGCAGTGGAGCCTTATGGCTTCACTGCCCGTTTCCTACTGCGCATGTGTGAGTCCCGCATCGCTTTCTGAATGGGACACGCTGTGTTCTGGAACACACAGTTCCCAGAACACAGCGCGACCCATTACCCAGAAGACGCCGCGACGAGGAGAGAAGACAGAAGATCTCCGCGGAGGAGGAAGAGGAAGATTAGGATTATGTGCCTAGCAACAGGCATTTCTGGTAAGTAAAAAAAAAAAAAAAAAAAAAAATAATTAAATTTTTTGTTTTTTAGATTTTTTTGTAATTTTTAATTTTTTTTTGTTTTCAGGGTGGCCCTCCACTTTAAGTAAAGCTTTGGGCGCACAGTGTGCAAAGGACACTAAAACAAAATACTGCAGCTCCTGCCTGTATTTGTATGAGAACACCAGCAATTGTATTCAGGTAAGCTTTAGGTGCACGCCATGCAAAGGACACTAAAACAAACTACTGCAGCTCCCTGCCTGCATTTATATGAGAACACCGGCAATTGTAGTCGGGTAAAGCTTTAGGTGCACACTGTGCAAAGGACACTAAAACAAAATAATGCAGCTCCCTGCCTGTATTTGTATGAGAACACCGGCAATTGTATTCAGGCAAAGCTTTAGGTGCACATTGTGCAAAGGACACAGTACACTAAGTGAAAATAGTGCAGCTCTGTGCCTGTCAGTGTATTATGAAGAGAATAAAAGGAACGGATCTAGCTAAACTGAATACAGTGCATAAATATATATACAACACACCTGGGATGCATATATATCCTCTAAACACTGTAACTGAAGCAAACTGACTCGCCTGTATATATATCTGTGGTGCGGATTGGAGACCTGCAAGTCATAGACAATTCCTGCACACTGTCTGGGATCTCCCCGGGGAGGGGGGAGGAGGGGATGAACATTTCCTCTTCTAGACCATCTTTCTACAAGGAATTCTCACAATTCAATATGGAACACAGCGACTGCATACTTCCGTGATCATTAGAAGGGAACCAATAGGGAGACAAATCATCCTCTGGACGTGTTACAATGATCAGCGACAAGATCATTGTGTTATGTGGACAATGTACTCTTTACTATAAAACTAAATATCCATTTCAGTTACAGATTTTTTTTTTTTTTATTTTTTTTTATTGAACAATAGAAATAGAAAATACAACATGACGGAACCATAGATAAGGAAAATACAGAGTTCCAGATATAGTTACAGGCAATACAAATTGCATATTACAACCATACAGTATATAACTGAACAATGTATTAGATAGGGTCTCTCAACAAAGTCCAGAATATTAGAGCACAAAGTAAGTATAGATCCACAAAAGGCCTAGTTTCTGTTAGCTATAGGGTAGCGAAAGTAAACTAGGAGAAGAAAGGAAGGCGAGGGGGAAAAGAAAAAAAAAAGGAAAAAAAGGGGAATAAAGCCCCCACACAGGAGAATCCACAAAGTCACACTAGAGTGCCAGGGTGAGGTGCGTAAAACATTGCAAATCTACCCTCCAGACAGGGAAAGGGGTAAGACAGGAGCCCCACAGATCCAAGACTAAGCCTCACCCGGTTGTCAACTGTGTATTAGACATGTGCGATTCGTTTCGTACGAATCGCAAATTCGTACGAATTTCAAAAAATTCGTACGTTCGGGAGGATCCGAAATACGAATTGCCGTACGTCTGAATTCTGTACGGAATACGAACTTTTGTTTACGAATTCCGGATTTCGGATCAGTTGTTGTCGAATCGACGACGACTTCAAGCATTTTTTGCTGTGTTTTTTTTACCGCAATTCGTGGCGTTTTTTACCGCGTTTTTCAGTCATTATGCTTATTATGACTTGCAGAAGACTTTTGTGATAGAAGTCAATGTAAGTTGCCTGAAGACATCAGTGAAGGACTTTCATCCTCTCTGGGCTGCCAAGAAAATAACAAAATGAGACAATGTTTCTTCTTCAATGGGCTGAACTCTGTGTGTAGAAGTTCTCAGTTTAACCATTTAAAGACTAAATCTTTTTTGACACGTGTTGCTTACAAGTAAAAATCCAGTATTTTCTGCTAGAAAATCACTCAGAAGCCCCAAAAATTATATATATTTTTTTAGCAGAGACCCTAGGGAATAAAATAGAGGTTGTTGCAATATTTTATGTGACGCGGTATTTGCGCAGAGGTTTTTCAAACGCAAGTTAGCCCTTTTTTTTTCGGTCGACCTCTAGGGAGCACTGACATTAGCAGCGTGACATACAGCAATGACACCTGCACCGTGATAGAGTGATCTGACACCAGCACTGTGATGGAGAGCACTGACATCAGCAGCGTGACATACAGCAATGACACCTGCACCGTGATATACAGCACTGACACCAGCAGCGTGACATACAGCAATGACACCTGCACTGTGATAGAGTGATCTGACAACAGCACCGTGATAGAGAGCACTGACACCAGCACCGCGATATACAGCACTGACACCTGCACCGTAAGCAGCCCCAAGAGGAAGTCAGCATAGCACAGGGATGGTGGGAGCCCCTCATAATAAGCAGCCCCAGGAGGAAGTCAGCACAGCACAGGGATGGTGAACTTTACAAACCTACAGGTCATATTTGCAGCCACAAAATAATTACTAGCTGTGCACACATAGTCCCACCATATGGCCAATGACATAACACATGTATGAGGTGAATCTGGGATCGACAACTACAAGCATTCTTTTTTTATATGTGAAATTCTGAAAATTCAGGAATCTTGAGATAATGGAGGCGAGGGAAGGTCAGGGTAGGCAAAGAAGAGGGTGCAGAAGATGATCACCAGCACCAGCACCGTGATATAGAGCACTGACACCTGCACCGTGATAGGGTGATCTGACACCAACACTGTGACATAACACATGTATGAGGTGAATCTGGGATCGACAACTACAAGCATTCTTTTTTTATATGTGAAATTCTGAAAATGCAGGAATCTTGAGATAATGGAGGCGAGGGAAGGTCAGGGTAGGCAAAGGAAAGGGTGCAGGAGAGGGGTGTGGCCTGGCGCGCGGAGGAAATGGTAGCCTGAGCGCTGAGCTCTGAGAGACCCGCGGCTCCTGAGCGGATTACCGGCATTCCTCGCTATCTAAAATGAGCGGATCGAGCAGGCACAACCCCGGGAAATCAACTCGCCGCTCGTTAGCCAGCACGAAGCATCCCGGAGATCTTCCGTAGCAGGCCCCGCTCCAGCCGTGAGACACCTCTCAAGATGGCGCTGGCTCATGGTGAGGAGGATGAGCTGAGTGAGGGATCCCAGTCAGCAGCAGAGGACACGGTAAGCAGAGCGGAACAGGCCAACAACCCCTTGACTCTGGGAGACATGACGACAATAGCGTCAGATATTTAAAATACTCTGTTTTCAAAAAAATTTAAAAAATTAAAAAAAAAATACTCTGTTTTCAGCTATAACTGACCTAAAAGCTGACCTCCTATCACTAAATGAAAAGATGGCTGCTCTGGAAAGGGCTGAGGGCAGGAGGGACAGGGCTGTCTGCAGACTAGAAGCTACTGCTGCCTCACATTCTGAACATCTTATTGCCATCAACAGACACCTCGAGGACCTCGACAACAGAGGACGGCGTAACAATCTCAGGGTGCGGGGGGTCCCGGAGTCTGTGAGTGCTGACCAAATACCCTCAGCCCTCAGTTCGATCTTCAATAAGTTGCTTGATAAGCCCCCAGATTCCCCCATCGAGTTTGTGCGGGCACATAGAGCTCTCCGGATGAAACCCCCAGATGATGCACCCCCGAGGGATATAATCTGCTGCTTACAGAGCTTTCCCCTAAAAGAGGACATACTAGCCCATGCCAGGAGGAATGATCAGATTTTCTTCAATGACAACATATTAGCCCTATATCAGGACCTCTCACCGATCACCCTACAAAACAGGAGAGCTCTTCGCCCCTTGCTGGAAGTGCTGAGAGGGAAGGGAATTGTGTATAAGTGGAGGTTCCCTTTTGCGCTGCAGGCGACGGTGGGTGGTAGGCAACATATCCTACGGCTACCGGATGACCTCCCTGGCTATTGCTCGAATTTACACATTCCTCTCACCGACCTTCCGGAGTGGTATGCGGAGTTCAGGGATCCCCCTATGGAGCGCAGTCTGGACAGCACTCCTCACACCACCCCCACCAAGCCACCGTCAAAGAAGAGCAAGTACGGCAAGCTGTCTAGTACCGATACGGGCCGTCCGCCACATACACCTAGACAGTCCAGGCACCGAAATCAGACCTAACTTCTCCCACCGTACTTCTGCAGTATGACCCAGGAGCAGGAAGGTTGTTTCATCGAAGGATAGCAGCGTATTTCTCTTTGATTTACTTGTGATCCCCCTTTCCAATTTGTATTTTTTATTTTTGCCTCCGACCTTTGGCTGCAAGGTCACTCAGAACTAGTGTTTCGTACTGTCCACCCCCCCCCCCCCCCCTCTTATTTTTTATTTTATTTTTTCCTTTTCCTTGTTTCTGCTGAGCTCTCTGCTCCTGAGTGACGGCCACCAATACAGGACGTATGCCTTTTTTTTTTTTTTCTTTATATATCAATGGCCGATTGCTCTTCTATACAGCCGAAATGCCAGTAATGACTGTGTTGTTTGCATTCATTTGCCTTTCACATTGTTAATTTGCACCTGTTCTGTTGCTGAAAATGGGCCCGCGGGTCTTTAGATGTCTCTAGCTGTAGCTATACTGTTTAGGTTATATTTCTATTTCATATTAGGTATTAGCGTACGCAGTTTACTTTGGTGACGCTTCCTGGGCGCGCCTCCCACGTTTCCCCAAAAGTGGGTGCTGTGCTGTTTAGTTTGGTGCAGCTAGTACTCGCAAGATAATTTTGCGTTTGCAGTCGGCAGACTGCGAGCAGAATTCTCACTCGATTTGGTCAGTGCTCCATACTAGGGGCCTTTCTCTTTTTTCTCTTACTTCCCTCTCAATCTGTTCTATTTTAACTCTTTTGTAATTTCTACCTCCCTTAAGCTCCCCTTCCTTTCCCTTTTTTTTTTTTTGTTTTTGTTTGTTTGTTTTTTCTTCCCTCCTGTGCAGGGGTACACGAAGTCCCTACGTAAGCTTGCAAGATGGCCTACTTTTCGCTGGGGCATGCCCCTACTGTGATTTCGCACAATGTGCAAGGCCTGAACATCCCGGAGAAAATGACATCCTTGCTCAGAGAACTAAACAAGGTAAAACCTCTTTTCGTTTTCCTACAGGAGACACATTTTCAAGCCAACAAAATCCCTAACTTACATCACAAAAACTTTCCCCACATTTACCACGCAAAAAATCCGGATGCAAAAACCAAAGGGGTCCCCATACTCATTAACAAATCAGCGGGCTTTGAGGTGACCCAGCAGCTAGTGGACCCGGGCGGCAGGTTCCTATTTTTGAAGGGGAAATAGGGTACCTCTCCCCTGACTTTAGCGAACGTGTATTTTCCCAATAAGACACACGTAACTTTCTGTAGATACATGATAGCTGAGCTGAAGAGTTTTGCGTCAGGGCGGGTGTTGCTGGGGGGGGACTTTAATGTCCCTCTACACCCATTACATGACACGTCCACTGGGAAATCAAGCGTTTCTTATCGCACACTTAAGCAAATTAGGAACTCCATACTCTCTCTCACTCTGATTGATACCTGGTGGCTGGCCCACCCGAGAGGCCGAGATTTTACGCATTACTCGGTTCACATAGAAAACACTCGCGTATTGACTATGTATTTTTGACCCAAAGAGATTTCTCAGACGTGGTAGATGCCTGTATTGGTATACAATCGTTTTCTTACCATGCCCCTGTTGCCCTGACTATCAAACGACAGACCCCTGGGTCTAAACCGTGTATGTGGAGGTTGAACCCTTCCCTCCTTACAGACTTAGACATTAAGACTAGACTAACGGGGTAAACAATGGCGGACGTATATTGTGAGAGCTCCACTACTCCTGCAACCTAATCCGCTGCCATCCGCACTCACAAGGACCTGCTGAGAGCCAGACACCTTCCCCAACTGACCATCTGGGTGCCCTGTGGGGTTTGGAGCCAATATTGCCTGGAGATCCTGCATTGGACGGCCTGAGAGCCCTTTCCCCTGGACAATCGCGGCCGCCATTTTGCCGCTCCGAGGCCTGCTAACACCAGCCTTCATCCTCGCATACCGGGAGGTAGGGGATCCTCATCCACCCTCATATCCCTCTCCTGCATCCTCCCTGTACCCTCCGGTGGCCCGGTTGAGCTCCGGGGACGCTCATGGAGGCCGTGGCCTGGTCCGGCCTAGTGCGGCCTAGTGGGGCCTGCGGATCCCCGGTGTATCCTGCAGCAGTCATCCCGCGGAGGTGCGACCGGCCTGGCCTTGGATCGGAGGAGCGGGCCGTCCCTCTTTGCGCCCGGAAAAGACTCCAGCCCAGGTATATACAGTGCTGGGAGGGAAGGAGGACAGATCCAGGCCTAGAGAAGCAGCCATATTGCTCCACCCGACTGCTTGTGGCTGGATAGTATAGCGGCCATCTTGGTACACCCGGGCGCGGGGCTGCCACTCGCCCATAGCCAGGTCACGCCCCCCCTCGCCTGATGGAAATGCCCAGGCTGCCACACCACTGTCTATAGTGTGGCACATCTATACCTCAGTCCCCACGGTGCCTGCAAACAGGTAACACGGCCCCTGGCCTAGCAGTGGCCATCTTGCTACACCTGGCTTCTGGCTCATTGCTGGTATAGTGGCCATCTTGCTCCACCCAGTGCTGCTATTCATGCCTAGCCATAGTCCGCCCCCCTCCTCGGCCCCAAGAGCACCCCAGACTGTCATACCACTGTCCTGCAACACCTATTCCAGCTCTCCCCTGCTCCCCCCTCCTCTTACAAACGCCTGGAAGGAGGGCTGCTCCCAGTTCCAATCTTGTGGCTATCTTGCTCCACCCGGACACTAACACTGCAACAAGAGCCCACTTCCACCGCCAACACGGACCGCATTAGCTGCTTTCCCACTTCACATATGGGTGCGTGTGGCTGTTGATGGCCGGCTGAAGATATGTACCGCTGAGCTCTGTGCTATCCCGACAACTGCAGGCTGTGTCCCCCACTATTCATACCCGACTTGCTGATGGCGGCTTCCAGCTCTCATCCTGCTGACTTTGCTGAACTACAACAAGGCTCTATCCAACGTTACCTACTTCGTACAACCTCACAAGACTCCCGTGCAGGGAAAGACAGGCTCTCGACGAGCCGAATCCTAAGCAAACTGAAGCATCCTCCACCGACTACAGCGGCTTGCCCCACCACTGGACACAACTCGGTTGTACAGCTGAATCCCCCGATGGACCCTCCGGATCCCCTGGCCGGATTTGCAATGTCCCCTTCCACAAACGTAGAAGTTGTTCCAGAAGAAATGTCTTCCTCAGCCTTGAGCAGGGCTCCGGGCTCCACATCCACTGCCCTACTTTCTGCCTTCAGGGCTGACTTTGATTCCTGGGCCTCCAAAATGGAAACTTCTCTCCAAAGTGAACTGAATGCCCTCAAACAACGGGTTTTCGGCATCGGAGACTGCAATTTCTACAATGGCCACCACCCAAGAAGACCATACGGCCCGTATAACGGCACTTGAACTTGCATCTACGGCTCACCTCTCCCGGTTGCGGCAACACCAGCTCCGAATAGAAGACAGTGAAAACCGGAGCCGCAGGAATAACATCCGGCTACAGGGTGTCCCGGAGGCAACCTCGGGTAATGACCTCAAACCTACTATTATTGCTATCCTAAATCAGGTCCTGGAGAGGGAAGTTACGTCCCCTATCGAATTGGATAGAGTGCACAGAGTTGGGGGTGGGGGGGGAGACGGCCCCCAATACGTGTATCCAAAAAAGTGCTGCTATTGCCCTCACTGGATCACCTGCCCCCTGCAGGGGTAAGCTCGCTGCCACAGTGTGAGCCCCTGTGTCGCTGCCTGGTGTCACTCTGGGGGGTCCTTAATTGGTCCATTGGGGGTGCAGTTGGTAGATGGTGAAGTCAGCGAACCCCGATCAGAGTAATCCAAAGGAGTAGTCCAAGAGGCAAGGTCGGGAACAGGCAGAGTCGGCAGCAGAAATATAATATGTTAACCACCAACAACCAGGAAATATATATGTATAGGACCTATTTCCTGGTTGTTGGTGGTTAATATATTATATTTCTGCCGCCAACTCTGCCTGTCTGAGTCTGCCTCCAGTGAAAAGATACAATGATGGCTCCCCTATTATAATGCATAACCAGGAGGAGCAATGACTGAAAGGGGAACATCAAATACAGCAACAAGTGTCAATGATGGAGGAAAACATCTCTGATAAGACTTGGTCGGCTACATCTCTGTAATGGTGAATAACTGATAAGTCTCCCGGGAGAACGGAGACAATTGTCTATTCCAGCCAGGGGTATATATGAGGTGGGAGGGAAGATAATAGGATAAAGAGTACTTTATATTTCTATACTCTGTAGGTCTTTGTGTGAACATTTCAGAGAGCCCATATCCCAGGTATTCTTCTGTAACTAAGAATTGGAAGATATTATGACTTCTTTTTTTTTTTTTTTGGGGGGGGGGGGGGGTAAATGTTTTGCCTTAAGTTCTTTTTTGTTGAATTTACATTTCCCCCAAATGTGAATGTCCCGATGTCTGAGGAAGTTTTATTAAAGACCTCTAATTGCATCATATCGGATGACATCAGAGACATGGACTCCCCCCCCCCCCCCCAGTAATGATCATCCATGGTCATCACATAGAAGTAGAAAGGCTCCTCTAATGCTTCCCATCCGCTGACATTTCTATAGCCCCTGTTCTGCCATATAGAGTCCATCCATCGAATAATGTCCGCCCCTTACTGCGCAGGCGCAGCACTTGCGCAGTGCGGAGCAGAAGGAGATTCGGAAAATCTCTGAAGATTCAAGGCGCCTGCGCCATTAGGGTGCAGTTGCTAGCCCCACCATCCAAGTGGACATAGGGCTGCAAATATTAGAAGGCCGCTCGCCACGCTTTGGGCTCGGCCTCACTGCGCTCGGCTCTTTTTATTCCAACTCTATGTCCACTTGGATGGTGGGGCTAGAACCTGGACTCACGGCGCAGGTGCCATTCATCTTCGGCTATTTTCGAAATCTAGACACTATCCGATTGGGGACACAATGTGATAGGACACCGGCAGTGATCAGTAATGAAGTCACTTCTCTGTATAGGAGATGATGGAATAATCACAGTGGAGTCCATGGACATCACACACACACCATCTCTTCTCCTTTATCATTGTTTAGTGAATAGGATCTGTCTGCTCCGCCAACACATACAGATGAGGGATTAAAGATCAGAACTTCTATTTCTATAAGATCGGTTTCTAGAACGTTCTCTACACACAGGGCGCTTTGTTCTTCCTGTTGGACTTTTCCTGATTGAAGAACAAAGAGCATCATTAGGCGGAAATTCAAAGTGAGCAATGGCTGTGAGGTCAGATGGATGGGGCGGGGCTTATGTGACCTCACAGACACACCTCTCATCCCGTTTCCGCCCCCTGCTGTATGTAAGGAGGAGGGCGGGCGACAGCTCTTCACTGTTCGTGTATCTGACGGTGGAGTAAAGAGATGTCTGGTCGCGGTAAAGGAGGGAAGGGTCTGGGGAAAGGAGGTGCCAAGCCAGGCGCCAGGCGCACAGATGCTGGATTTGGATGTCTCTTTTGGGCAAAATATAATTTCCCACTGTTAAACCTTAAAAGTACTGGAGTCTTAAAATAAACGGTTTATTTTCATATATGACATTGTAAGGGTGTTAAAATAAAAGTGCGTGCACTGAAGGACTTGGTGGGATGGCTAGAGGGTGGATTCGGTGAGACAGCCAGTGGTCAGGCACTGGGGAATGTTGGTGGTCAGGCCCGGGTGGTGCCCAGGCCTAAAATTCTCTAAGGGGCCCCATAATTTCTGATGGCTGCCCTGCTCCCCGCATCGATTGAGCCTGAGCGACTAACAAACCTTGGGTCACAGTGGTTATCTGCTGTTAAAGATTAATTTCTGACCCTGAATGCAGAGAGATTTTATCCAAGGCACAGGGGTGGCCCCTCCAGGCAATCAAAAAAAAAAAAAATATATATATATATATATATATATATATATATATATATATATATATATATATATATATATATATATATATATATATAAAGCTGGCCCTTAAAAAAAAATTAAAATAAAACAAAATCCTTAAATGCACTGTGTTTGGACGCCGGACACATTGCACCTATGGGAAGCGACATGTCTATGCAATCACGAGATTGCAGACGTGGCACTTCATTTGTGGGCGTTTAACCTGCCTTGTGGCAGTTTTTGAAGCGCTGAGTAGCTTTTGGCCGTTCATAGTATATATTACTATGGCCGGGCGGTTTGATTGACATCTGAGATGATGTCACTTCCTGTTTTCTCTCTCCAATCATGCCCGGGAGAGAGGAACCAGGAAGTATGAGGAGACATCGCTGGAGAGGACAACACAGTGCAATGTAAGTACAACTTGGTGACACATGCTGCTCTAACTTAACTTGGTGACACATGCTGCTGCAACTTGGTGACACATGCTGCTGCAACTTGGTGACACATGCAGCTCTAACTTGGTGACACATGCTGCTCTAACTTGGTGACACATGCTGCTCTAACTTGGTGACACATTTTGCTGCAACTTGGTGACACATGCTGCTCTAACTTGGTGACACATTCTGCTCTAACTTAGTGACACATTTTGCTTCCATTTGGTGACACATGCTGCTGCAACTTGGGGACAGATTCTACTGCAACTTGGTGGGAAACATGCTGCTGCAACTTTGTGACACATGCTGCTGCAACTTGGTGTGACACATGCTGCTGCAACTTGGTGACACATGCTGCTGCAACTTGGTGACACATTCTGTCCCAACTTAGTGACACATTCTGCTGCAACTTGGTGACACATGCTGCTGCAACTTGGGGACAGATTCTACTGCAACTTGGTGGGACACATGCTGCTGCAACTTGGTGGGATGCATGCTGCTGCAACTTGGTGGGACGCATGCTGCTGCAATTGGTGGTGACACATGCTGCTGCAATTTGATGGCGACACATGCTGCTGCAATTTGGTGATCACATATACTGCTGCAATTGATGGTGACACGGGCTGCATTTGGTGGGACAAAGACTGCATTAAGGAGGGACTCCTTTGGGGACGTCCGATGGCATTTGGTGACAGGCGACGTGGCTAGTGACACGCTCAGGGCTCCCACTGATTCTGCATTATGGTGAGTTAAATGATTTCATTTTATATTACAATGTTATAATATAAATAATGTGCTTCTATCATTCTGACACCATAGCAACCATGGTGCCAGGATGATTGAAGTGCTAACACCCGGTGTTTGAAATATCTTTCTATTGCTGTGTAGGATCTGTCCCTGCTGTCCCTCCATCCCTCTCTCCCTCCGTCACTCATTCAAGACACTAACCACACCACCTTAGAGCCACGCCCACTATTTTGCTGAAACCACACCCATTTTCACCAAATAAGAGGGGTCAAAAAGGAAGGGCGGGGTCTTGAGCCCCCCCCCCCCATCCTAAAACTTCATCAGCCGCCACTGTCCAAGGGAAAAAATATATCATGTGCATAATGGCACAATTCAATATTAGTGACCCAGATGACTCCAGACCAAATGCCTTAGTTAAATTACGCTGCATGGCCTCCCTGTTCCTGCAAAGCCTGCAAAAGGATCCTCTTATTTGTCCCTAGGGACAATTTTCCACCTCTACCTTCTATAAAGGAATGTGTGCTGTCCGAGGTGATATTGTGATCAGATTTCTATGTAGCTGACACTTTGTATATATTTTGTGTCATTTACCTATCAGGCAGGATTTATCTTTGTACATTGATCTGATGTTGATGATTGAAATAGATACAAATAGACAAAGATTTGACTGGGCTGATTGAGTAGATACAATGTTTTCTTTTCTTGCTTCTTTCCTCCATTGTGCTGTGGATTAAGAACACCACGATTGTCTCAATGTGTCTTTTCAGATAAAGTAACAATGTAAGGCGGGAGATTGTGGAGGATCTTTTATTGTAACAATGTGTGAGTGCGGCATAAGTGTTTACTCAGCTCTGCCACCCCCTGGTCATTTCTGGTAGAACACGGGGTGTGAGTGCAGTACAAGGCGAGGAATAGAGGAATGTGGAGATGATCTCCGCAATCCATGAAGAATCGGGATGGGAATAGAAGGAAGGTTCATTAATTCCCCTCCCAATCTGCTCCTCATCTAAAGAGTCTTATTATTAGGGTTATTAAACGCCAACTGCTCTGATTGGCTCAGATTTCAAATTCATGGTTTCAAATTTTCCCGCCTGAATAGTGAAGAACGTTACAGACAAACAACCAGCCCTTTTATACCGCCAAATCCGACACCGAGATCATCAGATGATATTTCTCGGATAAATGTCTCATCTATGCTTCATGTGCATTGATTAGTCTGGAATGAATAGAAATTGATTCTGAAGATTACTGAATAATGTAAAACATTTCCATGTGTTCTTTTTAGGTCAAGTCCTCAGAATGCAGAATCCCCCCCCCCCCCCCATACAGAACAGGATAGCGAGATGACTTCTCTCATAGATCTCTACCTTTCTATATGATGGGAAATAAAGTATTCCACGTTTCATCATTAGATCTGTATAGGATGATGGGACTGACCTCTATCAGATATGTACCAGTTACAGATCCCCCCCCCATAGTAGAACTAGAATAATACATAGTGAGATATTACTGGTAGAAATCATGACATTTGTACAATGAATCAATAAAACAAATATTTCATGTCTGAAGAATCAGATGTGTCCCCTCTTTGTAACTAGAAACCAGCAACATGTTATCAGTGTGTCTAAGTAAATGGAATTCTGTGCAGAGTATTCAGCATGTATAACGGGCTAAGAATTGCGATGGAGAGTGACGTCATGCTTCCTTTACAGATTGGTTTAGAGACAAGTCAGGACACTATTGGCTGGATTCAAAGGCGACCAATCGCAGCGTGTGACGTCAGAGCACTGAGTGTATAAATGAAGGGGAGTGGCTGTGGGGTGATATTCTACCAGTGAATAACCCGATCATCCAGATATCATGTCAGGACGCGGCAAACAAGGAGGCAAGGTTCGGGCTAAGGCCAAGACCCGATCATCCCGGGCTGGTCTGCAGTTCCCAGTCGGTCGTGTTCACCGCCTGCTGAGGAAGGGCAACTATGCCGAGCGGGTCGGGGCCGGAGCTCCCGTCTATCTGGCCGCCGTCCTCGAGTATCTGACGGCTGAGATCCTCGAGCTGGCCGGCAACGCCGCCCGCGACAACAAGAAGACCCGCATCATCCCCCGACACCTCCAGCTGGCTGTCCGCAACGACGAGGAGCTCAACAAGCTGCTGGGCGGAGTCACCATCGCCCAGGGAGGAGTCCTGCCCAACATCCAGGCCGTGCTGCTGCCCAAGAAGACCGAGAGCCACAAGGCCGCCAAATCCAAGTAATCCCGACAATCCGCCCGCCTCTAATACCCAACACAACGGCTCTTCTCAGAGCCACCCACCTCCCCATACAAAGAGCCCCGCATACATCGCTTCCTTTACCATTCACTTCTATGTTTTTGTTTTAAATGTGATTGTTATGTCATTCACACTTACAGGTCAGTAGGAAGATTCAGCCGCATTATACCTCTCCATACAAAGAGACACATACATTGTTATCGGGAGATCTGATTGTAAAAATAGACTGCAGAAAAGGATTTTCTTTTGCATGTTGAAAATAAAATGTTTCCTGTGACAATGAGGTGAGATCCCGATGGTTATGTGTTATAATGACACTTGTCACTAACGAGAAATGGCGATAGATTTTATACGGGCAGCTTTCATTCTATAAGTACCAAACAATCATTCTCCCAACTGGAAAGGAGCCCACTGATCTCATCCCCGCCTTCACATCTCCCACAAGGGAAGATAAGTTTTACCATCTCAAGGAATCTCCCGCCGGAATTTTATGGATTTCTCGCATCTACTGATCGGGCGATCGCGATATTAGAACCCCTTCATACATAGTGTATTCCCCCAACAATAATACATAGGCGGGAATTGGTAAGGTCTGTTGTATGGTTTGTACTGCACAGTGGAGATCACTAGAAAGTCTCCTGAACACGTGTTTTCTCCTCCGAGAAAGCAGACTTTCTTTCAATAAAACATTGCTGGCTGTACGGCCAAAATGTCACATTGTGCCCGACAGAATTGTGTAGATTAGACAATCCATCCCTTTTATATCGCCAAATCCGACATTTTAATTTCGGTCAGACAGGAATGACTTCTAATTATTACTAAATCAGACATTTATCATTTTTATTTTATTCCAAGGACTCGGAATCCACTACTACATACAGACACGGTAGTGACATGACGTCGATCTTCCTTTATGACGGAAAATAAAGCATTGATCACATAGAAATCTGATGACAGGTCACTGACCGATATTTATTCTTCTCTTACATGTAGCGGTGACAGATTGTCCTCATCTCACACCCCGAATATGTATATAAAGAAATGTGGGGTGACCGGCAGTAATCAGGACACGGCCAGATAAATATGTACAATCATTTCACTAAACACATTTTCATGTCTGATAAATCAGGGCGGGTTCCTTATTAGGTTCCAATATGTGAAATTCTCTGCAGAATACATTGTCGTGGCCCCGCCCCCTCAGCCTTTTGTAGACGCGAGGATGTTTCCAATAACAACTCCGGGGACTCCCCAGATGACAGAAATGTAGTAAAGGCGAGAAACCACAAACTTCACCAATCCATTTGTATTGATGAAGGAAAGTGATGTTCATTGGTGGAACAACCTACCTATAAAATAAAAGTGAGGGGACGATATTGTACGTGTATCTATAAATGTATCGATCTGCTGTATTACATATAAAGAAAACCCTGCAATTGGATTGCATAGACTATGTTTCGCTAAAAGAAACTTCCTTTTCCACATTGCAAAACGTCAGAATTACAGAAAAAATATATAGAGAGCCCTTTGTATGAGAAGGTGGGTGGCCCTGAGAAGGACCTTTGTTTGGGTGAAGTGGGTAGGTGTCTATGAGGGTTTAGCCTCCGAATCCGTAGAGAGTGCGGCCCTGGCGTTTGAGAGCATAGACGACATCCATGGCGGTGACGGTCTTCCTCTTGGCGTGCTCGGTGTAGGTGACGGCATCGCGGATGACATTCTCCAGGAAGACTTTAAGCACCCCGCGGGTCTCCTCATAGATGAGTCCGGAGATGCGCTTGACACCCCCTCTGCGGGCCAAACGTCGGATGGCGGGTTTGGTGATGCCCTGGATGTTGTCCCGGAGCACCTTCCTGTGCCGCTTGGCGCCTCCTTTCCCCAGACCCTTCCCTCCTTTACCGCGACCAGACATGATAACTCTTCCCTGTTACCAAGATACACTGAGAATAGCTGAAGGTCTGTCCGCCCTCTTTTTTATAGAGACTGTGCGGACCTGATGGAAACCACCCTGAGAAAAGGCGGAGTCACACCCATTCGATACAGAGAATAGATTTGTTTTTCCACGTTAGGCTTCTAAGCAATTTGCTGTTTGGAAAAATATTAAGGCAACAGAACTACATCTAGAGAGGACAAATATATTCTTCCTTCTTAATGGTTTTCTAGGTATTCTTCGAAGATTGTACCGAAAATATAATTTTGTGGAATCTCCATAACAGAAACCACAATCACCAGATACTATTGTCAATAATAATGTAATTGTTATAGAATAGCACTCTGAAAAATGAAACATATCTACAAATCAGCCCTTGTTTTTCCCGTGCGAAGTCTAAGCGGACCTGATAGGAGACTAATGGAAAGGGGCGGAGTCAAAGCGTGTTGGTTTTCTGCAGAGAATTTCACATTCTTAGAACCTTGTAAATATTTGGCAGATTGCGTGTTACAGAGGGGGAAACCGATCTTCAGACAATATTTCTTTTACTTTATTCGTTCACTGTACATATGTATCTGTGTCATGGTTACTACCATTAATTTCACATTTATGTTTATACATATTCTGGTTGTGATATGAGGACAATCTTAACTGATAAATGTTCGAAGGAGACATTGATTATATATATATATATATATATATATATATATATATATATATATATATATATATATATATATATATATCAGTCAGTGACATGAACTTTTCATGATCAGATCTGTATGTGATTGTGACTTAATTTCCCCATCATATAGAAAAGTAGAGATCTATAATAGAAGACATTTCTCTATCGTGTTCTGTGTGTAGCAGTGGAGAGATGCCGGATTCTGAGAACATATAGAAGTGTTTTCTCATGGTTCAGTAACAAACAGAATTCTTTCCTAAGCATTCCGGACTAAAGACATAAGAGTACTAATCATATTTCTCCGATAAATGTCTCATCCGATGACCTCCTCGGTGTCGGATTTGGCGGTATAAGAGGGATGAATATTTGTCTGTAACGATCTTGGCGGGCAAATTTTGAAAACAGCTATTTTAAATCTGAACCAATCACAGCTGTGGGCGTTTCCTTCATCATCCAGTAATACTATCTTCTTTTGAGGAGTACAAAGAAATGTATTCTGAGATGTCTTTATGTTTTCATCCCAGAAAATACTTGCTTAGTAGACTTTCCATTGATCTCTATAGCAGAGCAGATTCTGAAGTCAAATCAAAGACCAAAACAATCTGAAATATTTTTTTCCAACGTATTTGTTCTTGGTTAATGAATCCATGAATTAATACATAGATTGAATACATAAATAAAGACTTAATGACCCAAAATGCTGTATTTGATGCCCCCTTTCAGTCACTTCTCCTCCTGGTTATACATTTAAATGGGGGTGCCGCCACTATATCCTTTCACTGGTGACTTTTCTATCCGGTCAACAATGTAAAGTCCCCACAATGTGTTCCTTCAGGCCATCCACTACACCCATGTATTGCAAAATCTCTAATCTCCAACTATCCTGTCATCAGTGATGTATCTCCGGGAGTCCCGGAACAGATTCCTTGTAATACATTGTATCACTTCTCCACAATCCTCCCAGTGTAGAATGACGGCTCTCTGATCACCGTGTATTCCTTCTACACTGACCATGAGATAGTAGCAGGCACAGCCGCCGCATGTTATCATAGGGGCACAAAGTCCTTCAGTCAGTGGACAGGCACACAAGGATCTCATGTCATCACTTGAACTGTATCCATTTTCGAACGCAATTTCTTGGGGAAAAAAAAATGCACTTTGATTAATTAAAAAAATGTATTTATTTTATTTTTATTTTTTTTCTTCTCAATATTTTTCATTAATGATGTTACGCACAGTAAATTAGGAAGTGGAATCAGGAAGGCAAACGTTACGATCACATTGAAACTCTTCCCAGATCTCCGTACAGAAGCGATGTGTCAGTGTTATACCTTCATGTGGAATAGTTTGATCATTTGGGGAAAGTTTTCATTCCTTTTTTATTGAAGATTGTCAATGATAATAGTAAGTCTCTAGAGGGCCACTTCCAGGCAGTGAGGTCTTTGGTATAAAACGACTTATTAGAGGGTTTACAAACACATCTAAATGGATCATGTATGGTGTTTGTATGCAGTAAGTATGGAAAAATGAACAACCTCTCCAGTCCTCGAAAGTGGGGGAGGGGACCCCAGTAGGATAGGAAGTTCACAGCAACATGAACACATGAGGAAGAATAAGCCGTGATTAGAGTATATGAATCAACATGGTCGCAAATCAGTCTTATTGTATCCAGATAGTTATTGCGGATACACACGGAATCTCTAGATCTACCTAGGTGCGTTCTAAGCATTACCTATAGATATTTTAGCTGCCCATGTAGGATACTGTGCATGTTTGGAATTGCTGACAGCCGGTTTGTAAATTAGGAGAGTTATTTGAGCTTTTTAGGGAATTGTATCCATTGTAACCGAGTACATTACGGTGTGCACTCTCACCCAAAAGTCTTCCAGGTGAGAAACAATTTCGGCCACAGCCTCAAAAGCACATGTGGGGACACCTCAGGGTACTCCTCCATCCACTTGTATTGTGTCATTGAGTCACCATAAGATAGAGAGGATTTCAGTGACAGTCATCCTATGGGCTCTATAGTGGAGATGGCCACAGAGGACAGTAAAGGCGGAGATGGACCCGGAATGACCTCTAGGTGGCGGAGTGGAACAATAGATGTGATGGAGTCCTGAGACCAGAGAGCCTCACCCCCCACAATCCCCCTGATCCCCATTATAGGGGACATGAAAAGTCTTCTTTATAAGTCAGATGTATACCGTGATCGGTGACCTATAGGAAGTGAGCATGGACGGATCGCACTGTGTATTTGGCGGAACACACAACAGCTGCTCAGTGTGGAATCCCCGCTCATACTTTCTATCCTGTATAACAATCCACACTGAAGGAGTTCGGCGATCTCCGAGCATTGTGCGATGTGCGGACACTTCACTCTGGATTTGGGAAAACAAAATAGCGATCTATTCCAATAATAGAACGTGCAGATCTAGGCGGGCAATTTGAAAATGAAGGCGCTATTCAAGTGAACCAATGAGGAGGAGGAGCGTGCTCTCATTGTCCAATCAGAGAGCTGGAATGTGTATAAATAGCGCTGTAGAGCGTTATGAACTCATATTCTTTGTATCGGCGAAGCATTGATCAGTGATGGCGAGAACAAAGCAGACCGCACGTAAGTCCACCGGAGGGAAAGCTCCCCGCAAGCAGCTGGCCACCAAAGCCGCCCGCAAGAGCGCCCCGGCCACCGGCGGAGTGAAGAAGCCTCACCGCTACAGGCCTGGCACCGTGGCTCTCCGAGAAATCCGCCGCTACCAGAAGTCCACCGAGCTGCTCATCCGCAAGCTGCCCTTCCAGCGCCTCGTCCGAGAGATCGCCCAGGACTTCAAGACCGACCTGCGCTTCCAGAGCTCCGCCGTCATGGCTCTGCAGGAGGCCTCTGAGGCTTACCTCGTCGGACTCTTCGAGGACACCAACCTCTGCGCCATCCACGCCAAGAGGGTCACCATCATGCCCAAAGACATCCAGCTGGCACGCCGCATCCGCGGGGAGAGGGCATAGAGACACTCCTAGCTACTACTCCCTCCATCATCCCAACACAAAGGCTCTTTTCAGAGCCACCACATCCTCCTATAGAAAGAGCTCCATATACTGCATCCTCACACCGACTATATGACTGCAATTCCCGCTACCAGATTTCTGCACATTCCCCGGAAATATCTTTTGTATTTCCTTTTCTAGACCTTCGGCAGCAAAGCTGAGCCGTAACATTGTTTCCAAGAACAGTAACACTTCACATTTCTGATGCAGTAGGAAATGTTTTAGTATTTTGCAGATCTCTTTCCAACTTCATATACAATGTAACAATATATAGCCGACTAACACAGACCTGACATTCTCACACACAAGACTAACTGAATTTTCTGCATATTTAACAATTTCTCATTCCAAGCTCCAGGAAAATCGTTCTTTGCCAAGTTTTTAGAAATATGGGGTGAGGATCGACCAGCAGGTTAGACAAAGACTCGCATACATTGTTATCGGGAGATGTGATTGTAAAAATAGACAACCGAAAAAAGATTTTTTTACATGTTGGAAATAAAATGTTTCCTGTGACAATGAGGTGAGATCCCGATGGGGACAATGTGTCAGGATGACACGTGTTACTAATAAGAAATGGCGATAGATTTTATACTGGCAGCTTTCATTACAGGGACTCTTATTTCCCCTCCACTTCTGATGATCATCACAAATCATTCTCATTCCCATCTTCACTCCCCCGCCGGAGTTCTATGGATTGATCCGACAATTGCGATATTAGACCCCTGTCATTTCACACCGTGTTATCCCCCAACAATAATACATAGGCGGGAATTGGTAAGGTCCGTTGTATGGTTTGTACTGCAGAGTGGAGATCACTAGAAAGTCTCCTGAACACGTGTTTTCTCCTCCGAGAAAGCAGAGACTTTTTGGACTCTCCAATAAAACATTGCTGGCTGTGGGGCCAAAATTTCACATTGTAATCTACACATTTCTGTCGGGTACAGACAAAAACTCATCCCTTTTATACCGCCAAATCCGACATTTTAAATTTCGGTCAGACAGGAAGGACTTCATATTATTAAATCAAACATTTAAATATGTTCTATTTTTATTCCAACGACTCCCCAGGTGAAAAATGTGGACAAAATGAGAACCACAGACAGATTTTAATTTTCTATGGAAAGTGGTGTTTATCGGTGGAACAATCTACCTGAAAAACAAAAGTGAGATAACAATATTGTAATACAGATCAGTTATATGACATCTAAAGAAAATCATGCAATCTGATTGTATAGTGTATGTTTAGCTAAAAAGAACTCCCTTCCCCACATACTAAATCGTTATAACTCCAGAAATGTACAGATAATGATAGCTCTTTGTATGAGAAGGTGGGTGGCCCTGAGAAGGACCTTTATTTCGGTGAAATGGATAGGTGTCTATGAGGGTTTAGCCTCCGAATCCGTAGAGAGTGCGGCCCTGGCGTTTGAGAGCATAGACGACATCCATGGCGGTGACGGTCTTCCTCTTGGCGTGCTCGGTGTAGGTGACGGCATCGCGGATGACATTCTCCAGGAAGACTTTAAGCACCCCGCGGGTCTCCTCATAGATGAGTCCGGAGATGCGCTTGACACCCCCTCTGCGGGCCAAACGTCGGATGGCGGGTTTGGTGATGCCCTGGATGTTGTCCCGGAGCACCTTCCTGTGCCGCTTGGCGCCTCCTTTCCCCAGACCCTTCCCTCCTTTACCGCGACCAGACATGATAACTCTTCCCTGTTACTAAGAGAAACTGAGAATAGCGGAAGGTCTGTCCGCCCTCTTCTTTATAGAGACTGTGCGGACCTGATGGAAAACACCCTGAGAAAAGGCGGAGTCACACCCATTCATTACACAGAATAGATTTCTTTTTCCACGTTAGGCTCCTAAACATTCTGCTGTTTGGAAAAATATTAAGGCAACAGAAATACATCTAGAGAAGACAAATATATTCTTCCTTCTTATTGATTTTATAGCTATTCTTCGAAGATTGTACCGAAAATATAATTTTCTTGGACTCTTCATAACAGAAACCACAATCACCAGATACTATTGTCAATAATAATGTCATATCTATAAAATAGTTCTCTGAAAATGAAAAATATTATACGGATAACCCCTTGTTTTTTCACAGGCTTAAGAATTTAGCGGACCTGATAGGAGACTAATGGAAAGGGGCGGGGTCACAGCGTGTTGGTTTTCTGCAGAGAATTTCACATTCTTAGAACCTTGTAAATATTTAGCAAATTGCATGTTACAGAGGGGGAAACCGATCATCAGACAATATATATATATATATATATATATTTTTTTTTTTTTTTTTCACTTATTCCTTCACTGTACATATGTATCTGTGTCATGGTTACTACTATTTATTTCACATTTCTTTTTATACATATTCTGGTTGTGATATGAGGACGATCTTAACTGATACATGTCTGAAAGAGAACAATATATATATATATATATATATATATATATATATATATATATATATACACACATATCTATCAGTCAGTGACATGAACTTTTCATGATCAGATCTGTATGTGATCGTGACTTTATTTCCCCATCATATAGAAAGTAGAGATCTATAATAGAAGACATTTCTCTATCGTGTTCTGTGTGTAGCAGTGGTGAGATGCCGGATTCTGAGAACATATAGAAGTGTTTTCTCATGGTTCAGCAAGTTTTTGCCAAGTTTTTAGAAATATGGGGTGAGGATCGACCAGCAGGTTAGACTATTTGATGAAGGGGGGTACACAGTCCACATGGAGATGGCGTTATGGGATGTACTATACTACCGCCAGGGCGGCACACATTACAGGGAAGAATAGATTCGGGGTTGGAGAGGAAAATCCAGACAGATGGATTGTGAACTCCCCGAAAACCTTTTGTTTCATGATCGTCCATCTGGGGAATCGACTATTGATTCTAATATTTTGGCTGAGAATGGACTGTTTTTATCTGTCGGCCAATAGGAGTGTCTGGAGGATCAGACAGACACGGGGGATCAATTGTTTACTCAAAGTAGAATCGGGGGTGACATATGTAATATATATATATATATATTTTTTTTTTTTGAGAGAATTTAAATCTAATGTTTAGAACAAAATATTCCTTTATTCTCATAACACTCAATTTGGGTTGTTTATCATTCCAACAATGAATCTCCTTAGAACACACAGCGGCCGCACTAAATAATGAAAGGAGTGAATGGTCGTATAAAATCGTCCGTTCCGAAGCCAATTGGCGCTCATATCCGATTTATAAATCATTTTAGTAGAAGAGATGACATGGGAAGCACTGTGTGCTATTAGCGATGGCAGTGTTATGTATGTAGGAGGCGCCCCTGATCTGTGTATGGATGTCTCTGTGAGGAGGGGGTAGGTGGCTCTGATGACCTGTAAGTAGACGGTAGGTAGGAGGTATAATGGTGCCCCTGGTCGGGGGTATGTAGAGCTCTGTGAGGAGGAGGTGGGTGGCTCTGAGAAGAGCCTTTGGGGGTGTAGATGAAAGGAGGTCTCCGGTGGGATTATTTCTTCTTCGGAGCGGCCTTCTTGGGCTTGGCTGCTGTCTTGGGTTTAGCCGCCTTCTTAGCCGGACTCTTGGCGGCTTTTTTCGGCTTGGCTGCAGCTTTGGGCTTCTTGGGGCTCTTTGGCACCTTCTTGGCTTTGGCAGCTGCGGGCTTTTTTGCGGGTTTCTTGGGGCTCTTGGCTGCGCTGGGGGCTTTGGTGGTCGCCTTCTTCTTGGGGGACTTGGCTGGCTTCTTGGCGGCCGGTTTCTTGGGGGACTTGGCCGCAGCCGATGGCTTCTTGGCGCTTTTCTTAGCGCTCGCCGCCTTGTCGTCCTGCTGCTTCTTGTTGATCTTGAAGGATCCGGAGGCGCCGTGTCCTTTGACCTGGACGAGGCTCCCCTTAGTCACCAGCCCCCTGATGGCGACCTTGAGGCGGCTGTTGTTCTTGTCCACATCGTATCCTCCGGCGGCCAGGACCTTCTTGAGGGCGGCCAGGGAGACCCCGCTGCGCTCTTTGGAAGCGGCCACGGCTTTGACGAGGAGCTCGGACACGCTGGGACCGGACGGCTTCTTGCTGCCTTTCTTGGCTCCTCCGGCTGCCGCCTTCTTAGCCGGCTTCTTCTTGGCAGCGGCGGGCTCCGCTGGAGGAGCGGCGGCTGGGGCGCTCTCAGTCTCCGTCATGATTCTTCACAAAGGTTTACAAAACGTTCATAACTCGATCATCCCAACACTCTGCCTTTATACAGTACGATCGTCATTTCTATTGGTTGGTAGCAGCACGCTGTCTGCACTGCTATTGGTTACACATTAGACCCGCCCACCCACTCTTACTTCAGTAATGGGGAATCTTCTCCCTCTTGTTGTGTTTCCCGGGCAGAGAGAAAAACGATTTTATACTGAAATAGAACGATGTCCGATCGTCATCGGGGACCCGATCTGCTCACTGGACTGTCACTTATCGGGGGTCACTCACAGCTGTCAGGAGCTGCTGAGGAGGCTGAACACAGAGGCTGCAAACACAACCATCCTCCTGAGTGTGGCTCCCATTCTTCCTTCTGTCTTCTTTTCTACACAAATTCTACACAGAAAACAATCTTCTCACATCTCGCACTAGAATGATCTTCACATTAGATGAGTGAAGAGTGACCATCAGGAAACATTTCCCTCTAATACAGAACTCTGCTCATCTATAGCTGAGTAGAAGGAGCCTGGAACAAAAACATCAGCCGGTGACATGAGATCCTTGTGTGATGTGATGGCAGAAATTGTTATAACATACAAATGTCTCAGCTGATTGCACAATGTCATGTGTTATGTGCTATGTATCATTATCCGGTCATCATGATACATCGATTGATATCCAGATATTTTGAGGACGTTTATCGATCTGTTTTACTACACAGCTATACATCCTACGCAGGTATAATGTTTGCTTTGAATCCTTCTATAGCTGTGTAGTAAAAGAGATCGATAAACGTCCTCAAAGTATCTGGATAACAATCTATGTATCGTGTTGACCAGATAATGATACATAACACATAAAATATGACATTGTGTAAATAGTTTATTGTTTTAGTAATTAAAGAGCCAATCCATCAACATTGGATCCCCCAAGAGATCATTTCAGTAACAAGAACTTTACTGAAAACCCTAATATAGTGTAGCTTGAGGTGAATCTGGATAGTAAATATTGGCTATTTGTAGGTTAGTGAGGGTTGGATTTATTTCTAGGCTACTAAAAATAAAAAAAATCTAATAAATAAAAAAATACATACTGACCAGGGAACTTATTTTATTTGTGTTAACATTTTCCATTACAAGCTTTCAGGGTGTTCCCTTCCTCTCAGATCCAAGAAGAACTAAAAGTATAAGGAATTCACCAAAAGTTTGAACCCGAGGATTTTAATATTAGACCCCCTTTAACCCATTATCATCTCCCCTCTGTATCCCAGTTAGGTCCGCTCCTCCTTTCCCTAGATAGCATCTCCTCTCTGTATCCTCAATATCTCCTCTCCTCTGTATCCCCAGAGCACCGATCTACTAGTGTGGATGAATCCCGGCTAATCCTGAAAATATACAGCGCCAAAAATGTCACTGATCCAATGATCCCAATAACATGGAAAGTACATGTATCTCATAATACAATAAATCACCAGATACACAGATATTAATTCTAAATAACTACTAGATCACTGTGAAGAAAGGAAAAAGGATAGATAGATAGATAGATAGATAGATAGATAGATAGATAGATAGATAGATAGATAGATAAATCCCCAGAAACTCCACACATGATGTCCGCCTCCTCCCCCAACTTTATTCTGATTTATACTCAATATATAGCACACCGCTCCTTCCTATCATTAATAGCACCGCTCCACCGTATGTACAAAGCATCGCTCCTCTATATCCCGAATAGCACGTCTCCGCTGTATCCTAATTATCACGACTCCACCAATATCTCCATAAAGAGGACATGTTACCTGACCAATACTATCACATATGGGGGAGGGGAGACATTGGGGCTGAAAAGACCACCGATATCTCCATAAGGAGGACCTCCCCATCTAACTGGGGCACCATCCAGTTTGTGGACTGGAGGAGTTGCTCTATTTTCCATACTTGCGGTATACAAATACCACACATGAACCATGTTGATGTTATGTAAGTCCTGCAAGTTGATTTATATCAGGGAGTTACCTGGAAGTGACCCTCTGGAGATTTACTCTGATCACTGATAATATTCAATAAAAAGGTATAAAAAAAAAATGATCCCACTCTATTCCAAATGAAGGTGCAACACTGACACCTGGCGGTGAACATGATACATGGCATCTGTACTGGGATCTGCGAAGAGATACAATGTGATTCATTGTAATGTTTCCCTTCCTAATTCCCAAGTTGTGTTTACAATGTAGACTTTGGTAGCTGAACCAGAACAATGTCTGGGGATCTAGCGAATTGGAAACACAAGCGGCCATCTAAATACTCGATGTGTGTGTTTTTTGTTTGTTTTGTTTTTTCTTTTGATTTTTTTTTTTCTTTTTGGGAAATATAGATGTACCTGGCTAGCAAAGCCCATCGAATAATCCAGAATCATTTTGTACATGGTTAGAATAAACTCTTATGTGTAGTATGTGGGTGGCTCATTTCCACTATACAACACAAAGACACCGCCTCCCCATACAAAGAGCCCCACATACATTTTTTATCGGGAGATTTGATTGTAAATACAGATAATGGAAAGTTTCATCCCCATGGTGGAACAATGTGATAATGATGACCACACACCTCTCCATACCAACACATGTTACCAGAATAAAGCTTTCAGTTTATAGAACAATGTGATCTCATTACAGGGACTCCTCTTCCTTCTCCTCCATCTTTTATTTCTGATTCATTTCTTTCAGAAACCATTCAAACGATTCCAATCATCCTCCCCACTGGAAAGGAACCCAGATCGTCTCTCTTTCCTCAGAGGAATAAAACAAATAATATCAGAGAGAAACACCCCTGACTGTGATTGGCTCAACTTTCAAACTGAATTCCATGGAACGTTCCAGGCAATCCGCCCTCCAACTGCCAAATCCGATAGGAAGCTTTCCATACTTTCCGGAGAACATTTTATTTCAGACAAGAATCAATTTTACAATCAAATGAAATCTGCCCTTTGAGTTTATTTCAGAATCCGCTCTGCTATAGGATTTTTGCTATAGAGATCAATGAAAAGTCTACTGAACAAGTATGGGGAGATCTCTCTTTCTGGAAACCTCAAAAGAAAGATATAATTGGTTGATGAATGGAACGCCCATAACTGTGATTGGTTCAGATTTCAAATTGAATTTCACATTTTCCCACCGGAATCATATAGATTAGTGTGCATTTAATCCCCGGATCTCCATCATGTCACTGAGCGATGTGTATTTGTCACTCTTTCACAAATGCTGCAGTTACAGATGTTGCCCTTATCCCAACCAGAACATTCCTAAAAAGAAATGTGTAAAGACATGGGGAAGTACATTATGTAGCAATTATGACACTGCCAGATAAATCTATACAAGGAATGATTAAAGCCTCATTCACACTATCAGATTTTCTGCAGACTTTTTTTTTTCCTTCAGATTTACCAAAACCATGTAGTGCAAGGGCCTGCCTGATTGCATACAAATTGTAACTCCTAAAGTCTGACCTCATATTATATGTTTTTGGTAAATCTAAAGGGGGAAAAAAAAAAAAGGAAAAAAATCTGATAGCGTGTATGGGGCTTAACACAAAGAACCAAATCAATTTCTTCTTTGTAACTAAAATCCAGCAAAATGTTTACAAGGCTCTGAATAGAAGTCATTGTCTGCACAGGACAGAATAGTTGTGACCACGCCCCCTTCCACCAGTCTCCAATCAGGTACGCTTATAAACATGAGATCAAGGTGTTGGATGGATTGTTGTTGCCTCAATATAATGAACGTCTACATTTCTCCTGTAACAAACACTATACAGTCTGATTCTACAATTTGTCTAGATCTAATACAACAGATCTAAATGTCTGTCTAAATATATATATTATCTCTAGAATCCTACAATTTACTAATACATTTTCTTTATTAGGCCTTTACTCCAGGAGTGTTTTTAAGCTTTTCATTTCTTTTGCGAGTTGTTTTGTTTTTATTTTTTCCTAATCACATTTTTTTTTCTTTTTTTTTTTTTAGCTTGGGGTATTTATTGATTTACAATGGGCCATGTTATACCTGTATTTGACTACAGGATGGAGCCAGAGAGTGGAATGATTTCACTCTCTGGCTCCATCCTGTGGTCAAGTTTGGGTTCTAGCAGGACTTCATTTTTCTGACAAAAGTTCCACTTTAATGATATCATGGTTAAAGTGGAACTAAACCTCTTTTACATCCAAGGAAGCTGCCATCTTGGTCTCTGTTTAATCTGCAGTTGCCATGGTACTGCACAAAATAGAGTATCCAGGTATGGCACATATGACAAGTGCCATGGGCACCATATGAAGGTGGTGCTTGTGAATGGCTGGGCAGCAAGTAGTGTTGCCTGTCGTGGCTGCCCGTATTTTTGGCAATTTCCGGAGCGGTCCCATGTGATCCTGTATTCGGCCAGCGAGTGGGGCCACCCAGCCCCGAGGGCAAGCTTGACAGAGGATGGGTTGGCTACTACTGGTGGCAAGGCGAGTGATGTCATGGCGCATCCCACCAGGTGCGTCATAATTTAAAAAATAGTCACCAGGAGCAGGAGGCGAGCTGTGCAGGTGGAACGGAGGAGCCCTCATAGTGGTCTGAGTATCCTGGCGATCCAGAGAGTCGGGGACAGAGTGACAGTGTGAGTGTGAAAGCCCAGCCCAGGCATCCACAGTATTAGGGATGAGCTTGACTCAAACATCGGCTGTTCGCACGTTCAGCGAATACCAAACGTTATGGGCCATTCGAGCCAAATGTGTGTGGCTCTCACGGCCCACAATACACTGCACCATCGCAGTGCATTGCTGGCTCATGATTGGCCAAGCATGCACTGTGACCCCGCATGCTTGGCCAATCACATCGCCGGCAGCGAAGAGAGCCATAATTGGCCACAGGCAGGATGCCTGTGGCCAATTATAGCTCAGGGGGTTTAGTGCACACCCCACACTATATGAGGCCGCCAGCACGGCGGCCTTGTGTAGTGTGTTCCGTTGTGCAGGGAAAGAGCTAGATAGGCAGGGGCAGTGTGTTCTTTTCTCAGGCATCTGCAGGAGTTAAAGTGAGTGTTGTGTGCCTCCAGCACAGTATATACCTGTATCTACCCTTTATTGCTGGTGTTCTCTAATACAGGCATCTGCAGAAGTTAGTGGGTGTTGTGTGCCTCCAGCACAGCACAATATACACATGTATCTACCCTTTATTGCTGGTGTTCTCTAATACAGGCATCTGCAGGAGTTAGTGGGTGTTGTCATGGCTCGAGTCCTGCGGGAACGCATGGGAACGGCGTTCCTGCACTTTTTTTTCACAGTAGGAACGACGTTAGCTTTGCAGGGCTAGAGCTGCCCGAGCCGATCCTTCACTAAGCGCCGATGCCCAGCATCGCCACATAGTGAAGGACAGAAGGACACAGTGAAGGAAGGAAGTCAGCAGCCGCATCTGCCCATGCCCAGTCTGTAGTTCCGGCCACTGCTGCCCACAGCTACTGAGGTGTCTGAGCAGTGCCGGAGTGATCTCCAGCCTTGTGTGCTGCGCCGGAGTCTGCGAGGGGGGACCTATCTGACAAGGGGAAATTCTTCCCACTGCCCAACCATGCAGTGTGACATGCCGTCCAGACTCTGGGGCAGTCTGGGGCCGGACACTATTGTAAGGGGAGAGTGGGGAGGAGTGTATGGGGGTGAAAGGCTGTGCGATCTCCTCATGCTGTGTTTGGAGGACTGGTGACAGCCCGCTCTGCTGGGACTTGTAGTGCCCTCCGTTGTGGGCTGAGATATGGCAGCCTCCTATGTTGGGACTTGTAGTGCCCTAGACTGTGGGGGGACTGAGGAATCCTCAGTCCCCCACAAGTCCCAGCCGAGTAGGCTGCCATTCTTCAGTCCTCTATAATCTAGGGCACTACAAGTCCCAGCATATCAGGCTGCTCTTACAGAACAGTAGAAGGAGCTTGGAGGGGGATTTGTACTGGAAGGGGAGAGAAGGAGGCACAGGTTTGGGTGGGGGAGGATTTGTGATGAGAGGGGGTATTTTTGCTGGGAGGAGGAGATGGGGGAGGTTTTATTTTTTTTCTAAGAGGGGGAATATATGCTGGAATTGGGAGATGGGGGAGGATTTGTGCTGGGAGGGAAGAGAAGGAGGCACAGGTTTGAGATGGGGGAGGGGTTTGCTGAAGGGGGAGAGGGGGGATGTTTTTTGCTAAGAGGGGGGATTTATGCTGGAAGGGGGAGATGAGAGAGGATTTGTGATGAGAGAGAGAATTCATGCCGAGAGGGGGAGATGAGAGGATTTGTGATGAAAGGGAGAATTAATGCTGGGGTGGGGAGATGGGGGAGGATTTGTGCTTGGAGGGAGAGATAGGGAAGGATGTGTGCTAGGAAAGAAGGCAAAGGCAAGGGTTTGTGCTGAGAAGGGGGGTTACTACTGGAAGGGTTTATATGAGGGTGAGGATTTGTGCAGAAAGGTGGGATTTTTGCTGCTAGGGGGAGATGGGGGTTCAGGGGTCTGTGCTGAGAGGGGGGATTGGGGGTTTGTGGATTTATGTTGTAGGGGGGATGTGGGGAGTGAGGATTTGTGCTGAGGGGGGTATGTGTGATAGAAGGAGTCATATGGGGGTGAGGAGTGAGCACTGGATGATCTTGTCCCAGCATTGGCGCACTCTACAAATTGCAAGGACAGAACTGTGAAGAGAGAGCCAGATGCCAATGTGAGGACTGGATTGGAAGTTGTTCCAGCCTGTACTGATGCGGTGGCGACTATGGCAGCCAGGAACGGCAGACTCGTGAGTACCTGGTGGCCCTTCTGAGTGGAGGGACACACACACGTGTTTCTTTGGTAAGATAGCCAACACAGCTAGCTTAGGTGTATAGAGTGGCAGTGGGAAGAATAGTGTCCCATTTGTTTTTTTTGTTTTTTTTGGTGAGGGAGTGGATCTTGGGTGGGAGTTCCCACACTTTTTCTTCCCCAGGACTTGACCCCTGGGTGTTGTGTGCCTCCAGCACAGCACAGTATACACCTGTATCTACCCTTTATTGCTGGTGTTCTCTAATACAGACATCTGCAGGAGTTAGTGGGTGTTGTGTGCCTCCAGCACAGCACAGTATACACCTGTATCTACCCTTTATTGCTGGTGTTCACTATTACAGACATCTGCAGGAGTTAGTAGGTGTTGTGTGCCTCCAGAACAGCATAGTCACTCCTTCCCTAGACCCATCATGTTCTCCTGAGGACTCCCTCGAACTGTTTGAGCACAGTGTTGGGTACATGCTCCAGGAGAATGCCCAGCGTTTTGTAGGCTCTGATGATAATACCCAGCTAGAGGAAGGCAGTAACGTGAGCACAGAGAGAGGGGATGTTCAAGAAGGACAGCAATCTGGCCGTCATGTTCCTCCAGCTGCAGCATACTGCCAGGTGTACTCCAGTGATGAAGAGGTAGGGGGTGATGAGGTCACTGACTCCACGTGGGTGCCTGATAGAAGAGAGGAGGAGGCGGCACATCTCCAACGAGGCAGGATGCCCTCCGTGGGCCAGCTTAGGGGCAGCATACCGACTGCATCACACTGCAGAGCTCCGCCTATGCAGGGCGCTGCCTCTGCGCATTATTCCAAAAGTTCTTTGATGTGGCCCTTTTTTGAGAGGATTGCATCAGATCTCACCTCTTCTATTTGCAACATATGTCTCAAGCTTATATTGCGTGGCCAAAACATCAGCCGCTTGGGCACCACATGCTTGACCAGACATATGTTGACTTGCCATGCAGCTCGTTGGCAAGCATACCTTAAAGACCCACACCAAAGAACAAAGCGGATCTCTCCTTGCTCCTCATTAGGGATGAGCCGAACACCCCCCGGTTCGGTTCGTACCAGAACTTTTGAATGAACCTAAAATGTGTGCGAACTTTAGAACCCCATTGAAGTCTATGGGACTCGAACATTTGGGAACCCGGCTCCTGCCCCAGGGGACATGGGTCAATGCCTAAAATGTTTTTTAAAAACGGCCGTTTTTTCGGGAGCACTGATTTTAATGACAATTAAAGTGAAATAAAAAAAAGTGAAATATTCCTTTAAATATCGTGCCTGGGGCGTGTCTATAGTATGCCTGTGAAGTGCCACGTGTTTCCCATGTTTAGAACAGTCCCTGCACAAAATGACATTTAACTGAAAAAAAGTCATTTAAAACTGCTTGGGGGTTTAATGTAATATCTGGTTCCAGCAATATGGATGAAAACCATTGAGAAAAATGGCATGGGTAGCCCCCCCCCCCCCTGCCCATTACAAGCCCCTTTGGGTCTTGAACGGATATTAAGGGGAATGGTTATCACTCCTGTATAATTTTTTTGTCCGTCCGTCTTTTTTCATCTCACTTCCTGTTGTCTCCTTCCGTTTGCAAGTAGGAGACGTCTGTAAGTTGGATGTTTGAAAGTAGGGGCCTGCCCTATATGCTCTGCAGAAATTTGCGCCTAAGGTGTTGGTGTTGCCACAACACTGTAAGCCCTCAAAGTGACTCTTGGTGGGTGCTGGAGAGCCCTGCTGTGAACAATTATATCAAGAATCGTAATTAGGGATGGCCGAACTGTTCGCCCGGCGGTCGGTTCGCGGCAAATTTCGGCTGTTCGCGATTCACCCGATCGGCAGACTATTGCCGCTGTTCGCCCGGCGGACCCACGTGTTTACTGTGTAAAAGAACTTTGACCTATGATGACATATCCATCATGTGGTACAGGACAGCCAATTGAGACATTACAGCACCTGGACACTTGGACATTCCCCCTAACTTATAAATAGACCCGATCCAGCGGCCATTTTACATTCTTTCTACTGTCACTATAGGGAGAGGTTGCTGTGTGGAGCAGGGAGAGACTGCAGTGACACAAATCGCTAGCTATTAGGTCCACAAAAGTTCTTTTAAGGACTGGTATGGTATAGGTGTAGTTCAGGATAAAGGTTTGAGGCACTGCTATTCAAGTCATTGTTGCAGCAGATTGTCTTTTCTCAGTGCAGATAGGGACAGGATGCTGTGTGCTGCAGGGACAGTCAGTTTAATCATTAGCTGTTACTATTAGGTCCACAAAGGTCCTTTTCAGGACTGGTATGGTGTAGTAGTACAGGATATAGTTTTGAGTGCAGTGCTATTCAAGTTATTGTTGCAGCAGCCTGTGTTTTATCAGTTTAAATAGGGACAGACAGGAAGCTGTGTGTAGCAGTGAGGGACAGTCAGTTTAATCATTAGCTGTTACTATTAGGTCCACAGAGGTCCTTTTCAGGACTGGTATGGTAATAGGGTTGTACACGTATAATATTCTTGCTTCCAAATATAGAAAGAATATTATACTTGACTGCTGCCCTTCTGCTGCAGTAGTCCTTTATGAGTATAGGGACTGAGGTACAGTCTGCTAATCACAACCCACTAGTTCCACAAAGGTCCTTATAAGGACTGGTAAGGTATAGTGTACTACAGTATATAGGGTTGAGTGAGGTACAGTCTGCTAATCCTTAAGGACTGGTATAGGTCCACAATATATAGGGTTGAGGTGCACTACTGCTGACTGCTGCCCTTCTGCTGCAGTAGTCCTTTATGAGTATAGGGACTGAGGTACAGTCTGCTAATCACAACCCACTAGTTCCACAAAGGTCCCTCTAAGGACTGGTAAGGTATAGCTTACTACAGTATATAGGGTTGAGTGAGGTACAGTCTGCTAATCCTTAAGGACTGGTATAGGTCCACAATATATAGGGTTGAGGTGCACTACTGCTGACTTCTGCCCTTCTGCTGCAGTAGTCCTTTATGAGTATAGGGACTGAGGTACAGTCTGCTAATCACAACCTACTAGTTCCACAAAGGTCCTTCTAAGGACTGGTAAGGTATAGTGTACTACAGTATATAAGGTTGAGTGAGGTACAGTCTGCTAATCCTTAAGGACTGGTATAGGTCCACAATATATAGGGTTGAGGTGCACTACTGCTGACTGCTGCCCTTCTGCTGCAGTAGTCCTTTATGAGTATAGGGACTGAGGTACAGTCTGCTAATCACAACCTACTAGTTCCACAAAGGTCCTTCTAAGGACTGGTAAGGTATAGTGTACTACAGTATATAGGGTTGAGTGAGGTACAGCCTGCTAATCACAACCTTCTAATTCCACAAAGGTCCTTCTAAGGACTGGTAAGGTATAGCATACTACAGTATATAGGGTTGAGTGAGGTACAGTCTGCTAATCACAACCTACTAGTTCCACAAAGGTCCTTAAGGACTGGTATAGGTGTACTATTTGGTGTGCAGTACCTAGTATAGTGCGTTTCCACTGTCCGGCATTGTGACTGCTGAGCGGTTCTGCAGCGATACTACAAAGAGTGACAAACGCAATCCAAAAAAAGTATTGTAACTGGTGTGATAGGCCTGTGACCCCCAAAAACAATAGATTGAAGCGGGATGTTATATACCTTCTTCCACATACATACTGCACTTGTCTAGAGAGTTTTGTCACAGGGTCATTTAAAAAATGACAGGCAGAGGAAGAGGCCGGCTTTTCCGCAAGGGTGGTGGGGGTAGGGCAGGAGCAACAGGCTTGAGCCAAAGTGGGAAATTGCAGAAGGTGCGTGCGATTACGTCAAAGGAAGCACCAGAATTGGTTGAGTGGCTCACTCAGCCTTACTCTTCTGCACCCTCTGCTGTGCATATTATGAGGGGCTCCCACCATCCCTGTGCTATGCTCATTATGAGAGTCTCCCACCATCCCTGTGCTATGGTATGCTACTTCCTCATGAGGCTGCTTACGGTGCAGGTGTCATTGCTGTATATCACGGTGCTGGTGCTGGTGATCATCTCCTGTACCCTCTTCTTTGTCTACCCTGACCTTCCCTCGCCTCCATTGTCTCAAGAGTCCTGAATTGTCAGAATTTCACATATAAAAAAAGAATGCTTGTAGTTGTCGATCCCAGATTCACCTCATACATGTGTTATGTCATTGGCCATGTGGTGGGACTATGTGTGCACAGCTAGTAATTATTTTGTGGCTGCAAATATGACCTGTAGGTTTGTAAAGTTCACCAACCCTGGGCTGTGATGACTTCCTCCTGGGGCTGCTTATTATGAGGGGCTCCCACCATCCCTGTGCTATGCTCATTATGAGGGACTCCCACCATCCCTGTGCTATGCTGACTTCCTCCTGGGGCTGCTTACGGTGCAGGTGTCAGTGCTGTATATCACGGTGCTGGTGCTGGTGATCATCTCCTGCACCCTCTTCTTTGCCTACCCTGACCTTCCCTCGCCTCCATTGTCTCAAGAGTCCTGAATTGTCAGAATTTCACATATAAAAAAAGAATGCTTGTAGTTGTCGATCCCAGATTCACTTCATACATGTGTTATGTCATTGGCCATGTGGTGGGACTATGTGTGCACAGCTAGTAATTATTTTGTGGCTGCAAATATGACCTGTAGGTTTGTAAAGTTCACCATCCCTGTGCTGTGTTGACTTCCTCCTGGGGCTGCTTATTATGAGGGTCTCCCACCATCCCTGTGCTGTGCTGACTTCCTCCTGGGGCTGCTTAAGGTGCAGGTGTCAGTGCTGTATATCACGGTGCTTGTGTCAGTGCTTTATGTCACGCTGCTGATGTCAGTGCTCACTATCACGGTGCTGGTGTCAGATCACTTTATCACGGTGCAGGTGTCAGTGCTCTATATCACGGTGCTGGTGCTGGTGATCATCTCCTGCACCCTCTTCTTTGCCTACCCTGACCTTCCCTCGCCTCCATTATCTCAAGATTCCTGCATTTTCAGAATTTCACATATAAAAAAAGAATGCTTGTAGTTGTCGATCCCAGATTCACCTCATACATGTGTTATGTCATTGGCCATGTGGTGGGACTATGTGTGCACAGCTAGTAATTATTTTGTGGCTGCAAATATGACCTGTAGGTTTGTAAAGTTCACCATCCCTGTGCTGTGCTGACTTCCTCCTGGGGCTGCTTATTATGAGGGGCTCCCACCATCCCTGTGCTATGCTGACTTCCTCCTGGGGCTGCTTACGGTGCAGGTGTCAGTGCTGTATATCACGGTGCTGGTGTCAGTGCTTTATGTCACGCTGCTGATGTCAGTGCTCTCTATCACGGTGCTGTTGTCAGATCACTCTATCAAGGTGCAGGTGTCATTGCTGTATGTCACGCTGCTGGTGTCAGTGCTGTATATCACGGTGCAGGTGTCATTGCTGTATGTCACGCTGCTGATGTCAGTGCTCTCTATCACGGTGCTGGTGTCAGTGCTGTATATCACGGTGTATGTGTCATTGCTGTATGTCACGCTGCTGATGTCAGTGCTCTCTATCACGGTGCTGGTGTCAGATCACTCTATCACGGTGCAGGTGTCAGTGCTGTATATCACGGTGCAGGTGTCATTGCTGTATGTCACGCTGCTGATGTCAGTGCTCTCTATCACGGTGCTGGTGTCAGATCACTCTATCACGGTGCAGGTGTCATTGCTGTATGTCACGCTGCTAATGTCAGTGCTCCCTAGAGGTCGACCGAAAAAAAAGGGCTAACTTGCGTTTGAAAGACCTCTGGGCAAATACCGCGTCACATAAAATATTGCAACAACCGCTATTTGATTCCCTAGGGTCTCTGCTAAAAAAATATATATACTTTTTGGGGCTTCTGAGTGATTTTCTAGTAGAAAATACTGGATTTTTACTTGTAAGCAACAAGTGTCAAAAAAGATTTAGTCTTTAAATGGTTAAACTGAGAACTTCTACACATGGAGTTCAGCCCATTGAAGAAGAAACATTGTATCATTTTGTTATTTTCTTGGCAGCCTGCCCAGAGAGGATGAAAGTCCTTCACTGATGTCTTCAGGCAACTTACATTGACTTTCACAAAAGTCTTCTGCAAGTCATAATAAGCATAACGACTGAAAAACGCGGTAAAAAACGCAGAGAATCGCGGTAAAAAACGCCGCAAAAAACGCTTGAAGTCGTCGTCGATTCGACGACAACTGATCCGAAATCCGGAATTCGTAAACAAAAGTTCGTATTCCGTACAGAATTTGGACGCACAGCAATTCGTATTTCGGATCCTCCCGAACGTACGAATTTTTAGAAATTCGTACGCATTTGAGATTCTTACAAAACAAATCGCACATGTCTAATACACAGTTGACAACCGGGTGAGGCTTAGTCTTGGACCTGTGGGGCTCCTGTCTTACCCCTTTCCCTGTCTGGAGGGTAGATTTGCAATGTTTTACGCACCTCACCCTGGCACTGTAGTGTGACTTTGTGGATTCTCCTGTGTAGGGGCTTAATTCCCCTTTTTTCCTTTTTTTTTTCTTTTCCCCCTCGCCTTCCTTTCTTCTCCTAGTTTACTTTCGCTACCCTATAGCTAACAGAAACTAGGCCTTTTGTGGATCTATACTTACTTTGTGCTCTAATATTCTGGACTTTGTTGAGAGACCCTATCTAATACATTGTTCAGTTATATACTGTATGGTTGTAATATGCAATTTGTATTGCCTGTTACTATATCTGGAACTCTGTATTATCCTTATCTATGGTTCTGTCATGTTGTATTTTCTATTTCTATTGTTCAATAAAAAAAATTCTATTGTAAAACAAAATAAAAAAAATAAAAAAATCTGTAACTGAAATGGATATTTAGTATAGTAAAGAGTACATTGTCCACATAACACAATGATCTTGTCGCTGATCATTGTAACACGTTCAGAGGATGATTTGTCTCCCTACTGGTTCCCTTCTAATGATCACGGAAGTATCTGCAGTCGCTGCGTTCCATATTGAATTGTGAGAATTCCTTGTAGAAAGATGGTCTAGAAGAGGAAATGTTCATCCCCTCCTCCCCCCTCCCCGGGGAGATCCCAGACAGTGTGCAGGAATTGTCTATGACTTGCAGGTCTCCAATCCGCACCACAGATATATATACAGGCGAGTCAGTTTGCTTCAGTTACAGTGTTTAGAGGATATATATGCATCCCAGGTGTGTTGTATATATATTTATGCACTGTATTCAGTTTAGCTAGATCCGTTCCTTTTATTCTCTTCATAATACACTGACAGGCACAGAGCTGCACTATTTTCACTTAGTGTACTGTGTCCTTTGCACAATGTGCACCTAAAGCTTTGCCTGAATACAATTGCCGGTGTTCTCATACAAATACAGGCAGGGAGCTGCATTATTTTGTTTTAGTGTCCTTTGCACAGTGTGCACCTAAAGCTTTACCCGACTACAATTGCCGGTGTTCTCATATAAATGCAGGCAGGGAGCTGCAGTAGTTTGTTTTAGTGTCCTTTGCATGGCGTGCACCTAAAGCTTACCTGAATACAATTGCTGGTGTTCTCATACAAATACAGGCAGGAGCTGCAGTACCGTATATACTCGAGTATAGGCCGACCCGAATATAAGCCGAGGCCCCCAATTTACCCCCAAAAAAACTGGCAAACTTATTGACTCGTGTATAAGCCGAGGGTAAGACATGCCTGTCCATCCCTGTGTGTGTGTCCGTCCATCCCTGTGTGTCCGTCCATCCCTGTGTGTCCGTCCATCCATCCCTGTGTGTGTGTGTGTCCATCCATCCATCCATCCCTGTGTGTGTGTGTCTCCATCCATCCATCCATCCATCCCTGTGTGTGTGTGTCTCCATCCATCCATCCATCCATCCCTGTGTGTGTGTGTGTGTGTGTGTGTGTGTGTGTGTGTGTGTGTGTGTGTGTGTGTGTGTGTGTGTGTGTGTGTGTGTCCAGCCTACCTGTGTCCCGAGCCTTTGTCCCGTGCCTTGCCTCCTTGCCTCCGTGCCTCGCCGCCGTGCCTTGCCTCCGTCCCGTCCCGTCCCGTCCCGTGCCGTGCCGTGCCTTGCCTTGCCTCCGTCCCGTGCCCTCTTCGTCGGCGCCTCGGCGGCCATTGTAAAATTCAAAAGCTGCGCCGCCGCCTTCGCCTGTGATAGGCGGAACACTGAATTTCCCAGCAGCCTGTGTTCCGCCTATCACGTACATCGTATCATCCTCGTCCGTAGTACGAGGATGATACGATGTCCGTGATAGGCGGAACACAGGCTGCTGGGAAATTCAGTGTTCCGCCTATCACAGGCGAAGGCGGAGCCGGAGGCGCGGCTTTTGAATTATAGAATGGCCGCTGTCTGTCTGCTCGACACGCTGATCGAGCGGGCAGACAGCGATGACTCGAGTATAAGCCGAGGGGGGCACTTTCAGCCTCAAAAAAGAGGCTGAAAATCTCGGCTTATACTCGAGTATATACGGTATTTTGTTTTAGTGTCCTTTGCACACTGTGCGCCCAAAGCTTTACTTAATTAAAATTGCCAGTGTTCTCATACTAATAATACTACAAGCAGGCAGTTGACATGCCGAAGACTTGGTAGAGTGTAGGGATGAGCCGAACACCCCCCGGTTCGGTTCGCACCAGAACTTGCGAACGACCCCCGCGTTCGGTACGAACGTTAGAACCCCATTGAAGGCTACGTTCGAATTGGAAAGTGCTAATTTTAACGGCTAATATGCAAGATAGTGTCCTAAAAAGGGTTTGGCGACCTGCCTCCTGCCTCAGGGGACATGGGTCACTGCAAAAAAAAGTTTTAAAAACTACCGTTTTGGTGGGAGTACTGATTTTAATGACGATTAAAGTGAAAAAAAAAAAGTGAAATATTCCTTTAAATATGGTGCCTGGTGGGTGTCTGTAGTATGCCTGTGAAGTGCCACGTGTTTCCCGTGTTTAGAACAGTCCCTGCACAAAATGACATTAAGCGGAAATAACACCATTTAAAACTGCTTGCGGTTTTAATGTTATATCTGGTTCCTGCAATATGGTTGAAAATCATTCAGAAAAATGGCATGGGTAGCCCTCCCTGCCCATTACCAGCCTATTTGGGTCTTGTACGCATATTAAGGGGAACCCTGTACCCATATTAAAAAAAGGAAATGCGTGTCGCCCAGGCCCTATATACTCAGAACAGCAGTATACAGGCGGTGCAAACAAGACTGGGACTGTGTAGGTTTGTTGTGTTAAGTTGAATCTGTTTGTAATTTTCAACTGGTACATTGTTAAAGTGTAGCTCCAGTCAAAAAAAATATTTTTAAGCTTTTTGGAAAACATAGGGAAGGGTTATCACCCCTGTATAATTTGTTTTGTCGTCCATCTTTTTTCATCTCACTTGCTGTTGTCTCCTTCCGTTTGCAAGTAGGAGATGTTTGTAAGTTGGATGTTTGAAAGTAGGGGCCTGCCCTATATGCTCTGCAGAAATGGTGGAACAAGGTGTTGGTTTTGCAACAACATTGTAAGCCCTCAAAGTGACTCTTGGTGGGCGCTGGAGCGCCCTGCTGTGAACGATTATATCAAGAATTGTAATTACATGCCATTGTGAACAGTGGTAGAAAAATTGACCTTTGGTGGTTGTGGTGCTGGTGCCACAACACTATAAGTCCTCACAGTTACTCTGGGTGGGCACAGGAAGGGGCCCTCCTGTGAAATATTATATCAAGAATTGTAATTACATGTCCCTGTTAAACAGGGGCAGAAAAATTGGGCCTTAGGCACTGGTGCCATCACACTGCAACCTCTGCCATACACTCTAGTTTTATTGCAGGAATTAGCCCTGCTGCAAAGCATTGCATCAAAAATTGTACTTAAACGCCCCTGTTAAACAGGGGCAGAAAAATTGGGCCTTAGGCACTGGTGCCATCACACTGCAACCTCTGCCATACACTCTAGTTTTATTGCAGGAATTAGCCCTGCTGCAAAGCATTGCATCAAAAATTGTACTTAAACGTCCCTGTTAAACAGGGGCAGAAAAATTGGGCCTTAGGCACTGGTGCCATCACACTGCAACCTCTGCCATACACTCTAGTTTTATTGCAGGAATTAGCCCTGCTGCAAAGCATTGCATCAAAAATTGTACTTAAACGCCCCTGTTAAACAGGGGCAGAAAAATTGGGCCTTAGGCACTGGTGCTGGTGCCACCACACTGCAACCTCTGCCATATACTCTAGTTTTATTGCAGGAATTAGCCCTGCTGCAAAGCATTGCATCAAAAATTGTAATTAAACGCCCCTGTTAAACAGGGGCAGAAAAATTGGGCTGCTGGCATCACCCAGAACCAAAAATGTTCTTCCAACATATCAGCGGAGGAGGAAGAGGATAGACAATCAACATAACAGGACAGTCACTCAGCATCAGCATAGGCAGTCTTGAAGGGATGTGGTATTTCAAAAAAAATTATTCGGTTACATCAGCTTCAGGTGCTTGGTAGCTGTGGGTGATCCAAGACTGATTCATCTTGATGAAGGTCAGTCGATCAACTGATTCGGTGGACAGGCGCACCCTGTGATCGGTAACGAAGCCACCAGCAGCACTGAAGGTGCGTTCCGAAAGAACGCTGGATGCAGGACAGGCCAGTAGCTCAATTGCATACTGTGCAAGCTCTGGCCAGTGATCCATCCTCAAGACCCAGTAAGCCAGAGGATTTTCAGTGGGAAAGGTGTCCAAGTCTGACCTTGCCCCTAGGTATTCCTGCACCATGTAAATTAGACGCTGGCGATGGGTGCTGGAACCAATCATACCTTGGGGCTGCGGACTAAAAAATTGTCTGAAAGCATCAGTCAGACGGCCACCTTCTCCACCGCTCCTTCTGACTGATGCCTCAGCAACACGTTGTCCAGGACCAGGAGTTTGTGACCTCCCAGTCTCTGGGAACGCGTTGCACAGAGCTTTCTGCAAGGCCTCCCGGAGATGTCTCATCCTCTGCTCCCTCTGCGATGGCAAGATAAGGTCGGCAACCTTACCCTTGTACCGTGGATCAAGGAGAGTGGCCAGCCAGTAATGGTCCCTCTCCTTGATCCGAAGAATACGAGGATCCTTCCGCAGGCTTTGCAGGATCAGGGAGGCCATGCAGCGTAGGTTAGCTGAGGCATTCGGTCCGGAGTCCTCTGGGTCACTAAGGACAACATGATCCGCAGCTACCTCCTCCCAGCCACGTACAAGTCCACGTGTTTCTTGGGACTGTAAATCATCCCTATAAGACTGCTGCTGCTGATGCTGAGTGCCAGCCTCCACCTCCATGCTGACACAATCATCCTCCTCCTCCTCTTCCTCCTCCTCACCCTCTTCCTGTGTGATGGGTGGCACAGCAGGAACACTGTCTGGATAAAGGGGGCCTTGAGAGGCAAGGAAGTCCTCCTCTTCCTGCCTCTGTTCTGCCTCAAGTGCCCTGTCCATTATTCCACGCAGCGTATGCTCCAAGAGGTGGACAAGAGGTATAGTGTCACTGATGCATGCACTGTCACTGCTCACCATCCTTGTGGCCTCCTCAAACGGTGACAGGACAGTGCATGCATCCCTGATCATGCCCCACTGGCGTGGTGAGAAAAAACCAAGCTCCCCTGACCCTGTCCTGGTGCCGTAGTCGCACAGGTACTCATTGATGGCCCTCTGCTGCGTGTGCAGCCGCTGCAGCATGGCCAACGTGGAGTTCCACCTGGTGGGCATGTCACATATAAGGCGGTTCTTGGGCAGGTTCAACTCCTTTTGGAGCTCAGCCAGCCGAGCACAGGCATTAAATGATCGGCGGAAATGCACACAGACTCTCCTGGCCTGTTTCAGGACATCCTGTAAGCCGGGGTACCTGCCCAAGAACCGCTGCACCACCAGGTTAAGGACGTGAGCTACACAGGGCACATGGGTCAGTTGTCCCTGTCGGAGGGCGGAGAGGAGGTTGGTGCCATTGTCGCAAACCACCATTCCTGGCTTAAGCTGGCGTGGTGTCAACCACCTCTCGGCCTGCCCCTGCAGAGCTGACAAAACATCCGCCCCAGTGTGGCTCCTGTCCCCCAAACAAACCAGCGCAAGCACGGCATGGCATCGTTTTGCCTGCGTACTTGCGTAGCCCCTGCAACGCCTACGGAGCACCGCTGGTTCTGAGGACAGAGCACTGGAAGAGGCCATGGAGGAAGAAGAAGAGGAGGGGGTGGAGGAGAGAGGTGTGTCACAACCAATAGTAGCATTTTGGAGGCGTGGTGGCGGAACAACCTCCAATACTACTGCACCTTGTCCTGCATCCTTCCCAGCAGCCAGAAGAGTGACCCAATGGGCCGTGAAAGACAGGTAACGTCCCTGTCCATGCCTGCTGGACCATGAGTCAGCGGTAATATGCACCTTACCGCTGACCGCCCTGTCCAGCGAGGCAAGGACATTGCCTTCCACATGCCGGTAGAGAGCCGGAATTGCCTTCCGTGAGAAAAAGTGGCGTTTGGGGACCTGCCACTGAGGAACCGCACATTGTACAAACTCACGGAAGGGGGCCGAGTCTACCAACTGAAAAGGCAGCAGTTGAAGTGCTAGCAATTTAGCCAAGCTAGCATTCAACCGCTGGGCATGTGGATGGCTGGGAGTAAATTTCTTCCGCCGGTCCAGCAGCTGGGGCAGGGACATTTGTCTGCTATAATCGGACGTGGATGTACCACTAGCAGAGTTCCCGGAAGCACTTGGCTGTGACACACCTAATTCTACACCTTCATTCCTCTCAGAGCAGGTTTCAGAGAGGACTGAAGGTCTAGTGGGGTTGGAGATGCCAGCTGATGAGGAGCAAGGAGAGGTCCGCTTTGTTCTTTGGTGTGGGTCTTTGAGGTATGCTTGCCAACGAGCTGCATGGCAGGTCAACATATGTCTGGTCAAGCATGTGGTGCCCAAGCGGCTGATGTTTTGGCCACGTGAGATACGCTTGAGACATATGTTGCAAATAGCAGCGGTGCGATCTGATGCACTCGTCTCAAAAAAGGCCCACACCAAAGAACTTTTAGAATAACGCGCAGAGGAAGCGCTCTGCGCAGAGGAAGCGCTCTGCGCAGGCGGAGCTCTGCGGTGTGATTCAGTCGGTGTGCTGCCCCTAAGCTGGCCCCCGGAGGGCATCCTGCCTCGTTGGACATGTGCCTCCTCCTCCTCCTCCTCCTCCTCCTCCTCCTCCTCCCTCCTTCCAGGCACCCACGTGGAGTCAGTGCCCTCATCATCCCCTCCCTCTTCATCGCTGTAGCAAACCTGGCAGTATGCTGCAGCTTGTGGAACATGACTGCCAGATTGCTGTCCTTCTTGAGCATCCCCTCTCTCTGTGCTCACGCTACTGCCTTCCTCTAGCTGAGTGTCATCATCAGAGCCCACCAAACACTGGGCATCCTCCTGGAGCATGTACCCAACACTGTGCTCAAAGAGTTCAGGAGACTCCTCAGGAGGACGTGGTGGGTCTAGGGAAGGAGTCACTGATGATGACATTGAGAGGAGGGACGACGATGTGTTGGCAGCTGCTTTTCTACTACCCTGAGACTGGGTGAGAGAGGATGAGGAGGATGAAGAGGGCTTGGTCATCCACTCTACCAAGTCGTTGGCATGTTGCGGTTCAACATGTCCAGCTGCAGAAAAGAAGGACAAGCATGTCCCATGGCCACGTGCTGATGACAATGCACCGCGTCCACGACCAGCACTGTTGTCTCTAGACACAGAGCCTGCTTGCCCTCTTTTATCGGCTCGCGCCTGTCTGCCTCTCCTTGCTGGCCTTCCAGACATGGTAATGGCCTGAAGGGAGTTGGGTAAAACAGTAGTTGGGTAGTTTATATTGTGCTGGAGGCACACAACACCCACTAACTCCTGCAGATGCCTTTTTTATAGAACAGCAGAGTTAAAGGGGTATATACAGATGTATACTGTGCTGTGCTGGAAGCACACACAACTTCCAATAACTCCAGCAGATGTCAATCGGGCCCAAATAGAGAACAGCTATGTAGGTGGATAATAGCGGTATGTACTGGGTACAGAGCAGGCACACAGCACGCACTATCTCCTGAGTGACACTACTGACTGCAAGCTCTATTGTTAAAGATGGACCACTAGCTATATAGGTGAGGTGAATATCACGGTGTATACTGCGGTCAGGGCACGCAGACAATAACCAGAAAACAGCAGAGTTAAAGGGGTATATACAGATGTATACTGTGCTGTGCTGGAAGCACACACAACTTCCAATAACTCCAGCAGATGTCAATCGGGCCCAAATAGAGAACAGCTATGTAGGTGGATAATAGCGGTATGTACTGGGTACAGAGCAGGCACACAGCACGCACTATCTCCTGAGTGACACTGCTGACTGCAAGCTCTATTGTTAAAGATGGACCACTAGCTATATAGGTGAGGTGAATATCACGGTGTATACTGCGGTCAGGGCACGCAGACAATAACAAGAAAACAGCAGAGTTAAAGGGGTATATACAGATGTATACTGTGCTGTGCTGGAAGCACACACAACTTCCAATAACTCCAGCAGATGTCAATCGGGCCCAAATAGAGAACAGCTATGTAGGTGGATAATAGCGGTATGTACTGGGTACAGAGCAGGCACACAGCACGCACTATCTCCTGAGTGACACTACTGACTGCAAGCTCTATTGTTAAAGATGGACCACTAGCTATATAGGTGAGGTGAATATCACGGTGTATACTGCGGTCAGGGCACGCAGACAATAACAAGAAAACAGCAGAGTTAAAGGAGTATATACAGATGCATACTGTGCTGTGCTGGAGGCACACACAACTTCCAATAACTCCAGCAAATGACAATCGGGCTCAAATAGAGAACAGCTTTGTAGGTGTATATAGTGGTATGTACTGGGTACAGAGCACGCAGACAGCACGCACTAACACTACTGACTGCAAGCTCTATTATTAAAGCTAGATCACTAGCTATATAGGTGAGGTGAATATAGTGGTGTATACTGCGGTCAGGGCACAGACAGTAACCACTACACAAGAGCAAAATAGTAAATCAGCCAAAAACGATTGGTGTGTAACAGTGTTGAAGGTACACAGAACACCCACTGCTTCAGATGCTAACAAACACTACACGAGGCCGCCTGAAAGGCAGCTTTATATAGTGTGGGGCGTGCACTACACAGTCTGAGCTATGATTGGCCACAGGCAGGATGCCTGTGGCCAACCATTGCTCTCCTCGCTACTGGCGCTGCGATTGGCCAAGCATGCGGGGTCACAGTGCATGCTTGGCCAATCGTGAGACAGCAATGCATTGCGCCATCGCAGTGCATTGTGGGCCACACGAATTTTGCCGCGAACGGCCCAAACGTTCGGAATTCGGCGAACGCACGAACGACCGATGTTCGAGTCGAACATGCGTTCGACTCGAACACGAAGCTCATCCCTAGTAGAGTGGATGACCAAGCTGTCCTCATCCCCCTCATCCTCTATCATCCAGGCTCAGGGTACTTTATCTAGCAAAGCAGCTGCAAATGCGGCCTATTTCCTTGGCTCAATAGCATCAGTCACTCCTTCCCTAGCCCCACCATGTCCTGAGGAGTCCCCCGAACTGTTTGACCACAGTGTTAGGTACATGCTCCAGGAGGATGCCCAGCATTTTGAAGGCTCTGATGATCGTACCCAGCAAGACAAAGGCAGTAACGTGAGCCCAGAGAGAGGGAGTGCCCAAGAAGGACAGTCATCTGGCAGTCATGTTCCCCCAGCTGCAGCATACTGCCAGGTTTGCTCCAGTGATGAGGAGGGAGGAGATGATAAAGTCACTGACTCCATGTGGGTGCCTGATAGGAGAGAGGAGGAGAAGGAGGCACATCTACAACGAGGTAGGATGCTCTCCAGGGGCCAAGGGAAGCACACTGACTGCATCACACCGCAGAGCTCCGCATGTGCAGGGTGCTGCTGTCTCTGCACGTTATTCCAAAAGTTCTTTGGTGTGGGCTTTTTTGAGACGAGTTCATCAGCCACTTGGGCACCACATGCTTGACCAGACATATGTCAACCTGCCATGCAGTTTGTTGGCAAGCATACCTAAAAGACCCACACCAAAGAAAAAAGCAGACCTCTCCTTGCTCCTCATCAGCGGGATCTCTAACCCCACTATACCTTCAGTCCTCTCTGAAACATGCACTGAGTTGAATGAAGGTGTAGAATTAGTAGATTGTCTGCAAGTACTTGGCTGTGACACACATATCGGTACACCAACATCAGATTGTACCAGGCAAATTTGCCTGCTCCAGCTGCTGCACCGCCAAAAAGAAGTTCACTCCCAGCCATCGACATGCCCAGCGATTGAATGCTAGCTTGGCTAAATTGACACTGTCCCTCTTGTCCACCTGTTGGAGCACATGCTGTGTGGAATAATGGACAGGGCACTTGAGGCAGAACAGAGGCAGGAAGAGGAGGACTTCCTTAACTCTCAAGGCCCCCCCTTATCCAGACACTGTTCCTGCTGGCCTGCCAATTACACAGGAAGAGGACAAGGAGAACGAAGAGGAGGAGGATTGTGTCAGCATGGATTTGGAACCTAGCACTCAACATCAGCAGCAGTCTTTAAGGGATCATTTACAGTCCCAAGAAACCCATGGACTTGTACGTGGCTGGGAGGAGATTGCTGCGAATCATGTCGTCCTTAGTAACCCAGATGACTCCGGACCAAATGTCTCAGTTAAATTACGCTGCATGGCCTCCCTGATCCTGCTAAGCCTGCAATCGACCCCTAGGAAGGGAAATTCTTTCCTGTAAGAGTTGATATGGGAAAAATGTGTCTCCTCTCCACTGATGCTTTATCACCAATCCTTGTTTCACTAGAAACCCCAAATTAAAAAAATAAATGTCATTGGGACAGAAAGGGAGGTGGAATCTTCTGAAGAAGTGCATAGACAGCAAAAAAAAAAAAAAAAATGTTACAGGGGTGATAACCCTTTCCATGTTTTCCAAAAAGCTTTAAAAAAATGCAGATTCTACTTCACAACAAACCTACACAGTCCCTGCCTTGCTTTCACCGCCTATATTCTGCTGTTCAGAGAATATAGGGCCTGGAGGCCCCACACCTTTCATTATTTTTTTGGGGGGGTGTGCGGGGTTGACCTTAATATCCATTCAAGACCCAAAGGGCCTGGTAATGGACTGGGGGGGGGGGTGTTTACCTATGCCGCTTGACTCACTGATTGTCATCTATATTGCCAGGACCAGACATTACATTAAAGCCGCAAGCAGTTTTAAATGACTTTTATTCCTTTAAAAATTTCATTTTGTGCAGGGACTGTTCTAAGCACGAGAAACACCCACGACTTTACAGGCATACTATAGACACCCCCAGGTATGATATTTAAAGGAATATTTAACTTCTTTCTTTTTTTTTTTTTTTTTTTTTTTTTTTGCATTGATACATGTCCCCTGGGGCAAGACTCGGGTACCCAAGCCCTTTTTAGAATAATAACTAGCATATTAGCCTTTATAATTAGCACTTTTGATTTTGAACATTCGAGTCCCATAAACTTTAACAGGGTTCTCAATTTTTCGCACATTTTTGCAGGTTCTGGTGCAAACCGAACCGGGTTTTTTTTTGTCTCATCCCTAATCAAGACCAAAGCTCTGTTTGACTTCCCAACATATCAGGTCTGTCTGGTAAGCTGCTCTATGTAATTGTTAGTGGAGGAAATCAGATTGTAGAGTGTATGGGGTGCACACATTGTTGTTTTCAAGTTTACAGCTGAAGCCCTGCACCTCTATATGGAATGTGTTGAAGTCGTAAAAACCTGACAGAGGTTGTAACCTTTCCTAATGGCAATCAAAAATAAATAAAGGGCTAAACATTAACATTGATTGCAATATGCACATCTTGTTTTTGTTTTACTCAATTGAACCTCTACCTATAAATGTGTAGATTGTCACATTTATTATTATTATTATTATTAAAATTGTCCCTATGGCACTGGGCATGTTTATCACCTTTACTAATATCCAGTGCCGGGACAAGGTCATCCAGCGCCCAGGGCAAAGATGCCAAACAGCCCCCCCCCCCTTTCCCTTAGGGTTAGGCTCAGGGTGCCCCCTACCCCTGCAATATACCATTGCGCCAGGGGCAGCTGTCCCTCCTGCCCACCCCTTGTCCCGACCCTGCTAATATTTACAGTATATATTAGTGACGGTGATAAATATGTCTAATGCCCTAGGGACAATTTTCCACCTCTACCTTCTATAAAGGAATGTGTGCTGTCCGAGGTGATATTGTGATCAGATTTCTATGTAGCTGATACTTTGTATATATTTTGTGTCATTTACCTATCAGGCAGGATTTATCTTTGTACATTGATCTGATGTTGATGATTGAAATAGATACAAATAGACAAAGATTTGACTGGGCTGATTGAGTAGATACAATGTTTTGTTTTCTTGTTTCTTTCCTCCATTGTGATTTAGGTTAAGAACACCACGATTGCCTCAATGTGTCTTTTCAGATAAAGTAACAATGTAAGGCGGGAGATTGTGGAGGATCTTTTATTGTAACAATGTGTGAGTGCGGCATAAGTGTTTACTCAGCTCTGCCACCCCCTGGTCATTTCTGGTAGAACACGGGGTGTGAGTGCAGTACAAGGCGAGGAATAGAGGAATGTGGAGATGATCTCCGCAATCCATGAAGAATCGGGATGGGAATAGAATGAAGGTTCATGAATTCCCCTCCCAATCTGCTCCTCATCTAAAGAGCCTTATTGTTAGGGTTATTAAACGCCCACTGCTCTGATTGGCTCAGATTTCAAATTCCTGGTTTCAAATTTTCCCGCCTGAATAGTGAAGAACGTTACAGACAAACAACCAGCCCTTTTATACCGCCAAATCCGACACGGAGATCATCAGATGATATTTCTCGGATAAATGTCTCATCTATGCTTCATGTGCATTTAGTCTGGAATAAATAGAAATGGATTCTAAATGTTACCGAATAACATAAAACATTTCCATGTGTTCTTTTTATGTCAAGTCCTCAAAATGCAGAATCCCCCCCCCCCCCCCCCCCCCATACAGAACAGGATAGCGAGATGACTTCTTTCATAGATCTCTATCTTTCTATATGATGGGAAATAAAGTATTCCACGTTTCATCATTAGATCTGTATAGGATGATGGGACTGACCTCTATCAGATATGTACCAGTTACAGATTTCCCCCCCCATAGTAGAACTAGAATAATACATAGTGAGATTACTGGTAGAAATCATGACATTTGTACAATGAATCAATAAAACAAATATTTCATGTCTGAAGAATCAGATGTGTCCCCTCTTTGTAACTAGAAACCAGCAACATGTTATCAGTGTGTCTAAGTAAATGGAATTCTGTGCAGAGTATTCGGCATGTATAACGGGCTGAGAATTGCGATGTGATGACAGCTCATTGATGGAAATGGTGGGCGGCTCTTAGAAGAGCCTTTGTGTCTTGTGTTGGGATGATGATGGGGGGATGGGGGGATTACTTGGCGCTGGTGTACTTGGTGACGGCCTTGGTGCCCTCGGAGACGGCGTGCTTGGCCAGCTCTCCGGGCAGGAGGAGGCGTACGGCGGTCTGGATCTCCCGGGAGGTGATGGTGCGGCGCTTGTTGTAATGAGCCAGGCGGGAAGCTTCGCCGGCGATGCGCTCGAAGATGTCATTGACGAAGGAGTTCATGATGCCCATGGCCTTGGACGAGATGCCGGTGTCGGGGTGGACCTGCTTGAGCACCTTGTACACGTAGATGGCATAACTCTCCTTCCTGCTCTTCCTCCGCTTCTTGCCGTCCTTCTTCTGGCTCTTGGTCACGGCTTTCTTGGAGCCCTTCTTGGGCGCCGGGGCTGACTTGGCTGGCTCAGGCATGATTCGGGGCAATTGTAGATTCTCTGCTCTAGGAAAGAAAAATGTGCTGGAGCCGCCCCCGTGTGCTGCTTATATAGACGTCCTATGCAAATGAACCTCATCCCTCCTCACTCTTCTATTGGAGAATTCGGGCATGTGATGGGGGAGTGACGTCATGCTTACTCTTCTCCTTTACAGATTGGTTTAGAGACAAGTCAGGACACTATTGGCTGGATTCAAAGGTGACCAATCACAGCGTGTGATGTCAGAGCACTGAGTGTATAAATGAAGGGGAGTGGCTGTGGGGTGATATTCTACCAGTGAATAACCCGATCATCCAGTTATCATGTCAGGACGCGGCAAACAAGGAGGCAAGGTTCGGGCTAAGGCCAAGACCCGATCATCCCGGGCTGGTCTGCAGTTCCCAGTCGGTCGTGTTCACCGCCTGCTGAGGAAGGGCAACTATGCGGAGCGGGTCGGGGCCGGAGCTCCCGTCTATCTGGCCGCCGTCCTCGAGTATCTGACGGCTGAGATCCTCGAGTTGGCCGGCAACGCCGCCCGCGACAACAAGAAGACCCGCATCATCCCCCGACACCTCCAGCTGGCTGTCCGCAACGACGAGGAGCTCAACAAGCTGCTGGGCGGAGTCACCATCGCCCAGGGAGGAGTCCTGCCCAACATCCAGGCCGTGCTGCTGCCCAAGAAGACCGAGAGCCACAAGGCCGCCAAATCCAAGTAATCCCGACAATCCGCCCGCCGCCTCTATTACCCAACACAACGGCTCTTCTCAGAGCCACCCACCTCCCCATACAAAGAGCCCCGCATACATCGCTTTCTTTACCATTCACTTCTATGTTTTTTTGTTTTTTTTATATGATTCATAAGTTCACTCTAAAATCACTTTGTATTCATTCACACTGCTTACAGGTCAGTAGGAATATTCAGCTGCGTTATACCTCTCCGTACAAAGACTCGCATACATTGTTATCGGGAGATCTGATTGTAAAAATAGACAACCGAAAAAAGATTTTCTTTTACATGTTGGAAATAAAATGTTTCCTGTGACAATGAGGTGAGATCCCGATGGGGGACGATGTGTCAGGATGACACGTGTCACTAATAAGAAATGACGATAGATTTTATACTGGCAGCTTTCATTACAGGGACTCTTATTTCCCCTCCACTTCTGATGATCGTCAAATCATTCTCATCTCCCGCCGGAGTTCTATGGATTGATCCGACAATTGCGATATTGGACCCCTGTCATTTCACACCGTGCAATCCCCCAACAATAATATATAGGCGGGAATTGGTAAGGTCCGTTGTATGGTTTTTACTGCAGAGTGGAGATCACTAGAAAGTCTCCTGAACACGTGTTTTCTCCTCCGAGAAAGCAGAGACTTTCTTTGGACTCTCCAATAAAACATTGCTGGCTGTGGGGACAAAAATCTCACATTGTACCCGACAGAAATGTGTGGTTTAGACAAAAACTCATCCCTTTTATACCTCCAAATCCGACATTTTAAATTTCGGTCAGACAGGAAGGACTTCAAATTATTAAATCAAACATTTAAATATGTTCTAATTTATTCCAACGACTGCCCAGGTGAAACATGTGGACAAAATGAGAACCACAGACATCAAGATTTTAATTTTCTATGGAAAGTGGTGTTTATCGGCGGAACAATCCACCTGAAAAACAAGTGAGATAACAATATTGTAATACAGATCAGTTATATTACATCTAAAGAAAATCGTGCAATCTGATTGTATAGTGTATGTTTAGTTAAAAAGAACTCCCTTCCCCACATACTAAAACGTTAACTCCAGAAATGTACAGATAATGATAGCCCTTTGTATGAGAAGGTGGGTGGCCCTGAGAAGGACCTTTGTTTCGGTGAAGTGGGTAGGTGTTTATGAGGGTTTAGCCTCCGAAACCGTAAAGAGTGCGGCCCTGGCGTTTGAGAGCATAGACGACATCCATGGCGGTGACGGTCTTCCTCTTGGCGTGCTCGGTGTAGGTGACGGCATCGCGGATGACATTCTCCAGGAAGACTTTGAGCACCCCGCGGGTCTCCTCATAGATGAGGCCGGAGATGCGCTTGACACCCCCTCTGCGGGCCAAACGTCGGATGGCGGGTTTGGTGATGCCCTGGATGTTGTCCCGGAGCACCTTCCTGTGCCGCTTGGCGCCTCCTTTCCCCAGACCCTTCCCTCATTTACCGCGACCAGACATGATAACTCTTCCCTGTTACTAAGAGAAACTGAGAATAGCTGAAGGTCTGTCCGCCCTCTTTTTTATAGAGACTTTGCGGACCTGATGGAAACCACCCTGAGAAAAGGCGGAGTCACACCCATTCGATACAGAGAATAGATTTGTTTTTCCACGTTAGGCTTCTAAACATTCTGCTGTTTGGAAAAATATTAAGGCAGCAGAAATACATCTAGAGAAGACAAATAGATTCTTCCTCCTTTTTGATTTTATAGCTATTCTTCGAAGATTGTACCGAAAATATCATTTTCTTGGACTCTTCATAACAGAAACCACAATCACCAGATACTATTGTCAATAATAATGTCATATCTATAAAATAGTTCTCTGAAAATGAAAAATATTATACGGATAACCCCTTGTTTTTTCACCGACTTAAGTTATTGCGGACCTGATAGGAGACTAATGGAAAGGGGCGGGGTCACAGCGTGTTGGTTTTCTGTAGAGATCTATAATAGAAGACATTTCTCTATCGTGTTCTGTGTGTAGCAGTGGTGAGATGCTGGATTCTGAGAACATATAGAAGTGTTTTCTCATGGTTCAGTAACAAACACAATTCTTTCCTAATCATTCCGGACTGAAGACATAGAGTACTAATCATATTCCCCGATAAATGTCTCTTCCTTCATCATCCAGTAATACTATCTTCTTTTGAGGACTACAAAGAAATGTATTCTGAGATCTCTTTATGTTTTCATTCCAGAAAATACTTGTTCAGTAGATTTTCCATTGATCTATATAGCAGAGCGGATTCTGTATTCTGAAGTCAAAGCAAAGACCAAAAAAAATCTGAAATTAAAATATCAAACGCATTTATTGGTTAATGAATCCATGAAATAATACAAGCATCGAATAAATAAATAAATAAAGAATTAATGACAAAAAATGCTGAATTTGATGTCCCCCTTTCAGTCATTTCTCCTCCTGGTTATACATTATAATAGGGGTGCCGCCACTGTATCCTTTCACTGGTGACTTTTCTATCCGGTCAATTATATAAAGTCCCCACAATGTGTTCCTTCAGGCCATCCACTACACCCATGTATTGCAACATCTCTAATCTCCAACTATCCTGTCATCAGTGATGTATCTCCGGGAGTCCCGGAACAGATTCCTTGTAATACATTGTATCACTTCTCCACAATCCTCCCAGTGCAGAATGACGGCTCTCTGATCACCGTGTATCCCTTCTACACTGACCATGAGATAGTAGCAGGCACAGCTGCTGCATGTTATCATAGGGGCACAAAGTCCTTCAGTCAGTGGACAGGCACACAAGGATCTCATGTCATCATATGCTTTGATTAATTTATTTGTTTTTGTTTTGTTTTCAATATTTTTCATTAATGATGTTACGCACAGTAAATTAGGAAATGGAATCAGGAAGACAAACGTTACGATCACATTGAAACTCTTCCCAGATCTCCGTACAGAAGTGATGTGTCAGTGTTATACCTTCATGTGGAATAGTTTGATCATTTGGGGAAAGTTTTCATCCCTTTTTTTATTGAAGCTTGTCAATGATAATAGTAAATCTCTAGAGGGCCACTTGCAGGCAGTGAGGTCTTTGGTATAAAATGACTTATTAGAGGGTTTACAAACACATCTAAATGGATCATGTATGGTGTTTGTATACAGCAAGTATGGAAAATGAGCAACCTCTCCAGTCCTCGAAAGTGGGGGGGGGGCCCCAGTAGGATAGGAAGTTCACAGCAACATGAACACATGAGGAGGAATAAGCCGTGATTAGAGTATAGGAATCAACATGGTCGCAAATCAATTGTATTGTATCCAGATAGTTATTGCGGATACACACGGAATCTCTAGATCTACCTAGGTCGCTTCCAAGCATTACCTATAGATATTTTAGCTGCCCATTTAGGATACTATGCATGTTTGGAATTGCTGACAGCCGGTTTGTAAATTAGGAGAGTTATTTGAGCTTTTTTAGGGAATAGTATCCATTGTAACCGAGTACATTAAGGTGTGCACTCTCACCCAAAGTCTTCCAGGTGAGAAACAATCTCGGCCACAGCCTCAAAAGCACATGTGGGGACACCTCAGGGTACTCCTCCATCCACTTGTATTGTGTCATTGAGTCACCATTACATAGAGAGGATTCCAGTGACAGTCATCCTATGGGCTCTATAGTGGAGATGTCCACAGAGGACAGTGAAGGCGGAGATGTTCCCGGAATGACCTCTAGGTGGCAGAGTGGAACAATAGATGTGATGGAGTCCTGAGACCAGAGAGCCTCACCCCCCACAATCCCCCTGATCCCCATTATAGGGGACATGAAAAGTCTTCTTTATAAGTCGGATATATACCGTGATCGGTGACCTATAGGGAGTGAGCATGGACGGATCGCACTGTGTATTTGGCGGAACACACAACAGCTGCTCAGTGTGGAATCCCCGCTCATACTTTCTATCCTGTATAACAATCCACACTGAAGGAGTTCGGCGATCTCCGAGCATTGTGCGATGTGCGGACACTTCACTCTGGATTTGGGAAAACAAAATAGCGATCTATTCCAATAATAGAACGTGCAGATCTAGGCGGGCAATTTGAAAATTAAGGCGCTATTCGAGTGAACCAATAAGGAGGAGGAGGAGGGGCGTGCTCTCATTGTCCAATCAGAGGGCTGCAATGTGTATAAATAGCGCTGTAGAGCGGTCTGAACTCATATTCCTTGTATCGGCGAAACACTGAACAGTGATGGCGAGCAGGGCCGCTGATAGGGCAGTACAAGCAGCCCTGTTGTACCGGGCCCAGCCAGCAGGGGGGGCCCGAGCAGATTTCTAGCTAAAAAAAACGAATTTGCTAAATAACTTTATTAACCTGCTCCCACTTGATTGGCAAGGTATATTGTACCTTCCTGGGCCCCATCAGGTTAATAGAGGGGCCCAGGAGGTGAGAGAAGAGGGACTTTTTCTCCATTTTCGGGTGGAGGCATACAATCCCTGCTCTGCATCTGTGTACCTTGTGCTCACTGTATGCTTTCCTGGGCGGATGGATTCAATTGTAATGCGGCTCCCTTCCCTCAATAAGTGCCGTGCTGCTGCAGCCTGATGGAGAGACTGAACGAGAGAGTAATCCATATGCTGGTCCCACAGGCAAGCAATTCCCTTACACACATCACACACACTGACACACATCACACAGGCTGAGGCTTAGTCCCCTGACTCCCCATTGTGTGCTCATGGTCATTATGATGATCAAAGCACAGCAGGTTCTCTATGGCTCTGTCAGTGTAACATGACTGTGTGGTTGTGATTTTCTTAATATATGGCTGTGCTGTGTGTTACAGACTATAACTCAGCACAGCCATAAGAAAGTCAGCAACACACAGCATGTTACACTGACAGAGCCATAGAGAACCTGCTGTGCCCTGATCATCATAGTGACCATAAGCACATAGTGAGATGCTACTTTACACATGTGATGGGGGAAGGGACAGTAAAAACACACAGCCAAGATGCATTTGTACCACCCCCAAATCACTCCCCTTTAAGAATTTTTCACCCAAGCCTTGCAATCAGGTCCGCCTGTCAGTTTTTCCTGTGGACCAGTGGGTGCAGTAGCTGTGTATGATGGGCACAGTGGCTGCGTTTGATGGCACAGTAGCTAAGTTTGATGGGCACAGTGGCGGCAATTGATGGCACAGTAGCTATGTTTGATGGCACAGTGGCGGAAATTGATGGGTACAGTAGCTACGTATGATGGCACAGTGGCGGCAATTGATGGCACAGTGGCAGCAATTGATGGGTACAGTAGCTGCGTATGATGGCACAGTAGCGGAAATTGATGGCACAGTGGCGGCAATTGATGGCACAGTGGCAGCAATTGATGGGTACAGTAGCTGCGTATGATGGCACAGTAGCGGAAATTGATGGCACAGTGGCGGCAATTGATGGGTACAGTAGCTGCATATGATGTTCATATGATTTTCAGTTTGTTTGCGTCCCCCTCATAAATTTTGAGCATCGCCTGCCACTGATGTGGACCGATTGAAAGCCCCATGTAGGTCTACAGGAGTCCAGATATGAATTGACTTGTGTCCATTCAGGTAAAAAAATAAAATAATAGAATAATAATGGTTATTAAAGCGGAGTTCCACCCAAAAGTGGAACTTCTGCTCATCTTCTTCCTCCCCCCCTCCGGTGCCACAATTGGCACCTTTTGAGGGGGAAATGGGGGGGGGGTATAGGGTATCAGCTATCCTTTTCCACTTTCAGGATTCCCTGCCACAGAGCTGTGATGTCACCGCGGGGCTCCCTCCTCCTCCTCTGGCCCCTGGGCCAAACGGGGAGAGAAGCGGGGCCTCGTGCATGTGCAGTAGGGTTTCCGGCGTGAAGCTGAAAGGCTACACTGCCGGGTTCCCTTACCCATAATGGTGGTGGAGCACCCAACAGCTGATGGAAACATCCGCTGCGGGTGTCGAGATCGTTGGACTCCAGGACAGGTAAGTGTCCATTTATTAAAAGCCAGCAGCTGCAGTATGTGTAGCTTCTGGCTTTTAATGTTTATTTTTTTGGGGGTGTAACACCACTTTAAAGGTTCACCTTTTGGAACATCTTACATGTTTCAGCTCCTGCCACCTTTCCCCCAGATTTTGTGACAGTATGGGGTCAAGGGCGGAGCCAGGGGTGGGGTTGTGGGCGGGACCAAGGGGCCCTGTCAGGTATGCTCTATGCGGCCCCATGATTTCTAACAGCGGCCCTGGAGGTGTGTATTCTTGATCTTGAGGCATAAAAGATGACACAAAACTGGACTGACCTGCTTTTGTGTCATACTTAATGATTACATTTTAAAAATCGTAAGCAATTTTGTACTTTTGAAACATAATTTTAATAATTGCACTTTAATGAATTCTAGCACATGTAAACACAAAAGAATACCCATTTTTTTTTAGGCTGGGTTCACACTGGAGCGGCTGCAGTGCAAATCACATGCGATCTCTGTGCGATGCGAGTTCAGCCATACAGATAGTATGGCTGAATTTGCATCGCACCCGGCCCCAAACTCGCACAGGACCCTGCAAACTCAGACAGGAATCGGATCGCATGGTGTGAACCCCCATGCGATCCGATTCTGCTGTGGACCAAAAAAAGGGTCCCGTGCGAGTTTGGGCCGGGATGCGATGCGAATTCAGCCATACTATCTGTATACTATCTGTATGGCTGAACTCGCATCGCACAGAGATCGCATGTGATTTGCACTGCAGTGCGGTGCGAATCACATCCGGTTCTCGTAGCCGCAGCAGTGTGAACCCGGCCTAAAGATGTTGAACTAACATTACATTTCACTATGTATGGTCTGGGGAGGGGCAATGGGTGGGGCCAGGGGTGGGGCTGGAGGAGGGACTAGGGGCGCGGCCAGGGTGGAGCTGAAGGGGGGCCCCGTCAGGTAGGCTGTACGGGGCCCCGTGATTTCTATCAGCGGCCCTGATGGCGAGAACAAAGCAGACCGCACGTAAGTCCACCGGAGGGAAAGCTCCCCGCAAGCAGCTGGCCACCAAAGCCGCCCGCAAGAGCGCCCCGGCCACCGGCGGAGTGAAGAAGCCTCACCGCTACAGGCCCGGCACCGTGGCTCTCCGAGAAATCCGCCGCTACCAGAAATCCACCGAGCTGCTTATCCGCAAGCTGCCCTTCCAGCGCCTCGTCCGAGAGATCGCCCAGGACTTCAAGACCGACCTGCGCTTCCAGAGCTCCGCCGTCATGGCTCTGCAGGAGGCCTCTGAGGCTTACCTCGTCGGACTCTTCGAGGACACCAACCTCTGCGCCATCCACGCCAAGAGGGTCACCATCATGCCCAAAGACATCCAGCTGGCACGCCGCATCCGCGGGGAGAGGGCATAGAGACACTCCTAGCTACTACTCCCTCCATCATCCCAACACAAAGGCTCTTTTCAGAGCCACCACATCCTCCTATAGAAAGAGCTCCATATACTGCATCCTCACACCGACTATATGACTGCAATTCCCGCTACCAGATTTCTGCACATTCCCCGGAAATATCTTTGTATTTCCTTTTCTAGACCTTCGGCAGCAAAGCTGAGCCGTAACATTGTTTCCAAGAATAGTAACACTTCACATTTCTGATGCAGTAGGAAATGTTTTAGTATTTTGCCGATCTCTTTCCAACTTCATATACAATGTAACAATATATAGCCGACTAACACAAACCTGACATTCTCACACACAAGACTAACTGAATTTTCTGCATATTTAACAATTTCTCATTCCAAGCTCCAGGAAAATCGATCTTTGACAAGTTTTTAGAAATATGGGGTGAGGATCGAGCAGCAGGTTAGACAAAGACTCGCATACATTGTTATCGGGAGATGTGATTGTAAAAATAGACAACCGAAAAAAGATTTTTTTACATGTTGGAAATAAAATGTTTCCTGTGACAATGAGGTGAGATCCCGATGGGGGACAATGTGTCAGGATGACACGTGTTACTAATAAGAAATGGCGATAGATTTTATACTGGCAGCTTTCATTACAGGCACTCTTCTTTCTCCTTCACTTCTGATCATCACAAATTCTCCCAACTGGAAAGGAGCGCACTGATCTCATCCCCATCTTCACACCCCCCGCCGGAGTTCTATGGATTGATCCGACAATTGCGATATTAGACCCCTGTCATTTCACACCGTGCAATCCCCCAACAATAATACATAGGCGGGAATTGGTAAGGTCCGTTGTATTGTTTGTAGTGCAGAGTGGAGATCACTAGAAAGTCTCCTGAACACGTGTTTTCTCCTCTGAGAAAGCAGAGACTTTTTGGACTCTCCAATAAAACATTGCTGGCTGTGGGGCCAAAATTTCACATTGTAATCTACACATTTCTGTCGGGTACAGACAAAAACTCATCCCTTTTATACCGCCAAATCCGACATTTTAAATTTCGGTCAGACAGGAAGGACTTCATATTATTAAATCAAACATTTAAATATGTTCTATTTTTATTCCAACGACTCCCCAGGTGAAACATGTGGACAAAATGAGAACCACAGACAACATCAACAGATTTTAATTTTCAATGGAAAGTGGTGTTTATTGGCGGAACAATCTACCTGAAAAACAAGTGAGATAACAATATTGTAATACAGATCAGTTATATTACATCTAAAGAAAATCATGCAATCTGATTGTATAGTGTATGTTTAGCTAAAAAGAACTCCCTTCCCCCCATACTAAAACGTTATAATTCCAGAAATGTACAGATAATGATAGCCCTTTGTATGAGAAGGTGGGTGGCCCTGAGAAGGACCTTTGTTTCGGTGAAGTGGGTAGGTGTCTATGAGGGTTTAGCCTCCGAATCCGTAGAGAGTGCGGCCCTGGCGTTTGAGAGCATAGACGACATCCATGGCGGTGACGGTCTTCCTCTTGGCGTGCTCGGTGTAGGTGACGGCATCGCGGATGACATTCTCCAGGAAGACTTTGAGCACCCCGCGGGTCTCCTCATAGATGAGTCCGGAGATGCGCTTGACACCCCCTCTGCGGGCCAAACGTCGGATGGCGGGTTTGGTGATGCCCTGGATGTTGTCCCGGAGCACCTTCCTGTGCCGCTTGGCGCCTCCTTTCCCCAGACCCTTCCCTCCTTTACCGCGACCAGACATGATAACTCTTCCCTGTTACTAAGAGAAACTGAGAATAGCTGAAGGTCTGTCCGCCCTCTTTTTTATAGAGACTTTGCGGACCTGATGGAAACCACCCTGAGAAAAGGCGGAGTCACACCCATTCATGACACAGAATAGATTTGTTTTTCCACGTTAGGCTCCTAAACATTCTGCTGTTTGGAAAAATATTAAGGCAACAGAAATACATCTAGAGAAGACAAATAGATTCTTCCTTCTTATTGATTTTATAGCTATTCTTCGAAGATTGTACCGAAAATTAATTTTTTTTGGACTCTTCATAACAGAAACCACAATCACCAGATACTATTGTCAATAATAATGTTATATCTATAAAATAGTTCTCTGAAAATGAAAAATATATACGGATAACCCCTTGTTTTTTCATCGGCTTAAGAATTTAGCGGACCTGATAGGAGACTAATGGAAAGGGGCGGGGTCACAGCGTGTTGGTTTTCTGCAGAGAATTTCACATTCTTAGAACCTTGTAAATATTTAGCAAATTGCATGTTACAGAGGGGGAAACCGATCTTCAGACAATATATATATATATATATATATATATATATTTTTTTTTTTTTTTCACTTATTCCTTCACTGTACATACGTATCTGTGTCATGGTTACTACTATTTATTTCACATTTCTTTTTATACATATTCTGGTTGTGATATGAGGACGATCTTAACTGATACATGTCTGAAAGAGAACAATATATATATATATATATATATATATATATATCAGTCACTAGTGATGGACGAACGTTTCGCCCGGCGGTCGTTTCGCGGCGAATTTCCGACATTCGCGGTCCGCACGTTCGAACGCCTTTTTCCGTCGTTCGCCGCGGCGGACTTACGTGTTTAATGTATACAAGAACTTTAACCTTTGGTGACACGTTTATCATGTGATACAGGACAGCCAATTGAGACATGACAGCACATGGACACTTGGACATTCCCCCTAACCTATAAATACACCCGATCCGGTGGCCATTTTACATTCTTTCTTCTGTTACGATAGGGACAGGTTCCTGTGTGGAGTAGGGAGAGATAAACCACTAGCTATTTGGTACACAAAAGTTCTTTTCAGGACTGGTATAGGTGTTAGGTGTTGATAGGTTTGCTGTGCTGCTGATTCTTGCAGCAGCCTGAGTGTCTTTTGTTAGTTTAGAGAAAGGGAAAGGACGGTGTATGCTACAGGGACAGCCAGATTAGTCTTTCATCATCATCATCATCATCATCATCATTAGCTGTTACTATCAAGGTCCACAAAAGAGCTGTTCCAGTAACCACTAATCGTTCTCTTTTTTTGCCAATTTGTATAGGGACAGGAAGGAAGCAGTGTTGTCAGGCAGTGAGGGTAATTTTAAAGACTTGCTGTTATTATTAGTTCCACAAAGGTTCTTTTCAGGACTGGTATCAGTGGTACAGTAATAGGCTTGTACATGTATAATATTCTTTCTTCCAAATATAGAAAGGATATTATACTTGACTGCTGCCCTTCTGCTGCAGTCTGCTAAACATTCACAACTCACTTGTTCCACAAAAGTTCTTATAAGGACTGGTAACTTGGTATAGGGTGCTACGGTACATAGGCTTGAGTGCGGTACAGTCTGCTGTTCTGTAAGGACCGCTATCGGTCCACAATAGATAGGGTTGACGTGCACCACTGCTGACCGCTGCCCTATACTGCAGCAGTCCTTCAGCGGTATAGGGACTGACGTACAGTCTGCTCACTTCCTTGACCCAAAAAAGCACACCGTACTATATGCCCCTACCCTTCTCTTTGAAGAGGTTGAGCGGTGTCATATTTCTACTGGGGCTGCTTATGATATCCCTGTGCTGTGCTGACTTCCTCCTGGGGGTTCTTATTATGAAGGGATCACACTATCCCTGTGCTGTGCTGACTTCCTCCTGGGGGTTCTTATTATGAGGGGATCACACCATCCCTGTGCTGTGCTGACTTCCTCCTGGGGCTGCTTACGGTGCTGCTGTCAGTGCTGTATGTCACGGTGCTGCTGTCAGCGCTGTATGTCACGGTGCTGCTGTCAGCGCTGTATGTCACGGTGCTGCTGTCAGCGCTGTATGTCACGGTGCTGCTGTCAGCGCTGTATGTCACGGTGCTGCTGTCAGTGCTCTGTATTACGGTGCTGCTGTCAGATGCCTCTATCACGGTGCATGTGTCATTCCGGTATGTCACGCTGCTGGTGATCATCTCCTGCACCCTCTTCTTTGCCTACCCTGGTCCCTGACCTTCCCTCTCCTCCATTGCCTTCATTAGCTCCATAGTCCTGAATTGTTAGAACAATTTCCCAAATAAAATAAAAATGCTTGTAGTTATCGATCCCAAATTCACCTCATACATGTATTATGTCATTGTCCAGATGGTGGGACTACGTTTTACCCCCTAATAATTACCACGTGGCCGCAAATTCGACATGAAGGTTTGCAAAGTTCGCCTCCCATTGAAGTCAATGGGGCCCGCGGCGAACGTTCGGTTTCGCGAACGTTTGGGTCCGTTCGCATTTCGCTTTCGCGAAACGTCCCGTCGGAAGTTCGTCCATCACTATCAGTCACCAGTGACATGAACTTTTCATGATCAGATCTGTATGTGATTGTGACTTTATTTCCCCATCATATAGAAAGTAGAGATCTATAATAGAAGACATTTCTCTATCGTGTTCTGTGTGTAGCAGTGGTGAGATGCTGGATTCTGAGAACATATAGAAGTGTTTTCTCATGGTTCAGCAAGTTTTTGCCAAGTTTTTAGAAATATGGGGTGAGGATCGACCAGCAGGTTAGACTATTTGATGAAGGGCGGTACACTGTCCACATGGAGATGGCGTTATGGGATGTACTATACTACCGCCAGGGCGGCACACATTACAGGGAAGAATAGATTCGGGGTTGGAGAGGAAAATCCAGACAGATGGATTGTCAACTCCCCGAAAACCTTTTGTGTTTCATGATCGTCCATCTGGGGAATCGACTATTGATTCCAATATTTTGGCTCAGAATGGACTGTTTTTATCTGTCGGCCAATAGGAGTGTCTGGAGGATCAGACAGACACGGGGATCAATTGTTTAGTCAAAGTAGAATCGGGGGTGACATATGTATATATATATATATATATATTTTTTTTTTTTTTGAGAGAGAATTTAAATCTAATGTCTAGAAAAAAATATTCCTTTATCCTCATAACACTCAACTTGGGTTGTTTATCATTCCAACAATGAATCTCCTTAGAACACACAGCGGCCGCACTAAATAATGAAAGGAGTGAATGGTCGTATAAAATTATCCGTTCCGAAGCCAATTGGCGCTCATATCTGATTTATTAATCATTTTAGTAGAAGAGATGACATGGGAAGCACTGTGTGCCATTAGCGATGTCAGTGTTATGTATGTAGGAGGCGCCCCTGATCTGTGTATGTAGGTCTCTGTGAGGAGGGGGTAGGTGGCTCTGATGACCTGTAAGTAGACGGTAGGTAGGAGGTATAATGGTGCCCCTGGTCGGGGTATGTAGAGCTCTGTGAGGAGGAGGTGGGTGGCTCTGAGAAGAGCCTTTGGGGGGGTGTAGATGAAAGGAGGTCTCCGGTGGGATTATTTCTTCTTCGGAGCGGCCTTCTTGGGCTTGGCTGCTGTCTTGGGTTTAGCCGCCTTCTTAGCCGGACTCTTGGCGGCTTTTTTCGGCTTGGCTGCAGCTTTGGGCTTCTTGGGGCTCTTTGCCACCTTCTTGGCTTTGGCAGCTGCGGGCTTTTTTGCTGGTTTCTTGGCGGCCTTCTTGGGGCTCTTGGCTGCGCTGGGGGCTTTGGTGGTCGCCTTCTTCTTGGGGGACTTGGCTGGCTTCTTGGCGGCCGGTTTCTTGGGGGACTTGGCCGCAGCCGATGGCTTCTTGGCGCTTTTCTTAGCGCTTGCCGCCTTGTCGTCCTGCTGCTTCTTGTTGATCTTGAAGGATCCGGAGGCGCCGTGTCCTTTGACCTGGACGAGGCTCCCCTTAGTCACCAGCCCCCTGATGGCGACCTTGAGGCGGCTGTTGTTCTTGTCCACATCGTATCCTCCGGCGGCCAGGACCTTCTTGAGGGCGGCCAGGGAGACCCCGCTGCGCTCTTTGGAAGCGGCCACGGCTTTGACGAGGAGCTCGGACACGCTGGGACCGGACGGCTTCTTGCTGCCTTTCTTGGCTCCTCCGGCTGCCGCCTTCTTAGCCGGCTTCTTCTTGGCGGCGGCGGGCTCCGCTGGAGGAGCGGCGGCTGGGGCGCTCTCAGTCTCCGTCATGATTCTTCACAAAGGTTTACAAAACGTTCATAACTCGATCATCCCAACACTCTGCCTTTATACAGTACGATCGTCATTTCTATTGGTTGGTAGCAGCACGCTGTCTGCACTGCTATTGGTTACACATTAGACCCACCCACCCACTCTTACTTCAGTAATGGGGAATCTTCTCCCTCTTGTTGTGTTTCCCGGGCAGAGAGAAAAACGATTTTATACTGAAATAGAACGATGTCCGATCGTCATCGGGGACCCGATCTGCTCACTGGACTGTCACTTATCGGGGGTCACTTACAGCTGTCAGGAGCTGCTGAGGAGTCTGAACACAGAGGCTGCAAACACAACCATCCTCCTGAGTGTGGCTCCCATTCTTCCTTCTGTCTTCTTTTCTACACAAATTCTACACAGAAAACAATCTTCTCACATCTCGCACTAGAATGATCTTCACATTAGATGAGTGAAGAGTGACCATCAGGAAACATTTCCCTCTAATACAGAACTCTGCTCATCTATAGCTGAGTAGAAGGAGCCTGGAACAAAAACATCAGCCGGTGACATGAGATCCTTGTGTGATGTGATGGCAGATATTGTTATAACATACAAATGTCTCAGCACATTAAACATGACATTGTGTAATCAACTATGTATCATTATCCGGTCATCATGATACATTGATTGTTATCCAGATACTGTAAGTTTATAGATCTTTTTACTACACAGCTACATATCCTACACAGGTTTGCTTTGAATCCTTCTATCTAGAATATAAGTTTATTGTTTTGGTGATCAAAGAGCCAATCCATCAACAATGGATCCCCCAAGAGATCAAAGAGATCATTTCAGTAACAAGAATTTTACTGAAAATCCTAATATAGTGTAGCTTGAGGTGAATCTTATAGTAAATATTGGCTATTTGTAGGTTAGTGAGGGGTGAATTTATTTCTAAGCTACTTAAAAAAAAAAGAAAAAGAAAAAAGCATTCTGACCAGGAAACTTATTCTATTTCCCAGGACAAGCTTTCATGGTGTTCCCTTCCTCTCAGATCCAAAATAACAAAAAGGAATTCACCTCACCAAAAGTTTGAACCTAGAGATTTAAATATTAGACCCCCTTTACCTCATTATCATCTCCCCTCTGTATCCCAGTTAGTTCCGCTCCTCCTTTCCCTAGATAGCATCTCCTCTCTGTATCCTCAATATCTCCTCTCCTCTGTATCCCCAAAGCACCGATCTACTAGTGTGGATGAATCCCGGCTTATTGTGAAGAAAGGAAACAAGATAGATAGATAGATCCCTCCTCCCCCAACTTTATTCTGATTTATACTCAATATATAGCACACCGCTCCTTCCTATCATTAATAGCAGCGCTCCACCTTATGTACAAAGCATCGCTCCTCTATATCCCGAATAGCACTTATGTATCTCCATAAGGAGGACCTCCCCATCCAACTGGGGCACCCTCCAGTTCGTGGAATGGAGGAGTTGCTCTATTTTCCATACTTGCGGTATACAAATACCACACATGAACCATGTTGATGTTATGTAAGTCCTGCAAGTTGTTTTATATCAGGGAGTTACCTGGAAGTGACCCTCTGGAGATTTACTCTGATCACTGATAATATTCAATACAAAGGAATAAAACAACTGATTCCACTCTATTCCAAATGAAGGTGCAACACTGACACCTGGCGGTGAACAGGATGCATGGCATCTGTACTGAGATCTGCGAAGAGATACAATGTGATTCATTGTAATGTTTTCCTTCCTAATTCCCAAGTTGTGTTTACAATGTAAACTTTGGTAGCTGAACAAGAACAATGTCTGGGGATCTAGTGAATTGGAAACACAAGCGGGCATCTACATACTTGATGTGGTGATTTTTTTTGTTTGTTTTTCTTTTTGGGAAAGATAGATGTACCTGGCTAGCAAAGCCCATCGAATAATCCACAATAATTGTGTACATGGTTAGAATGAAGTCACAGCTCTTATGTTTACTATGTGAGTGGCTCATTTCCACTATACAACTCAAAGACTCCCACCTCCCCATACAAAGAGCCCCACATACATTATTATTGGGAGATCTGATTGTAAATAGAGATCATGGATGTTATATCCCCATGGGAGAACAATGTGATAATGACCACACACCTCTCCATACCAACACATGTTACCAGAATAGATTATATTGAATAAAGCTTTCAGTTTATAGAACAATGTGATCTCATTAATGGGACTCCTCTTCATTCTCCTCCATCTTTTATTTCTGATTAATTTCTTTCAGAGATCATTCAATAGATTCCAATCATCCTCCCCACTTTAAAGGAACACAGATCTCCTCTCCTTCCTCAAAGGATTTAAAAAATAATATCAGAGAGAAACACCCCTGACTGTGATTGGCTCAACTTTCAAACTGAATTCCATGGAACGTTCCAGACAATCCGCCCTCCAACCGCCAAATCCGATAGGAAGCTTTCCATACTTTCCGGAGAACATTGCTCCGGACCCTTTCATTTCCGACACTTCAAGAATCGTTATTTATATCAAATTCATTACGTCTTTGATGTTATTTTGAAATTTCAGAATCTGCCCTGCTATATGATGTTTGCTATAGAGATCAATGAAAAGTCTACAGAACAAGTATGAAGAGAGATATTTTTTTTCTGGAAACCTCAAAAGATATGACTGATTGATGAATGAAACGCCCATAACTGTGATTGGTTATGGCTTCAAATTGAATTTCAAATTTTCCCAACGGAATTATATAGAGCGTTACAGACAAATAATCACCCCTATTATTATCCGACTCTGAGATCCGAGGAGATCATCAGATGAGAGATGTATCCTAGAAATATCATCAACACTTTAATTTCAAGCAGATAATCTGATTAGTCAGGAATGACAGCCAATGGATTTTGATTTTTACTAAAACATGTAAAATACTTCTACACCTTCTCTTTATTCCACGTCCTCAGAATCCAGGATAATCCCTCTGCTGTGTATAGAACATGATAGAGAAGTGACTGCTATTCTAGATCTCTACCTTTCTATGGGAATAATGTAGTGTGCATTTAATCACCGGATCTCCATCATGTCACTGAGCGATGTGTATTTGTCACTCTTTCACAAATGCTGCAGTATTAAAAATAAATAATACATTTGTTCCCTATATTATGGATCACAATGTTATGAAATTTATAAAAATAGGTTATGATCTAAAGGAGTTAATATCCCATTCCACATTCATCCCTTGTGGGTGGTGGGTCTGTAACTCATATATCCAGAAGGTTTCCAATCTGGATACTCCTCTGGTATTGGCTGTGAGAAAAGACCATTTGAAATTGTCTTCACTATCTTGTTGGGGTTTATCTGCCAGCAGTAAAGCTTGGTCGGTGTTCAGAAAATTAAGAAGGTCATTGTCAGCTTCAACCTGAATGTATCCTTTATCAAGAATTCTAATGATATTGGTTTGGGTCTGAAAAGTATCCATCTCAGTACAATTCCTGCCAAGTCGCAAGAATTGGCTATTTGGAACCAACCTCAGCCACGACTTGTGTTGGCAGCTGTCCGTCGGTATAAACCTGTTCATGTCGGTAGGTTTGAAGTGAGTGCTGAACTTAGAAAAGTCGGAACAACAATTTATCTGTAGATCCAAAAAGTTTATTTTAGACTGGCTAAATTAATATGTCAGAGCAATTCCTCTATCATCGTCATTAAGCACTGAGAAGAAATTCTCCAACGCTTCAGAGGTGCCATAGGAGGAGGATATCGTCTATATACCTGGCCCACAGATTTAACTGTGGGTTATCCAAGGCTTAGATGACATCTTCCTCCCACTTATCCATATATAGATTATGTTCTTTGCAAAATCTGAACATATTCTAACATACTAGAGTGAGAAGCCTGCAAATGTTGGGGAAAATATAGCCCATAGCGGGGCAGCCCATATGGTTGTATCTTTTTTATTTTTGACCATCTGTACCGTCTCCTCTAAAGGAGAGGCCCAGCAACTGAAGAAACCCCAGGGGAGGACTCTTCAGGAGAAGGCCGTGCGCAAGGCTGGCTTCTCTGAAGGAGCCTGGAGGCTTAGTTGAAGGACACTACATGGATCTACACTCATACAGTATCGCCAGATCGGCTGAGAGATACTGGTACCGTATGATAGCTCTCAAATAAGGATGAGCCGAACAACCCCCTGGTTCAGTTTGCACCAGAACCTGCGACCAGACCTAAACTTCACGTAAACTTTAGAACCCTATTAAAGACTTTGGGACTCGAGCATTCAAAATCTAAAGTGCTAATTTTAAAGGCTAATATTCAAGTTATTGTCCTAAAAAGTGTTTTAAAAACTGACTTTTTTTGGGAGGAGTGATTTTAATAATGCTTAAAGTGAAACAATAAAAGTGTAATATTCCTTTAAATTTCGTACCTGTGGTGTGTGTATAGTATGTCTGTGAAGGGGCGCATGTTTCCTGTGCTTAGAACTGTCCCTGCACAAAGTGTCATTTCTGCAGGGAAAAAAAGTCATTTATAATTACTCGCGGCTATAATGAATTGTTGGCTCCCCATAGTACAGAGAAGTCATTGAAGGTCATTGATTAAAAAAAAAAAAAAAAAGCGTGGGGTTCTCCCAAATTCAATTGCCAGGCCCTTCAAGTTTCACTCACCCAGGTCACCCAATGCCTGTAATAATACCGCTAACAGCACGCTGCTCCCTGCTGGCCCCTCTCCTCTTCTCGTCCATCCTAGGAGATGTCCCGTAAAGTGCAAGCACCTGCGACGGACGGGAGGGAAGGAGGGGCCAGCGGGGAGCAGCACGCCATTAGCAGTATTATTACAGCCACTTCAAGGGGCCTCTCGTTAGGCCAGGCACGGGCCCCTAATGGCTCCGGGCCCTCGGACAGTGACCGAATGACCGATGGGTAAGTCCGCCCCTGGGTAGACACGACCTGTTGTCAGCGCTCCACAGGCCCTGCTGATTTTAGGTAGCATTACATTTGATCCATTTATCCTTCTCTTCATCAGGGGCTCAGTTCTGCAACTGAATTAAACTTTCTATATCCCACTGCTCTTGAGGAGGGGAATTTGTCCCCTCTACTTGGACGACCCCTACAGTGGGTGTGACTCCAAATGCCAGAAGGGCAGCATCCTTTGCAGTTTGGCTAAAGTATTTCCTCTGGCTGTCATGTCATTTCCCTTTGAATGTCCTTTTACCTTAAAGATGGCAACTTCTGCTGGTTTCTGAAAGGCCTCAAATAGCCACTCTATGAGTTTTACATGTCTCACTGGCTTCCCTGCACTAGTCAGAAAGTTCCATGCTTTCCAAATGGGCCCAAAATTGTGAGCTATTGATGATGTCCAGCAGCAGGAATAGAGGGGGAGGGGATCCAATCGTGGGGCTGCCAGTGCCTTCAAGGCTAGGGTAACCAGACATCCCTGGTTTCCGGGGACAGTCCCCGGATTGAGGACACTGTCCCCGGACCAAGTCTGTCCCCGGTTTGGATTTGAACAGAGGCTGGGGCAATTTTAAAGACAGTCAGTGCAAAATAAAATACAAAATCTGAATTACACACCCCTGCTCCACCGCACCTACTAGCATTGGGGGGGGGGGGGGTGTATTTTTTCCATTATCTGTGCCCATTTCTGATGATCATAGCCGTCTGCCTGTTTATCTCCTTGCCTTCCCTGATGGAATGATCTTCCTCCGCTCCCCACCCAGTAGTAGTCAGGGCCAGAGAGTGAGTCCTGAGAGGCTGTGAGGCGGACAGTGGCGACGATGGGCAGAGAGAGGCAGCTGAGCTCAGCTCACGTGTGTCCAGTAGCAGGAACAGAGGGTAAGCGGATCTAATCGTGGGGCTGACAGTGCCTTCAAGGCTTCAACACAGGTGTGCTGTGAGGGGGGTCTGTGAAAAGACTACATTGCACTTTGTCTGTCTCTCTGGAATAATGGACGGTATCAGAATGCTCTGTCACAGTGTGTCACATAATATGGCTGTTGGGTGCTGATTTTGTTAACTTATTGGTCAAGTTAAGTGTCAGCATTCATGTTATGTGACACACTGTGACAGAGCCATGATTGAGTACCTGCTGCCTGGGAGTTATTATCATAATGCTGATGATGTTAACCAGTTGCCGATCGCCTGATAGCAGATTTACTGCTACAGGGCGGTCGCAATGCGCACGATCACGTATACACATAATCCTGCATTTCTGGGTATGGGAGCCAATCAGCGATGTCCAGCGGTACCCACTGATCGTTATGTACATAGGCAGAACGGTGGCCTGCCTATGTAAACAAGGCAAATTGCCGTTCTGTCAGTATGGAAGACATTGATCCTGTTTTCCTACAAAGCAGGTACAGGGATATATGCCTTTCCTTAATAAAAGCACCTCCCACACAGTAAGAAACACTTGTTAGGCACACATTTAACCCTTTTATTGCCCTAGATGTTATCCCCTTCCCAGCCAGTGTCATTAGTATAGTGACAGTGTGTATTTTTAGCACTGATCACTGTATCTGTGTCACTAATGCCACGTACACACGACCGGACTTTTCGACAGCAAAGGTCCGACGGAACGAGTCCGTCGGACAATTTGACGTGTGTGGGCTCCATCGGACTTTTGCTTGCCAAAAATCTGGCGGACTTTAGAAATAGAACATGTTTTAAATTTTCCCACCGGAACTTCGCCGGACCGAGAAATCCATTTGTGTGTATGCTAGTCCGACGGACAAAAACGGACGCTAGGGCAGCTATTGGCTACTGGCTATGAACTTCCTTATTCTAGTCCGTACGTCATCACGTTCGAATCCGTTGGACTTTGGTGTACTTGTGTGTGGTCAAGTCCATTCTTTCGGAAAATCTGACGGAACTCCGCCGAAAGTCCGTCGGAAAGACCATCGGACCTAGTCCCTCGAAAAGTCCAGTCGTGTGTATGCGGCATTAGTGTCCAATTTGTCCACCGCAATATCACAGTCCAGTTATGAGTCGCTGATTGCCCCCATTACTAGTAAAAAATAAATAAATAATTGTCCCCGGATTTCATTTGAAAAATCTGGTCACCTTATTCAAGGCTTCCACACAGGTGTGCTTTGGGGGTGTCTGTGAATAGACTACATTGCACTGTGTCTGTCTCTCTGGCATAATGGATGGTATCAGAACTCACAGGCAGCAGCACTTATTGTTCAGAAGTTCACAAAATCAGCACCCAGCAGCCATGTTATGCGACACACTGTGACAGAGCAAGCCAGAGCCATGATAGAGCGCCCGCTGCCTGCGAGTTATCATAATGCTGATGATCTTATCCAGTTTCTGATTGCCTGATAGCATATTTACTGCTACAGGGGAGTCGCTCTGCGCAGGATCACTTATATATACGTAATCCTGCATTTCTGGTAATCAGAGCCAATCAGCGGATCCTGCGGACTCGCCTAGTGGTCTGCCTATGTAAACAAGGCAGTTCACCATTCTGTCGGTATGGAAGACATTGATCTTGTGTTCCTGCAAAGCAAGTACAGGGATCTATGTCTTCCCTTAGTAAAATCACCTCCCCCACAGTGATAAAACACTTGTTAGGCACACATTGATTGCCCTAGATGTTATCCCCTTCCCAGCCAGTGTCATTAGTACAGTGACAGTACATATTGTTAGCACTGATCACTGCATTAGTGTCACTGGTTCCTACAAAGTGTCAAAAGTGTCACTAATGCCGCATACACACGAGCGGAATGTCTGACAGAAAAAGTTAGACGGAATCTTTTCATCGGATATTCCGATTGTGTGTGTGCCTCATCTGACTTCTTTTTTTCAAAAATTCTGACGGACCTAGAAATAGAACATGTTTTAAATATTTCCGGCGGAACCAATTTCTATTGGTAAAACCAACGCATGCTCTGAAGTAAGTATGGGACGGCAGCCATTGGCTACTGGCTATTGAACTTCCTTTTTCTAGTCCCGTTGTATGTGTTGTACGTCACCACGTTCTAGACGTTTGGACTTTGGTGTGATCGTGTGTAGGTAAGGCAGTTTCAGCGGAACTCCGCCGGAAAAACTTTCGGAGTTTATTCTGATGGGAAAACCAGTCGTGTGTATGCGGCATTAGTGTCCGATTTGTCCACCGCAATATCGCAGTCCCACTATGAGTCACTGATTGCGGCCATTACTAGTAAAAAAAAAAAAAAGATGTCCCCGGAATTCATTTTAAAAATCTGGTCACCTTACTAATAGATATCTTAGTACTATGTGAAAAGGGCCTCTGGCTCTGTAGGGGTAAGAACCATAGGTCTGGAGCTCGTCTGTATAAGTACCTGGTACTCAGGTCGCGTACCCATGCAGAGATCGTGAGAAGGGACCAGCCGCCAAGCTCCAGAGTCTTCAAGCACTCCACCCCTTTGGGAACTCTCCGTGTAAGTGTCCGGACTCCCCTGGCTGGCATTTCGCCCCCCTCCCACGCTCACCCCATGGTCCGTTAGCAGCCTCAGGCTTGTGAGAACAGTCCTCTTTGACAATATATCATTTGTCAATAAGGTGGACTAGAAGGACCAATGCTTTATCACCTGCTACATGTTAGCGCAAGTACTATCTCTCCTGCTCCACTGAGGGGGGGGGGGGGGGGGGGAGTGTAGAAACCCCCTGTAGCTAAGTCAGAAGGTGGGATCAGAGTGTCCCAAAAAGTGAAATAAAGGAAAGAGAAGGAAAGGCAAGGGGAGAAGTCCAGGTTGATCCAGGATTCAAAGTTATGTGCCCGGGCACAGAGAAATGTTACGGTAAGAGGCCCAAGGCTCCCAGACAGTGTTAAATCTATTCATTCTATCACATAGTTTTGCTACAATATTTTCCTGTGCCATTATCCATGAAACTTTCCTCTTGAATCCCCTAAATGGTTACAGTAGGGGTTTTTCATGCTTTTGCGATCGTCATCTTGGCTCCTAAAGCCGCGTACACACGGGCGGACTGTCTGGCCAACTAAGTCCGTCAGACAATCCGACAGACAGTCTGTCCTACTTTTGAATGAACTGACTTGACCACACACGATGAACAGACAGTCCGCTGAAAGCGTGCGCGATGACGTGTACAGCACGTACGACGGGACTAGAAATACGACGTCCAATACACTGCAATGCAACCTTCGGCCGTGTAAATCCTTTCTGAGCATGCGCCATACTTAGTCCGTCCAACTTGCCTACTCACGAGCGGACTGTCCGCTGAAACCAAAGTTGGACGGACAATATTACGGAAATTCCGAAAGACTTAGTCCGCCAGACTGTCCGCTGAAAAAGTCCGCTGAAGCCCACACACGAGCGGACTGTCCGCTGAAACACGTTTCAGCGGACTAAGTTGGACAGACAGTCCGCCCGTGTGTACGCGGCCTAAGAGAATATAGAATGTGATATCCTGTGTTTGGGTAACTCAGAGATAGGCCGGTTTAGAAGGGCAGCGGTAGGATCCGGGGGTCATAGAGGAGTTTGTTATTCCCCTTAGAGTGTGAAAGACCTTGTTCCAAAAGGATCTAATTCGGGGACATGACCACCAAATGTGGAACATGGTGACATCCAGGTCGCACCCGCTGTAACATAAAGGCGATATCCCTGGGTAGATCATTGCTAGCCTGGAGGGGACATAGTACCACTTAGTTAGAATCTTGGGATTAGCTTCTATCAGGGAGATATTTAAAATACCTTTAAAGGAGCGTTGACTCACGCAATACCATTCTGTCGACTCCCAGGAGCAACCGGTGTCCACCTCCCAGGCTCGAGCGTACGCCGGAATATCATCCCTGCTCGCCAGAGCAGAATATATCAGGGATATTCCCCCCCTCCAATCCATGCCATAACCCACCTTATAAACCGATCATTCCACGAAGGGATTGTTCCCAGCATCCTCAAACAAGGCATCGCCTGATTATAGCTACCAGATGTAACTACCCCTTTCTGTCATTTCTTCTCACCCCCCCCCCCCCCTCATATTTATCTCTTCTTTATGTACCAATCCTGGTGAACTACCCCCGCCCCCCATGAGAATTACCATGATGACCATGTAAATGTTATGTTTCTATGCCTCCGTTTGGCCTACGGCCTTTTGTCAAACAACATTTTGGTTTTAGTAAACTGTTTATTGATCTTTCTACATGATTTGGTTATGCAGTTCACCCTTGTGCCTGCATATATGGATGCTATTCTCTGTCTTTTGTAGCCACTGTTTGTGCTATATTCTACTTTCATACCTGTCTATTGTTTACTTTAATGCTCGAATACTTTGTATTTGATTTGAAAACTAATAAAAATACAATTTAAAAAAAAAAAAAAAAAAACAAGGCATCGTCAAACCTCTACTCAAGAAACCAAACAACCGTAGGCCAATTACAAGCCTCAACACCATTTTGAAGATCATGGAGAAAGCTGTAGTACATCAGCTACAACTTCACCTGGATACTCACAAACTCCTGGACCCACTGCAATCAGGCTTCCGCCCGGGTCATGGAACAGAAACAGCTCTCCTCAAGATTTGGGATGACGTCCTTGAAGCAGCAGATGACGGAGAGCCGTGTCTCCTCGTACTGCTAGACCTAAGTGCAGCGTTTGATACAGTAGATCACAATACTCTACTCGTCCGCCTCACAGAAGTAGCCGGAGTCCAAGACATAGATCTCCAATGGTTCGCGTCCTTCCTAGGAAATCGGTCACAGACAGTGAAACTAGGAAAATTCCTCTCCAAAACTCAGGCAGTCGCCTGCGGAGTCCCTCAAGGCTCTCCGTTGTCACCCGTTCTCTTCAACATTTACATTCGCCCACTCCTTCAAATCATCAGATGCTCAGATCTCTGCTTCCACTCTTACGCTGATGACACGCAACTTTATTTCCGGATCAATGGAAAAAAAGATCACCAACAACTTGAAAACTGCCTCAAATCAATAGAGGACTGGATGACCACTAACTCCCTCCAGCTGAACGAATCAAAGACAGAGCTTCTTATCTTACACCCAAATCATAAGCCCGCAACCAAAACCTCCTGGTCTCCACCAACCGTCTTTGGGCAGACTATCTCCCCAAAGACCAAAGCGAAGAGTCTCTGGGTTATTTTAGATGCACAAATGTCAATGGATGTGCAAATAGGATCTGTAGTCAGTGGATCTCACCATCTGCTGCGCATGCTTCGCAGACTCATTCCTTTTATCCCAAAGAATGACAAAGCAGTGGTAATTGGAACAATCATTAATTCACAACTGGACTACGCAAACTCGCTTTACATAGGATTACCACAATATCAACTTGCGCGATTACAACTGATCCAAAACACGGCGGCAAGGCTGATAACAGAAAAAAAACCCTGGGAATCCATCTCCCCTTTGCTGAGGAGCTTACATTGGCTAACCGTAAAAAATCGGATCATGTTCAAGACCCTTTGCCTCACCCACAAATGCGTGCATAGAGAAGCTCCGCAATACCTAATGGAGAAAATAAATCATTACACACCAAACCGCAGTCTTCGATCAGCCAACAAAAACCTCCTCCTCGTGCCCAAAGCCCGGTATAAATCCAAGGGGGATCGGAGATTCGCTGTCCAAGGGCCTCGGCTATGGAATGCTCCACCAATCAACATCCGCCTGGAAGAAAATCACCTGGCTTTTAGGAAAAAACTCAAGACCTTCCTCTTTCAGCAGATGATCAAAGCTCGCCACAGCACCTAGAGGCGATTCAGTTTGCATTGTGCGCTATACAAGTATTTCATTCATTCATTCATGGCATTGGAGCACCACTGCTCATAAGGGGTGATGGTGTGTGGTGCCTGTCTGCTAGTGCCTAATGAGTTAAGGAAATGTGCAATGGAAGCTAAAGATTCCGCTGAAAGACTCTCCACATGGATTCTGAGGATCATACTATTGCCTCGACCTACCAAGCACATATCCAGCCTAACAGGAAGAATCAATCCATCCAGTTCTGGTTCCTACCAAGTGGCTGCACCAGTGTCGAACCTAACCCATGCCAGGTGCGCAGTCCATTTCTCCTCCCTGCACGATCCAATAATCCATGGCGACTCAATAACTGAGATCCGATACCAACCACGGCCTTGAAAATGATCTCCCTTAACACAAAGGGTCTTAATAACCCATTTAAGCGTTGTGCCCTGATAAAAGAAGCTCGTTCCCTTAAAGCAGACATCATCTTTGCTCAGGAAATGCATTTTGCCGTCAATAAATGTCCTAGACTGAACTTTCAAAATTTCCCCCATGTGTATTTGGCCAACGCCCCAAAAAAGACCTGTGGAGTTCTCATCGCCATCAGGGACTCTGTTGCCTTTCGCCACATTCATACAATAGCAGACCCTCAGGGGCATTACCTCATCCTCCTCTGTGAGATAAATTAAGCAACTTTCACATTTGTTAACCTCTACACTCCGAATGTGAAACAAAGGAGATTCCTAAATCCATTACTTACACAAGCCTTGGAAGAAAAACAAGGCACAGTACTTAGTGACGGAGACTTTAATACCATTCTTAATCCGGACATAATCCACTACCCACACGAGAATAATCGAACATTCCATAGCTCCACTTTTGTGCAAACATGAACTCTTCGACATATGGCGATGCTTTCATGGCTCGGAGAAGGACTTTACTTTCCTGTCGGCAGCCCATGCCTCTTATTCACGTATAGATTTTTTCTTAACCGATAAAATGTCCTTACAAAATGTTATCCGTGCTGACATTGGTACAATTTCTTGGTCGGACCATGCTCCAATCAGTATGGAATTTGATGATACTCTTCGTAGTACACTCTATGACTAGTGATGGACGAACTTCCGACGGGACGTTTCGCGAACGCGAAATGCGAACGGACCCAAACGTTCGCGAAACCGAACGTTCGCCGCGGGCCCCATTGACTTCAATGGGAGGCGAACTTTGCAAACCTTCATGTCGAATTTGCGGCCACGTGGTAATTATTAGGGGGTAAAACGTAGTCCCACCATCTGGACAATGACATAATACATGTATGAGGTGAATTTGGGATCGATAACTACAAGCATTTTTATTTTATTTGGGAAATTGTTCTAACAATTCAGGACTATGGAGCTAATGAAGGCAATGGAGGAGAGGGAAGGTCAGGGACCAGGGTAGGCAAAGAAGAGGGTGCAGGAGATGATCACCAGCAGCGTGACATACCGGAATGACACATGCACCGTGATAGAGGCATCTGACAGCAGCACCGTAATACAGAGCTGACAGCAGCACCGTGACATACAGCGCTGACAGCAGCACCGTGACATACAGCGCTGACAGCAGCACCGTGACATACAGCGCTGACAGCAGCACCGTGACATACAGCGCTGACAGCAGCACCGTGACATACAGCGCTGACAGCAGCACCGTGACATACAGCGCTGACAGCAGCACCGTGACATACAGCGCTGACAGCAGCACCGTGACATACAGCGCTGACAGCAGCACCGTGACATACAGCGCTGACAGCAGCACCGTGACATACAGCGCTGACAGCAGCACCGTGACATACAGCGCTGACAGCAGCACCGTGACATACAGCACTGACAGCAGCACCGTAAGCAGCCCCAGGAGGAAGTCAGCACAGCACAGGGATGGTGTGATCCCCTCATAATAAGAACCCCCAGGAGGAAGTCAGCACAGCACAGGGATAGTGTGATCCCTTCATAATAAGAACCCCCAGGAGGAAGTCAGCACAGCACAGGGATATCATAAGCAGCCCCAGTAGAAATATGACACCGCTCAACCTCTTCAAAGAGGAGGGTAGGGGCATATAGTACGGTGTGCTTTTTTGGGTCAAGGAAGTGAGCCAAATGAATTAAGAAGGTCTGTGTGCTTGATTAAAAAAATAGTTTATAGACATATACATGGTCTACTGGTCACATGTGTTGAATTCCTCCGAGATCCATGCCTCATTCATTTTTAGAAATGTGAGGTAGTTAACACTGTGGTGAGCTAGGCGAGTACGCTTATCGGTCACAATCCCCCCTGCTGCGCTGAACGTCCTTTCGGACAGGACACTGGATGAGGGGCAAGCCAACAGTTCGATTGCAAATTGGGCAAGCTCTGGCCAGAGGTCAAGCCTGCCCACCCAGTAGTCTAGGGGTTCATCACTCCTCAGAGCGTCCACATCGGCCGTTAACCCAATGTAGTCGGACACCTGACGGTCTAGGCGTTCCCTGATGCTGGATCCGGATGACACCTGTCGATGGGTCGGCTGAAAGAATGACCTCATATCCGAAGTCACCAACACATCTTCAAACCGGCCTCTTCTTGCAGGCGCTGTTGGATTGGTACCCGCAAATCCTTCTCTGGGAGTGGGAATTGCTCCTCTGCCAGCGCACGCAAAAGCAGAATGCAGCATTTCTCGAAGCAAGGCCTGGAAGTGCTGCATTCTGACAGCCCTCTGCGACGGCGGTAACATTTCCGCCATTTTGTGTTTGTACCGGGGGTCTAAGTACGTTGCCACCCAGTACTGGTCCTTGACCCTCATGCTTTTTATACGGGGGTCCCTATTAAAACACTGGAGCATGAAGGCCCCCATTTGCACTAAAGTGGAAGCGGTGTGGTGGCCTGGCTCCTGCTCATCATCCAGGATAATGTCGTCCTCTTCATTCTCCTCTCCCCATCCTCGCACAACAGGGATCCCAGAAAGGTTTAAAGCATGCTCTTCTTGCTCCTGCTCATCCGCCCCGGCACCATCCTCCTCTGACTCCTCATCAGACTCCTGTTGTTGACTTGTCTCAGATAGAGTAGCCCCCCCTGGGAATTCATCCAGCATTGCGACTTCCTCATCTTCCCGCTCCTGCTCCTCCACAGCCTGATCAATGACACGACGCAATGCACGCTCCAGAAAGAAGGCATAAGGTACCATGTCACTGATGGCGCCATGGCTGCGACTGACCAGTTTGGTGATCTCCTCAAATGGCCGCAGAAGTCTGCATGTGTCGCGCATGAGCAGCCACTGGCGCGGTGAAAAAAAACCCAGCTCCCCAGAACCGTTTCTTTCGCAGAGTTCATACAGGTAGACGTTAACTGCACGTTTCTGCTGGAGCAGCCTATCAAGCATATAGAAGGTTGAGTTCCATCGCGTCGGGCAATCGCAAATAAGACGTCTGACCGGCAGATGGTGTCGCCGCTGAATGTCAGCAAGGCGAGCCATGGCCGTGTAAGATCTTCTGAAATGGGCCGAGATTTTCCTTGCCTGCCGCAAGATGTCCTGGACCCCAGGGTATTTGACAAGGAATCGCTGCACGACCAAGTTTAAGACGTGTGCCATGCACGGCACGTGCGTGATTTTGCCCTGTTTCAATGCGCTAAGCAGATTGGCACCGTTGTCACACACCACTTTACCAACTGTCAAATTGAGCGGTGTTAGCCACTCATCTGCCTGTGAACGCAAAGCTGAAAGGAGTGCCGGGCCAGTGTGGCTCTTTGCTTCCAGGCACAACAGACGCAGCACGGCATGGCAACGTCTCACCTGGCATGTGGAATAGGTTCTGGGGAGCTTGGGCGGTGCAGTGGAAGAGACGCTAGCAGCGGAAAAGGAGGAGGCAGCTGAGGAGGAGAGGGAGGAGGATGGAGTAGGAGGAGGAGAAGAAGAGTCAGGCCTGCATGCAATCCGTGGCGGTAAAACCAAATCTACACGGGTGCCACGGGTTACATGCTTGACGGCCGTCAGAAGGTTCACCCAGTGGGCAGTAAAACTGATATACCTTCCCTGCCCGTGTTTGCTAGACCACGTGTCTGTGGTCAGATGTATCTTGGCACCGACACTGTGTGCCAGAGATACATTCACTTGCCGCTGAACATGGCCATATAGCTCTGGGATGCCCTTCTCTGAGAAATACTTCCTTCCTGGGACCTTCCATTGTGGTGTTCCAATGGCCACAAATTTGCGAAAGGCCTCCGAGTCCACCAGTTTATATGGCAGTAGTTGGCGGGCTATGAGTTCTGACAAGCCAGCCGCCAACCGTTGGGCAAGAGGGTTATCCGGCATCATCATTTTTTTACGCTCAAACATTAGGCCCACGGAAGCCTGCCTTTTTGCAGAAAAATGTGAGCTTGGCGTGATGGAAGGTGGAGTGGAGGACAATTGTGAGGAGAGAGGAGAAGGAGAAGTAGAAGACGAGGCTGGACGGTGAGAGCCTGCAGTGTGGCTTTGTGTGTTCCGTTGCTCCCACTGGGCTCGGTGATGGCTGCTCATGTGCCTTCTTAAGGCGGTCGTCCCTAGGTGAGTATTGGGCTTACCGCGACTAACGCGTTGACTGCAAAGATTGCAGATGGCAACGCTATTGTCAGCAGCGGACACGTTAAAAAAAGCCCACACTGCGGAGCCATGTGCCGGTGTCCTGGGAGCGCCAGATGTGACCGTACATGGTCGATGACTCGCTCCTGATACATTTGCAGTCTGCTTTGTCCCTGCTGTGCAATGTAAGTCATTGCTGCTTCTCCTCCCTATCTGCTGGTCCATATCTCCCTCTGAACTCCCCTCCTCTTCCTCTCTTGTGGGCACCCACGTGACATCACTAGACACGTCATCATCAACGTCACCTTCCCCACCGCTATAAGTAGAGATCTCGGAGTAGGCAGCAACACCGGGGACCAACCTCCTCCTTGGGCTGATCTGGGTACTGGCGTCAGACTGCTGAGTAGCGCTTGTTGCTACCTCCTCTTCCTGATCCAATACCAAGAGTGGCTGCGCATCAGAAATGTCCTCTTGATATGGATCGGAAAATAATTCCAGTGACTCAAGCGGAAGGTATGTGGTGGTGGTGGTGGTGGTCGTGTTGTTGGTGGTAGTGTCTTTGGGGGTGCACATAGCAGAGAGTGAAGAAGAGGGTGCAGATCGAGAGGATGAGGAGGGTGCAGAAGAGTAAGGCTGAGCGAGCCACTCAACCAAGTCTGGTGCATCCTTTAAAGTAATTGAACGCACCTTCTGCAACTTCCCACTTTGGCTCAAGCCTGTTGCTCCTGCCCTACCCCTACCACCCCTGCGGAAGGGCCTGCCTCTTCCTCTGCATGTCATTTTTTAAATGACCCTGTGACAAAACTCTTAGTCCCTATACCGCTGAAGGACTGCTGCAGTATAGGTGAGCGGTCAGCAGTGGTGCACGTCAACCCTATCTATTGTGGACCTATAGCGGTCCTTACAGAACAGCAGACTGTACCGCACTCAAGCCTATGTACCGTAGCACCCTATACCAAGTTACCAGTCCTTATAAGAACTTTTGTGGACCAAGCAGGTTGTGTATTAGTGTTTAGCAGACTGTACGTCAGTCCCTATACCGCTGAAGGACTGCTGCAGTATAGGGCAGCGGTCAGCAGTGGTGCACGTCAACCCTATCTATTGTGGACCGATAGCGGTCCTTACAGAACAGCAGACTGTACCGCACTCAAGCCTATGTACCGTAGCACCCTATACCAAGTTACCAGTCCTTATAAGAACTTTTGTGGAACAAGCAGGTTGTGTGTTAGTGATTAGCAGACTGTACGTCAGTCCCTATACCGCTGAAGGACTGCTGCAGTATAGGTGAGCGGTCAGCAGTGGTGCACGTCAACCCTATCTATTGTGGACCGATAGCGGTCCTTACAGAACAGCAGACTGTACCGCACTCAAGCCTATGTACCGTAGCACCCTATACCAAGTTACCAGTCCTTATAAGAACTTTTGTGGAACAAGCAGGTTGTGTATTAGTGTTTAGCAGACTGTACGTCAGTCCCTATACCGCTGAAGGACTGCTGCAGTATAGGGCAGCGGTCAGCAGTGGTGCACGTCAACCCTATCTATTGTGGACCGATAGCGGTCCTTACAGAACAGCAGACTGTACCGCACTCAAGCCTATGTACCGTAGCACCCTATACCAAGTTACCAGTCCTTATAAGAACTTTTGTGGAACAAGCAGGTTGTGTGTTAGTGATTAGCAGACTGTACGTCAGTCCCTATACCGCTGAAGGACTGCTGCAGTATAGGGCAGCGGTCAGCAGTGGTGCACGTCAACCCTATCTATTGTGGACCGATAGCGGTCCTTACAGAACAGCAGACTGTACCGCACTCAAGCCTATGTACCGTAGCACCCTATACCAAGTTACCAGTCCTTATAAGAACTTTTGTGGAACAAGCAGGTTGTGTGTTAGTGATTAGCAGACTGTACGTCAGTCCCTATACCGCTGAAGGACTGCTGCAGTATAGGGCAGCGGTCAGCAGTGGTGCACGTCAACCCTATCTATTGTGGACCGATAGCGGTCCTTACAGAACAGCAGACTGTACCGCACTCAAGCCTATGTACCGTAGCACCCTATACCAAGTTACCAGTCCTTATAAGAACTTTTGTGGAACAAGCAGGTTGTGTGTTAGTGATTAGCAGACTGTACGTCAGTCCCTATACCGCTGAAGGACTGCTGCAGTATAGGTGAGCGGTCAGCAGTGGTGCACGTCAACCCTATCTATTGTGGACCGATAGCGGTCCTTACAGAACAGCAGACTGTACCGCACTCAAGCCTATGTACCGTAGCACCCTATACCAAGTTACCAGTCCTTATAAGAACTTTTGTGGACCAAGCAGGTTGTGTGTTAGTGTTTAGCAGACTGTACGTCAGTCCCTATACCGCTGAAGGACTGCTGCAGTATAGGGCAGCGGTCAGCAGTGGTGCACGTCAACCCTATCTATTGTGGACCGATAGCGGTCCTTACAGAACAGCAGACTGTACCGCACTCAAGCCTATGTACCGTAGCACCCTATACCAAGTTACCAGTCCTTATAAGAACTTTTGTGGAACAAGCAGGTTGTGTGTTAGTGATTAGCAGACTGTACGTCAGTCCCTATACCGCTGAAGGACTGCTGCAGTATAGGGCAGCGGTCAGCAGTGGTGCACGTCAACCCTATCTATTGTGGACCGATAGCGGTCCTTACAGAACAGCAGACTGTACCGCACTCAAGCCTATGTACCGTAGCACCCTATACCAAGTTACCAGTCCTTATAAGAACTTTTGTGGACCAAGCAGGTTGTGTGTTAGTGTTTAGCAGACTGTACGTCAGTCCCTATACCGCTGAAGGACTGCTGCAGTATAGGGCAGCGGTCAGCAGTGGTGCACGTCAACCCTATCTATTGTGGACCGATAGCGGTCCTTACAGAACAGCAGACTGTACCGCACTCAAGCCTATGTACCGTAGCACCCTATACCAAGTTACCAGTCCTTATAAGAACTTTTGTGGAACAAGCAGGTTGTGTGTTAGTGATTAGCAGACTGTACGTCAGTCCCTATACCGCTGAAGGACTGCTGCAGTATAGGGCAGCGGTCAGCAGTGGTGCACGTCAACCCTATCTATTGTGGACCGATAGCGGTCCTTACAGAACAGCAGACTGTACCGCACTCAAGCCTATGTACCGTAGCACCCTATACCAAGTTACCAGTCCTTATAAGAACTTTTGTGGAACAAGTGAGTTGTGAATGTTTAGCAGACTGCAGCAGAAGGGCAGCAGTCAAGTATAATATCCTTTCTATATTTGGAAGAAAGAATATTATACATGTACAAGCCTATTACTGTACCACTGATACCAGTCCTGAAAAGAACCTTTGTGGAACTAATAATAACAGCAAGTCTTTAAAATTACCCTCACTGCCTGACAACACTGCTTCCTTCCTGTCCCTATACAAATTGGCAAAAAAAGAGAACGATTAGTGGTTACTGGAACAGCTCTTTTGTGGACCTTGATAGTAACAGCTAATGATGATGATGATGATGATGATGATGAAAGACTAATCTGGCTGTCCCTGTAGCATACACCGTCCTTTCCCTTTCTCTAAACTAACAAAAGACACTCAGGCTGCTGCAAGAATCAGCAGCACAGCAAACCTATCAACACCTAACACCTATACCAGTCCTGAAAAGAACTTTTGTGTACCAAATAGCTAGTCGTTTATCTCTCCCTACTCCACACAGGAACCTGTCCCTATCGTAACAGAAGAAAGAATGTAAAATGGCCACCGGATCGGGTGTATTTATAGGTTAGGGGGAATGTACAAGTGTCCATGTGCTGTCATGTCTCAATTGGCTGTCCTGTATCACATGATAAACGTGTCACCAAAGGTTAAAGTTCTTGTATACATTAAACACGTAAGTCCGCCGCGGCGAACGACGGAAAAAGGCGTTCGAACGTGCGGACCGCGAATGTCGGAAATTCGCCGCGAAACGACCGCCGGGCGAACCGTTCGGCCATCACTATCTATGACCTCCGTGCTGATTAGAGCATTCCCCAACCAACTGCGGAGCTTATTAATGACTTCTTAAAGGCAGCGAAACTTCCACATCTGAATGAAGACCAATTACACTCTATCTCCCAACCACTTACAACCCAGGAGATATGCAAAGTCATTAATAAACTCCCGAACCACAAGTCTCTGGGAGATGATGGATTCTCGAATGAGTATTATAAATGCCTTGTCAATGAAATTGCCCCACATCTACAATCTGTTTTTAGCCTCGCCTCCTCCTCTGGATCCTTTCCACCTGAAATGTTAAGAGCTGTGATAGTAACCATTCCTAAACCAAACAAAGACCCCACTAGCCCATCTAACTATAGGCCCATATCGCTTCTTAACACTGATGTAAAGATATATGCCAAACTGCAAGCGCTTATACTACAACAAATCCTCCCCTTCCTAATCCACCCTGACCAAGTGGGCTTTGTTCTGAACCGTCATCCCACTGATGGAACTAGACTCCTCATCAACCTAATCACTCAGGCGAGGTCCTCTCGAATATGTGTACAAAAAGTGTTGCGCTGGAAAACATGTACAATGTCAAAGTGTACTAATAGTGACTAAATGTCTTAGGCTCGGTTCACACCAGACCTGACAAGTCGCCCCCGTTCTGTACTACGGAACCGTTCTAGTAGGAGCGACTCGAGTCGCTCCGACTTAGAAAAAAGGTTCCTGTACTACTTTTGCGGCGACCTCGGGCGACTTGCATTGACTTCTATACAGAAGTCATTTTGCAAGTCGCCGCTGAGGTCGCGGCGCGGCAAGTCGTGCCGCGTCTGGTGTGAACCGAGCCTCACCCAAATTTTGAGAAATAATAATAAACATCTGAAACAATACCTAATACAAAGTAACTATAAACAAATAAGTATAAACAGAAAAAAGTCCTTTTCTAGAAGATCAAATTTGTGCTCGCCCTTGGTGCAAACATGAAGAGATGGAAATATTCATTCAGTCCATAGAATGTTTGATCAAAAAACACCCTGGTGCTGACACCGCCACACACAGAAGAAGGATGTAAGCTTACTGACTCCAAATGATCAGCAGGTGTCACACTGGATTAAATACAGCAGGTGGTACTGTATCACACATAAATCTGTTTCATCTTCCAGTATTCCACTGTTCGTTCTTACCATTTTTCATTGTTTTACATGTTATGCAATGTTGTAACAAGATATTCTTGGCACTTCCTTTTATAAAACTGTTTTGTGGTGAATACAATACTGTTCAGGTTGTTAATAAATGTTAATTTTATGGTTAAAACAAAAAATTCGACAATTTTTTTCCAATATAAGACATACCCCAAAAGTAAGACATAGTGGGGCTTTTGGGGATAAAAAGAAAGTAAGACACTGTCTTACTTTCGGGGAAACACGGTACTATCTCATGGTCAGTGTAGAAGGGATACACGGTGATCAGAGAGCCGTTGTAGTGTCACAGTTTGCTGCCTATCACAGGATGGTGCGGAAGTGACGTTGTTGCGTACTGCGCATGCGCGATGCGTTCCAAACGCTCGCGCCGTGCGTTCCAACATAGTTTCGGCAATACAGTTCAGCGAAACCATCACATAATGTTACGGAAGTGATGTTACACACAACACAAACACGGGCCACGTTGTTGCGTACTGCGCATGCATGTTCACCGTCATTCTGCACTGGGAGGATTGTGGAGAAGTGATACAATGTATTACAAGGAATCTGTTCCGGGACTCCCGGAAATACATCACTGATGACAGGATAGTTGGAGATTAGAGATGTTGCAATACATGGGTGTAGTGGATGGCCTGAAGGAACACATTGTGGGGACTTTATATAATTGACCGGATAGAAAAGTCACCAGTGAAAGGATAAAGTGGCGGCACCCCTATTATAATGTATAACCAGGGGGAGAAATGACTGAAAGAGGGCATCAAATACAGCATGTTTTGGTCATTCATTCTTTATTTATGTATTCTATGCATGTATTGATTCATGGATTCATTAACCAAGAAACACGTTGGACATATTAATTTCAGATTGTTTTGATCTTTGATTTGACTTCAGAATACAGAATCTGCTCTGCTATAGAGATCAATGAAAAGTCTACTAAGTAAGTATTTTCTGGGAAGAAAACATAAAGAGGTCTCAGAATACATTTCTTTGTAGTCCTCAAAAGGAGATAGTATTACTGGATGATGAAGGAAACGCCCGCAGCTGTGATTGGTTCAGATTTAAAATAACCGTTTTCAAAATTTGCCCGCCAAGATCGTTACAGACAAATATTCATCCCTCTTATACCGCCAAATCCGACACCGAGGAGATCATCGGATGAGACATTTATCGGAGAAATATGATTAGTACTCTTATGTCTTTAGTCCGGAATGCTTAGGAAAGAATTCGGTTTATTACTGAACCATGAGAAAACACTTCTATATGTTCTCAGAATCCGGCATCTCTCCACTGCTACACACAGAACACGATAGAGAAATGTCTTCTATTATAGATCTCTGCAGAAAACCAACACGCTGTGACCCCGCCTCTTTCCATTAGTCTCCTATCAGGTCCGCAATAACTTAAGCCGGTGAAAAAACAAGGGGTTATCCGTGTATATTTTTCATTTTCAGAGAACTATTTTATAGATATGACATTATTATTGACAATAGTATCTGGTGATTGTGGTTTCTGTTATGAAGAGTCCAAGAAAATGATATTTTCGGTACAATCTTTGAAGAATAGCTATAAAATCAATAAGAAGGAAGAATATATTTGTCCTCTCTAGATGTATTTCTGCTGCCTTAATATTTTTCCAAACAGCAGAATGTTTAGGAGCCTAACGTGGAAAAACAAATCTATTCTGTGTAATGAATGGATGTGACTCCGCCTTTTCTCAGGGTGGTTTCCATCAGGTCCGCTCAGTCTCTATAAAAAAGAGGGCGGACAGACCTTCAGCTATTCTCCGTTTATCTTAGTAACAGGGAAGAGTCATCATGTCTGGTCGCGGTAAAGGAGGGAAGGGTCTGGGGAAAGGAGGCGCCAAGCGGCACAGGAAGGTGCTCCGGGACAACATCCAGGGCATCACCAAACCCGCCATCCGACGTTTGGCCCGCAGAGGGGGTGTCAAGCGCATCTCCGGACTCATCTATGAGGAGACCCGCGGGGTGCTCAAAGTCTTCCTGGAGAATGTCATCCGCGATGCCGTCACCTACACTGAGCACGCCAAGAGGAAGACCGTCACCGCCATGGATGTCGTCTATGCTCTCAAACGCCAGGGCCGCACTCTCTACGGATTCGGAGGCTAAACCCTCATAGACACCTACCCACTTCACCGAAACAAAGGTCCTTCTCAGGGCCACCCACCTTCTCATACAAAGGGCTATCATTATCTGTACTTTTCTGGAGTTATAACGATTTAGTATGTGGGGAAGGGAGTTTTTTAGCTAACCATACACTATACAATCCGATTGCACGATTTTCTTAATATGTAATATAACTGATCTGTATTACAATATTATCTCACTTTTGTTTTTCAGGTGGATTGTTCCGCCGATAAACACCACTTTCCATAAAAAATTAAAATCTTGATGTCTGTGGTTCTCATTTTGTCCACATGTTTCACCTGGGCAGTCGTTGGAATAAAAATAGAACATATTTAAATGATTGATTTAATAATTTGAAGTCCTTCCTGTCTGACCGAAATTTAAAATGTCGGATTTGGCGGTATAAAAGGGATGAGTTTTTGTCTGTAATCTACACATTTCTGTCGGGTACAATGTGAGATTTTGTCCCCACAGCCAGCAATGTTTTATTGGAGAGTCCAAAAAGTCTCTGCTTTCTCAGAGGAGAAAACACGTGTTCAGGAGACTTTCTAGTGATCTCCACTCTGCAGTACAAACAACACAACGGACCTTACCAATTCCCGCCTATGTATTATTGTTGGGGGATTGCACGGTGTGAAATGACAGGGGTCTAATATCGCAATTGTCGGATCAATCCATAGAACTCCGGCGGGAGGAGTGAAGATGGGGATGAGATCAGTTGGGAGAATGATTTGTGATGATCATCGGAAGAGAATGAAGAGTCCCTGTAATGAAAGCTGACCGTATAAAATCTATCGTCATTTCTTATTAGTGTCATCCTGACACATCGTCCCCAATCGGGATCTCACCTCATTGTCACAGGAAACATTTTATTTCCAACATGTAAAAAGAAAATCTTTTTTCGGTTGTCTATTTTTACAATCAGATCTCCCGATAACAATGTATGCGAGTCTTTGTATGGAGAGGTATAACGCAGCTGAATATTCCTACTGACCTGTAAGAAGTGTGAATGAATACAAAGTAAATGATTTTAGAGTGAACTTATGAATCATATTAAAAAAACAAAAAAAAACAAACATAGAAGTGAATAGTAAAGAAAGCGATGTATGCGGGGCTCTTTGTATGGGGAGGTGGGTGGCTCTGAGAAGAGCCGTT
>NW_027507785.1:23525298-23548487 GCF_037356315.1 Lithobates pipiens
CCCGGGCAATTCAATGCCACAGCTCCGTGACACACGGAGATCACCCGCTCTGATCCGGGCATGGGTAAGGCTGCATTTAGACACTGGCAAGCTGCATGAGGGGGAAAGAGTGTGCCCAGGGCAAGCATTGCAGAGTTTTGTCCGCAGCTAAATCGCACGTTTTTTGTGCCCACAGTGCTGCTGCATCTCAAAAGTAATTTGTTTGCCTCTGAAACTATCTACCTCTGGCCACTTGTGTGAATGTAGCCATGCTATATAACACCAGGTCACAGGACAAAGGCTGTACTCACTTTATTGACCATATAAAAAATAATAATAATCTTGATTTTGACCCAGCTAGGTTTTTATCTCCATGTGATAGAATGGGGAAGGGTTCAGTTATTGCTAGTAGAGGTAACGATATGAGCATTCCCAATAGAAGTCTGTTGGAACGGAACCAGGTACCTTGCTTGGGGCCAGTTCACACCAGATGCAGTTCCGTGTGTTTTTTTTTTTTGCACAAAATGCATGCAGTGTTTTCCATGTATTCCAATGGCTCTAGTTCACACCATGCAGTCAGTTTCCGCACCGGAAACTGACTGCATGGTGTGAACTACAGCCATTGGAATACATGGAAAACACTGTGCATGTATTTTATCAGGCAGGCTGCATCTGAGGGGAACCGGTGCAGTCTCTGACCATCTTCTGTACCATGCCTGCAGTCTCTGACCATCCCCTGCACCATGCCTGCAGTCTCTGACCATCCCTGCACCATGCCTGCAGTCTCTGACCATCCCCGGCACCATGCCTGCAGTCTCTGACCATCCCCGGCACCATGCCTGCAGTCTCTGACCATCCCCTGCACCATGCCTGCAGTCTCTGACCATCCCCTGCACCATGCCTGCAGTCTCTGACCATCTCCTGCCCATGCCTGCAGTCTCTGACCATCTCCTGCACCATGCCTGCAGTCTCTGACCATCTCCTGCACCATGCCTGCAGTCTCTGACCATCTCCTGCACCATGCCTGCAGTCTCTGACCATCTCCTGCACCATGCCTGCAGTCTCTGACCATCTCCTGCACCATGCCTGCAGTCTCTGACCATCTCCTGCACCATGCCTGCAGTCTCTGACCATCTCCTGCACCATGCCTGCAGTCTCTGACCATCTGCTGTATGAAAATATTTTTTAAAAACAGTCATTTTCGGTATCGGTGCTGTTTCGGTATCGGTTTCGGTTTTCTGCCTAGTGTATTTTTCATTTTCGGTTTCGGCACTGTAATATTTGGGGGTTATTTTAGCTTAAAGGTAGAGCTTACCAGTGAGCTGAGTCCACGCCAGATATGCAGTTTTAAGGGCTTGTAGGCCACTTTTATTAAAGAAAGAAAGTCCATAACAAAATAGTTGCCCACACAGGGGTTTCAGCTTTCCACAGCAATAATGTACGTAGAACCAAAAATACCAAGTCACCTGGCTCTCTTTAGCAGCACTGCTGCTCAGACTTCGCTGCAGCCCTCTTGGCTCTTTTAACCACTTAACAACCGCCCATTGCCGATTAACGGCTTCAGGGCTGTTGTTTAACTCTGAGAGGCCGTTAATTAACGGCCTCCCAGAATTCTGCTCTCGCGCGCCCCCTGGGGCGCGCACTCGAGAGCATCCGTGACCGCCGGGTCCACAGGACCCGGCGCATCACGAATCACGGTAAACGGCCGCTCAGCGCGGCCGTTTACCCACGTGATCACTCCGTCAAATGACGGAGTGATCACTTGTAAACAAACTGGCGTCATGTTATGACGCCGGTTCCTCCCCCCCTCTCTGTACCGATCGGTACAGGCGGAGGGGGAAGAGATCGGTGTCAGCAGCGATGTGGGCTGCATCTGCAGTGCCCACATCGCTGCGCACCGAAAATTAACCCCTCAATTCCCTGCCAACACTCTGCAATACCCTGCCATTACTCTGCATTACTCTGCAATACCCCCATTACTCTGCATTACTCTGCAATACCCCCATTACTCTGCATTGCCCTGCAGCGCTCTGCATTGCCCTGCAGCGCTCTGCATTGCCCTGCAGCGCTCTGCATTGCCCTGCAGCGCTCTGCATTGCCCTGCAGCGCTCTGCATTGCCCTGCAACGCTCTGCGACGCCCTGCACGCTCTGCGACGCCCTGCAACGCTCTGCGACGCCCTGCAACGCTCCGCGACGCCCTGCAACGCTCCGCGACGCCCTGCAACGCTCCGCGACGCCCTGCAACGCTCCGCGACGCCCTGCAACGCTCCGCGACGCCCTGCAACGCTCCGCGACGCCCTGCAACGCTCCGCGACGCCCTGCAACGCTCCGCGACGCCCTGCAACGCTCCGCAACGCTCCGCAACGCCCTGCAACGCTCCGCAACGCCCTGCAACACCCGCCAATACCCTGCAACACCCGCCAGCTTCCCAGCTTAGAGTCATGCCATATTCCTATTACAAGGGATGTTTACATTCCTTGTAATAGGAATAAAAGTGATCAAAAAAATTATTTTTGGGGAAAAAAATGTCAAACTAAAATAAATAAAGTAAAATGAACAATAAAAAAAAATGTTTTTTTTAAAGCGCCCCTGTCCCCATGTGCTCGCATGCAGAAGCGAACGCATACCTAAGTCCCGCCCACATATGAAAACGGTGTTCAAACCACACATGTGAGGTATCGCTGCGAACGTTAGAGCGAGAGCACTAATTCTAGCCCTAGACCTCCTCTGTAACTCAAAACATATGAACCAGTAAAAAAAAAATTAAATTGTCGCCTATGGGGATTTTTAAGTAGCGACGTTTGGCGCCATTCCACGAGCGTGTGCAATTTTGAAGAGTGACATATTAGGTATCTATTTACTCAGCATAACTTCATCTTTCACATTATGGAAAAATTGGGCTAACTTTACTGGTTTTTTTTTTTTTTTTTTTTTAAGCCCAAAACTGTTTTTTTTTCCAAAAAAAGCGTTCGAAAAATTACTGCGCAAATACCGTGCGAGATAAAAAGTTGCAAAGACCACCATTGTATTCTCCAGGGTGTTTGCTAAAAAAACATATATAATGTTTTGGAGTTCTATGTAATTTTCTAGCAAATAAATGATGATTTTTACATGTAGGAGAGAAATGTCAGAATTGTCCTGGGTGCTCCAGAACACCTGATGGCGCTCCCTGCATGTTGGGCCTCTGTATGTGGCCACACCTGTGTAAAAGTCTCACACATGTGGTATCGCCATACTCGGGAGTAATAGCAGAATGTGTTTTGGGGTGTAATTTGTGGTATGCATATGCTGTGTGTGAGAAATAACCTGATAATATGACAATTTTGTGAAAAAAAAAAAAAAAAAAAAGTAAAAAAAAATCTTGATTTTGCAAAGAATTGTGGGAAAAAATGACAACTTCAAAAAACTCATCATGCCTCTTACTAAATACCTTGGAATGTCTTCTTTCCAAAAAGGGGTAATTTGGGGGGTATTTGTACTTTTCTGGCATGTTAGGGTCTCAAGAATTGAAATAGGCCGTCAGTACTTCAGGTGTGATCCATTTTCAGATATTGGCACCATAGCTTGTGGACTCTATAACTTTCACAAAGACCAAATATATCCACCAATTTGTACTTATTTTTACCAAAGATATGTAGTAGTATAAATTTTGGCCAAAATTTATGAAGAAAAAATTACTAATCTGCTAAATTTTCTAACAGAAACAAAGAAAAATTCATTTTTTTACAGAATTTTCGGTATTTTTTCCTTTATAGCACAAAAAACAAAAAACCCAGCGGTGATTAAATACCACCAAAAGAAAGAAAGCTCTATTTGTGTGAAAAAAAGGACAAAAATTTCATATAGGTCCAGTGTTGCATGACTGAGTAATTGTCATTCAAAATGCGAGAGCACCGAAAGCTGAAAATTGGTCTGGTTATTAAGGGTGTTTAAGTGCCCAGTGGTCAAGTGGTTAACAGAGTTCCTGTACACCCAGTACCTCAGCACTCTTTACTAGCTTCTTTTTTTTCAGCCCACAAGCTAGGACCCTCTGTCTGCTCTGACAGACCGACCTGTGCAGACATGCACACTTCTTCTCCCCTTACTCGCCTGGACTCCTCGGGAGGGTGGAGCCCAGAACCATGGTGTTGGCTTTGTTTTAAGCCCAAGACCCACCTGTGCAATCATCCAGCCAGACTGCTGGCTGTTCCCAAAACCCGGTCCCAGGATTGGAGATTCCGTACTACCACAGCACCAAAAAACCCATTCGGTGCACCCCTAAATTAGAATATCAATTAGTTGATACCTGGAGGGCACATAATGTAGTGTCAAGGAATTTACCTTTTTCTCCCACCCCCACAATAGTTATGCGAGGTTAGATTACATTTATGCCTCTCCTATAATATTGGCTAATTCCAAGCAGGCTAAGATTAACCCTTGTGTCAGACCACCAAGTAACCTCCTTTACCACTAAATTTATTAAGCTTGCCCCAACTCCTCACTCCTGAGGCTTAATGAAGCAATCCTAGCAGATTTAGCGGTCAAATCAGATTTGACAAAGACTATAGAAGCATATTTTGCACATAATGCCCTTTCAGAAACCCCCCCCCCCCCTCCACTTCTGGACGGCCCATAAGGCGGTCCTGAGGGGCACGCTTATTGGCATAATTTTGTCTCGCAACAAATTGAATAGGCAAAAGATAATAGACCTCACACAAGAATTAGACCACCTGTATAAAAACACAGATTCATTGAATCTAGAGGCCACTAGATTATCCATAAATCAGAAACGACTAGAATTGGACCATGTAAGGGATTTTTCTACCTTGCTAAAAAGTAGGGAGTCTAAGGCTAAAATTTGTACTTCATAATACCGATTCGACTCTATTTGCAAGAAAGCTGAACCAATCGATACGTTCCCCCTCGTGTTTACAAATTAACTGCTGAGACAGGACTAACAACCTCTCATCCAAATGAAGTACTCAAAATCTTTCAAAGATTTTATTCATCCCTGTTAGCGCCAGGACTTTCCAATCCCTCGGCAGAGGATGAATCCTGTTTCGAGATATCCCTATACCCACTCTCTTGCCACTGCAGCTGGAGACACTTAATGCCCCCATCACTGTATCGGAAGTCCTGAATGTAATTAAGAATTTGAAGACGGGCTTGGCTCCAGACCCAGGCGGCTTTTCGTCTATATAAGAAATATTCCGCCTCCCTATCCCTGAGGTTTGTTCAGCTTTTCAATTGGATATTACAGGGCAGTAGTTTCCCTGAAGAGATGCTTTTAGCTAATATGTCCTTGATACCTAAACCCAATAAAAATCATACACTCCCCCAAAATTATAGGCTCATCTCTGTCATTAAAGCGGGATTCCACCCTAAAGTGGAACCTCCGCTGATCGGATCCCCCCCCCCCCCCCCCTCCGGTGTCACAATTGACACCTTTCAGGGGGGAGGGGGGTGGAGATACCTGTCAAAGACAGGTATTTTCACCCACTTCCGGGCATAGACTCCCACGGGAGTCTACGCCATTTCCTGCCCTGCCGTGCTGTCTGCTGGGACACACACGGGTCCCAGTGACAGCGCGGAGATCTCCTATTGCGCGGCTCGCGCATGCGCAGTAGGGAACCGGGAAGTGAAGCCGATTCGCTTTACTTCCTGATTCCCTCACCTCGAATGGCGGCGGCAGCAGCCGAGGCCCGAGCGGTCGATCGGCCTCGGCTGCTGGCATCGCTGGAACCCGGGACAGGTGAGTGTCCATTTATTAAAAGTCAGCAGCTGTAGTATTTATAGCTGCTGGCTTTTAATATTTTTTTTTTGGGCGGAATCCCTCTTTAACGACTTAAAAATATTTAGCAGAATCCTAGCATATAGACTCCGGAATAATTCCATCCCTGATTTCCCCTTATCAATCTGGCTTCATCCCTCATAGATTTATTACTGATAACACATGTTTAGCTGCGGACATCATTCAGGACTCAAATTTAGCCTCTCAAAAACTTATTTTGCTCAGCCTAGACATAGAAAAGGCATTCGATAGCGTATCCTGGAGTTGCATATCCATTCTCTTACAACGTATGGGCTTCAGGGGGGAATTTTTGCAAGCTTTTCAAAATATATTTAGTGTGTGTGTATATGTATACATTTCTTTTAAGCAAAGGCCCTAGAGATTAAAATGGTGTGTTGCATTCTGGAATAACCACTCAAAGTCCAGCAACATACTAGTACATTGCTGGTCCTTGTTGAGCATATATGTAATGTGTATGTGTGTTTTTATTTTTTATTTTTTTTTCATGCAGCCTGTGGGCTGAACGAAAAAATATTTGATGGGTGGGTATGCCCACCATTAGAATACCTCCTTGCATCCACCCACTTCTAATGATGGGAATACATGCACCATTTGTTTTTGTTTAACTGTGGTGGTGAAATCACCTCCTACAGAGCTGGAGTTGCTAATTTACGTATAGTGAGTGCAAATGCTGTTGCTGTCAAGATAAATCAGTGCTGCAGCTGAATGGTGTACCTGGAAAATAAAATAATGGTTAACAATAAAACACAGTAAACACTAAAGTATAAAATGTATACCTGAAAAGCAAACAATAAAACATTCACAATAAAACATTGCAGTTAAATACCGTAAAACAGAGTAGAATAGAGAGAGAATCATTTATCCACTTTTAGGCGATCCCTGAAAACGTTCTCTTCAGAGAAGCCTATTCTGCCTCCATCTAACAGCTGCACTATTTTCTCCATTAGCTTATTCCCCACAGCTATTACCCTTTTGTATAACTTGACCCTCCCTCCTAGATTGTAAGCTCTAATGAGCAGGGCTCTCTGATTCCCCCTGTATTTAATTGTATTGTAATGGTACTGTCTGCCCTCATGTTGTAAAGCGCTGCGTAAACTGTCGGTGCTATATAAATCCTGTATTATAATATGACAACTATTTTTGGCTTTTTAATAAAAAATTATATATATATATATATATATATATATATATATATATATATATATATATATATATATATATATATATATATATATATATATATATATATATATATATATATATATATATATATAAAAAATTACATTTTTATTTGTAACGGTTCCAGGCTTGGGTCTCTAAAAAAGCGATGGCATCTTTGGAGACCCTGTGAAAGTATGTCCTAGTCTGTGCAGTGCTGTACCCTATGCTAATGCTCCACCAGTGTGTGGTAGTGTTTGAAACATTTACCGATGCAGAGACCAGGTTGGACAGGAGGGACAACAATAACTGGTGTCGAGCCTAAATCCACGTTTGCCACAGACATAACATCTTCTTTGAGGTGCTTGATTGGTAGTGGTGCCAGGGAGGACATTTGGAAAATGCCTCCCATGCTGCCAGCTCCTTGCATTTGGATTGGGAAGTTGGGCCACAGCACCGTCTGGAAACTGAAGGGCTGTGATGATCTCTTCCTGGAATTTAAGGAAGGATCCAGTTTGTCCTGAAGCTTTGTATAGCACATAAGCATTTGGCAGAGCCAATTGGAATAAAGTATACGGAGACTTTTTTTGTACCAGCGTCTGGCCTTACGTCAGCTAACTGCAGCACCATCAATTGGTCGTTGAGGTCTACCCCTCCCATATTAAGGTTCTATTCGTGGACACAGAGGGGTTTCTCCACATTACCAGTCGCCGTTTGATTTTGGACCATCGTGTCTGCTTGAAGGGAGGATGGAACGAAAATCTTCTTATTATCCCTCCACTTCACAGCGAGCAAATTATTACATCTCAAGCAGACTCTCTCCCCCAGCCTAAGATGGGAATCTACAAGCTGCTGGGGTAAGCCCTGACGATTAGATCGCACAGTGCCACATGTGCCAATTCCATGATCAAACAAGTGACTAAAAAGTGGCATGCTCGTGTAATAATTAGCCACGTACAAGTGGTGCCCCTTTCCGAAAAAGGGTGACACCAAGTCCCACACAATCTTACCGGCGTATGTAGTCTGGGCAGTTATCGGGCTCCACTTAACTATCTCTTCCCTCGTAAACCATAAAACTACATGTATAGCCTGTTGCACTGTCACAGAGCTTATACATCTTGACCCCATATCTGGCACGCTTGCTGGGAAGATACTGTTTGAATGGCAAGCGGCCAGAAAATGTAATCAGGGAATCGTCAATGCAGACAACTTGATCGGGAGTAAACAAGGCTGCAAACTGTTGAAGTGGTTTACAACTTACAAGGGGCTGAATTTTGTAGAGCCGATGAAAAAATTGAGTCGCCCCGAGTTCATTGTCATTGAAATGCATGAACCGCCAGATCTGCTCGTATTGTGTCCTGATCATGGAGGCAGAGAAGACGGGCGTATGGGGAATTGGGTCAGTGGACCAATATGACAGCAACTCGTTTTTTTTTTTTTTTTAGTTATGCCCATGAGGAGGGACAGGCCCAGAAAGGGGACCATAATAGGTCAACAATCTCTGGCAAGGGTTAACTGAGGATTAGCACTGTATACAGCACCCCCAAAACGCCCCTGCCCATTGCAGTGAATGGGCAGCACTTCCGAAGCGTGTTTTTCTTCCTCCTCTTTGGGATTAAAACCGCCCCACTAATGGCCGAACAGCGGTAAAGTGTCGCTAAAATGAGCTGGCGCTTTACCGCTAACGGCCTGGCACTTTGTGTGACAGCATCCTTAAAGTGGACCTCTGCTCGTTTTTTCTACAATGACTATTGCTCACCCCTTCTTTTATTGAAACTGCAGATATAAATCTATACATGTGTGTTTTTTTTTTGTTTTTTTTTCCCGGGAATGCCACATAACCTTCCTCCTTTCTCACATTGATACTGGAGAGTGAGGTGTGTGTGTACTGGAGTGCAAATCTCACTGGTGACATGGCTACTGGCAAGTGAGGTGTGTACTGGTGTACAGATCTCACTGGTGATGTGGATACTGGGGAGTGAAGGGTGTTTACCAACGTGCAGCTCTCACTAATAACACGTATACTGGGAAGTAAGGTGTGTGTACTGGTGTACAGATCTCACTTCCCAGTATCCCTGTCACCATTGAGATCTAAACTCCGGTACACACTCCTCACTCCCCAGTATCCATGTCACCAATGAGGTGTGTGTGTGTGTGTGTGTGTGTGTGTGTGTGTGTACTGGTGTACAGTTCTCACTGGTGACCTGAATACTGGGGAGTCGGCTGGGTCTACTGAAGTACAGTTATCACTGGTGACATGGATATTGAGTGAGCGGTGTGTATTGGAGTACAGATCTCACTATTGATGTGGATTTTGGGGCGTGAGGTCTGTTCTAGAATTTTCTATAGTATTTTGCTTCCTGTCTAGGGGGGGGGGGGAAGTGCCTGAATTGAGAGGCTGTAAAATCCTTTTTTAACCATTTGCCGCCCGCCATATAGCAAAATGACGGTGGCAAAGTGGTTTTAATATCCGTGACCAGACGTCATATGACGTGATCAGGATGTTAAGCCGCTGTGCACCCCCAGGGGCGCGCATCGCGGCAAACGTTGTTGTGGTGTGTCAGTCTGACATTCCGCAACTACGATCTCGGTAAAGCGTCTCTGACAGAGGCTCACGGCTGATCCCAGTGTAAATGGGAAGAGCCAGAGGAGAGCCGATTGCCTGCTCCTCACGGGGGGGGGGTCTGTGCTGATCGATTATCAGCGCAGCCCCCCCGAGGATGCCCACACTGGAACACCAGGGATGCCCAGCACCAGGTATGCCCCCCTAGACCACAATGGATGCCAGTCAGTGCCCACAATGGGCATCACTGATTGCCATGCGTTGTTTGGCACTGGCATCCATCCTTACAATACTGTGCACTGCAATGCCGCCTTATCACGCCCCGCCAGTGCCCATCAGTGAAGGAGAAACCTTACTTATTTAAAAAGTTTTGTAACTGAAACAAAAAAGTGTGTGTGTTTTTTTTTTTTTTTTTTTTTTTTTTTTTTTTAATTTTAGGTCTTTATTTTTTTTACTTGTTTAGCAGAAAATAAAAATCCCATAGGCAATCAAATGCCACCAAAAGAAAGCTCTATTTGTGGGAACACAATGATAAAAATTTAGTTTGCGTACAGTGTAGCATGACCGCGCAATTGTCATTCAAAGTGCAACAGCTCTGAAAGCTCAAAATTCGTCTGGGCAGGAAGGTGTATAAGTGCCCGGTATTGAAGTGGTTAATATTTCAAATATTTCGGCATTAGACCTGTCTACCGTTATGTTGGGTGAATGACTTGCTGTGGTTTTCTGTGGAGTGTGTCTAACCCCTAATTTTTTATTTTATTTATTTTTTGCTCTTACAGGGTAGAACATGCCCGCATGCATGCCAAGCACCGAGGCCACGAAGCCATGCATGCCGAAATGGTGCTGATTCTCATCGCCACCCTGGTGGTGGCCCAGCTGTTGCTAGTGCAGTGGAAACAGAGACACACGCGCTCCTACAATGTAAGATCTTGACCCACAAAACCTTCTTTTTTTTTTTTTTTTTTTTTTTTGTTAAATGTCTTTTTACACCAAGGTGATTATTGCGGCTCCCATTTTCCTTTTAAAGAGGGTATATTAAAAATGGGAGCTTGCCACAGGCAACAGAGAGATTACCTTTCACTGATCTGCCTTAGTGTATATGTTACTCGTTTTTAGCCAGTGTCATAAATAGCGGTCTGTATCCTCTGAGCAGGACTGTCTAGATGATGCAGGAGACACATGGCACATTGTGATACAGGGCACAGGATGCACTAAATTACACCAGGTGCACTGCTGACATGTGAATGCACTGGGGCTATACAGATTACACTGTGCACACTGGTAATCCTTGGAGACCCAGGGCAAAACTAGGTTGCCTTGTTAACACTTGGAAGTGTTTATCCCATTGTTTTGAAAATCTATGTACACTACAAACTTTGAATTGGTTCTGATATCGCTGTTTTACTAACCTGATGGCTTATTATTCTAAATGGGGAAACCTTAATTTTGTTTGCAAATATTAAAGAGTCTAGCTACCAGCAAGAATAAGTCCTTACATTTAAAGAGTATCTGTCATTTCAGAGCCATCATGGCAGTGCCTATTAGCAGGCATCCACTCCCCTACTGCCGCCACGTCCCTCACCTTGTAATTGCCGCATCACCAGCCATCCCATTAAAGTGAATGAGACTGTCGGTGAGTCCACAGCGGGTCAGAGGAGTCATCGCTGTGGGACAGAGATGACAGTTGCGCTTTAAAAAAATTATGATTTAAATCAAGCCTTTTTACTAATGATTTAAATTGACTTGATTTAAATCAAATACACCCAGAACTTGTATACTACAGCCCCTAAACACATGTCCCATGTGTGTTTTTTTTATTTTTTTTTCAATAGATTTTATTGAAGGAAATTACGTTACGGGATATCGCAAAAAAGGGGAAATGCATACATTTTTCATTTAACGGTAGACATTAACCATGTAGCCTGGTCATTGTGTGCATATGCGAATTGTATAACAAAGTTAATAACACCATGTAAGAAAAAATTCTCATGCAGAGATAACTGGATGGGTCATCTGCGGAGGTCCCTAAAACTACAGGGTGGACAATCAGGAAAGAGGGGAAGAAGCGGGGTACGCCACTATGTTGTATAAAGACACTACGGTGGTGAAGTCATGAGCTGGGTGCTCTCAAGGCTTGGTGATCTCAAATGGGGTGCTGATGTTTGAGATATCAGTGATGAGGTAGGGTGATCATGTTTTAGGAGGATTTTGAGTTCCTCTGAGTTAGTTGTCAGAGGTGTCCTCTGTCCCCAGAGTTGTACGAAGAGCACCATAGTATGAGAATTAATTTTCAAAGTTGTAGAGTCCCTCTTGATGGTGTTGATTCAATGAAAGCTTGCCATCTGGAGTAGATGTTTGAGGCTTCGTTTTTTTATAGTCTGTGTTGTGCTTGTCTCTATATAGTAAGTGCAGAAGCTCCTGTTTAACCTGCTAGAGCTGTGGACTGCATGGGGAAGTCCAATTTTTTTTTTTTTAAAGATGGATCTTTGAGCGACTAGGAGGCATACCAAGATCCAATCTTTGTGCGTTGTGTGGACATTGGGGGATCATGTTAGTAGTTTGTCCCAGTATCCAAAGATGAGAAGTAGGGGGGTAGTTTCAGCAGGGTTAAACCATATATAAATGATAGGACTTAATCCCAGAAGGTAGAGATGTAAGTGCATGCCCAGAAACGGTGAGTTGATGAAGGTTTGGCTTGTTGGCATAGGGGGCAGGTGGTGGAGCCCTTTCTCTTTTTTTTTTTTTTTTTTTTTTTTTTTTTTTTTTCCCAGAAAGGAAGGGTATATAGGCACAGTGAGGATTTTCGGTTGGGTTCCTCTCCAAGATTCATTGGGGATCAGTTGTAGGCTTTTGTTGCAGCCTCGTAGAAGTTTATCCACTATGTCTGTGTCAGAAGTCTCTGCCCCAATTTTCTGTTGATGAGGACGCTAATGTAGGAGTGTTTGTTTGTTTTTTGTTTTTTTTGTTTTTTTTTAGGAGAGGTTTATAGTTGTCGGGGATAGTGTAGGAGCCTTCTTGTAGCATGTGGTCTGTGATAGTCGCTCTAAATCTTTTGCGTGCCTCTCTGCAGGAGTTGCAAATAAATCTAACACATTGCCCAAAGTGGAAGTCATGAGATTAGGGAAGGGAGGAAGCTTCAGTAGTAATGACTGAGAAGACGTGGGGTCACCCTTTTTCCACGTTGCAAAGTGTTGAGAGTTTAGCAAGGCCTTTTTGTTTCCAAATGAGGAAGGGTATGTACTCCATCCCCAGTGGGAAGTTAGGGTTGTCTTGGATTGGAAGATGTCTGGACATGAAGGGAGAGAGCTTCAGGCTATTTCTTGCTTCCCTCCAGGCTATGGCATTGTCTGGTAAGAGGAAATTTTACTGTAAAGTTGAGGGAATAGATTTCCACTTACAGTGAAGCAGGGCAGCCAAAGAATAAAGATGGGCCTTTGTTGATTCGGTGAGGTAATTTGAATAACGGGAGGATTGTGATATCCAATCTAGGCCTATGCTAAGTTGTAAGTTCTGACATTTGGAAGACTAATACCCCCTTCGCGTCTGGGAAGATAGTTTGACAAAAGCAATGCGTGGTCGGTCGTTTTGCCAGAGAAACTTAGAGATGATTTATGTTTCTGGAATAGTGAGATTGTTTTGAAGCAGGTACAGTAGGCGTACAAAACTGACCATTTTTACTAAGTGGCATCTTCCCAGGAGAGAGAGAGGCAGATCCATCCAGTTTCCCAATTCTTGGGATATCTTTGTAACCAGAGGGGGGCAGTTGAGGTGGTATATAGAAGATGGTAGCTTCCCTATTTTGATGCCTAAGTAGGTTATGTGCGATTTGGCAACCGTGAAAGGTGAGTAAGAGGTCCAAGGAGGGTTTAAGAGGATGCCTATGGGGAGAATTTCACTTTTACTATAGTTGTGGAGACCTGAGAAAAGTTTGAATTGGTCAAATATTGTTTTACTAGCACATGGAGGAGGGATTCGATGAAAAGATGAGAACATCGTCGGCAAAGAGGGAGGTGCGCAATTCATGGTTACCAATGTTGATCCCATCTAGTGGGACTTTTTAGGTTGGGTATCTAGAAAGGGGTTCTAATGCAAGGTTGAATAGCAGCGGGGAGAGAGTGCAGCCTTGCCTCATGCCCTTGTGGTGTGGAGGCGGAATTCATCAGAAAAGACCAGCTGCCACCAGTCTGGCCACGGGAGATGTGTACGTAGAATTCACAAAGTGATTAAAGGGGCCGTCAAAGCCCATTTTTGACATGGTCATCGAGAAACATTCAAAGCCAACATTGTCGAAGGCTTTCTCCACGTCCAGAGTGATGATGGCAAAGTCTCCCCCGGATTGCATTTAGCATGTTCTAGGACCATCATTACTTTACATATGTTTAAAGTGGCCGTTCTCCCTTTTTATGAAACCTGATTGGGCAGGGTGTATTTTGACGTCTACATTTTTTAAGTTATTTGGGTCTATAGGAGCCCGGTTCAAGGGGGTCTTCTTTTCCTTTCTTCAAGAGTAATTTGATAATGGCCTGGTTCCCTGTAGGTAAGTATGGGCCGCCTGACCATATGCCTCTGTAAACATTTAGAAGGGTGGGCTCTGTTGTTTTCTTTTGTAGGGTCTTGTAGAATTCCCCTGTATACCCATTGGGGCCTGGTGCTTTAGATGGAGTTAGGTTGAGAATAGTTGTGGAAATTTTGCATAGGAAAATGGATGCATTTAGGGTCTCCGGTTGGGAGGAGGTGACTGTTGGTAGGGCTATTTTATTGAAAAAAGATTGAGTGACACTTTTTTTGTCTATGGGGTCGGTAGCATACAATGATGTAGCCTGATTTTATTAATCTATTGGTGTGAGTTTTTAATGGTGCCTGAGGTATCTCCTAAGCAGGTGATATGAGTAGGGTGGAAGGGGCCTTTGCAAAGTCTTGCCAACAATTTACCCGCTTTATTGCCAAATTTGTGGAGAGTCGCATCCAGATGGGATCTTTTTGGCCCCTTTCACACGGGACGGATCAGTAATGATCCGCCCCGTGATGATCTGCTCGGATTTTCCTCCGTCTGCAGAATCGGACAATAGCGGGTGTCTGCGAATGTTCATCCGCAGACACCCGCTATCCCATAGAAATGCATGTATGTCCGTATTTCATCCGCAAACGGATGGATGAAATACGGACATACTGTCCCCATGTGTGAAAGGGGCCTTAGTCAGTTCTAGTGTGTCTGCCCAGGTGTCAAGTTTCTTGCTGCCTGCCATTCAGTTCTGTTTTCGCATGTGTCTAAGGCATATAGTGAACGTTGTGCCAGACGGAGTCTGGAGCTAGCTGTCTTGTAATTTATTAGGGTATGTTTTTTTTTTTTTTTTTTTTTTTTTTGTAAGAAGTGGCATAGGAGATGATTTGGCCTCAGAGGAAGGCCTTGCCAGCTTTCCAAAAAAGGTTTGGGTTGTCGGCGTGTGAGTTAGCTGTAGAATTTATTTATTTATTTTTCCATACTTCCTCCATGTGTTTTTTGAAATCTGAGTTATGAAGAAAGGAAGGGGAAGCGCCATATTCTGGGGTTAGGATGAAGGTCGGGCTTGTCAAGGGTTGCTGATATTAGGGCGTGATCGGATATGGCTATGCTATGGATGTCTACTCCAGAGATCATTAGGACAAGATTGTCAGTACAGGAAGAGGTAGTCCATTCTGGTGAAGACATTATATGTTTTAAAGTAGAAAGCAAATTCCCTGTCTGCTGGGTAAAAGAGCCGCCACATGTCGTGGAAGTAGAGAGAGTCCATCATGGATGCAAATTGTTTTAAGTCAGAGGTCGTGAGTATTTTGCGAAGGTGTTTGGGTGTACATCTGTCGGGTGCGTTATGGTGTTGAAGTTGCCCCCAACTTCATGTAGGGGAGGCAACTTGTGGGGAGTTCAGTAGTCTAGTGGAGGTTTTTGTGGCTCAGGAGGAGAACCCCTGCTTTGTGTCCAGCTGCCTACCCAGAGTTTTTTCATGCAATGGAAATCGGGGGACGATAAATGGGTTTCCTTGAGAAGGGCAATGTTGGTTTTAAGCCTCTTAAGGTGGCAAAGGATTTTAAGTCTCTTGTTGGGGGACCTAAGCCCTTTTACGTTCCACAAGGTGACTTTCATGGGGGTGGGGGTGGGGGGCGGGGTGTATTGAGGGATTTGGGCTTATGTTAAGGTTGCATTGGATTCTGAGCTGAAGCTGCATATCAATGCAGTTTTCAAGTGAGAGTCTATTGGTACCTGAGTGTCTGGTGTAAGATAAAGGTGGGAGGGGAAGAAACACAAAATAAACAAATTACAAAACATTGCGTGAACTTTGCTTTTTTTCCTGCATGGATTCGCTGTATAGGCCAGCTCCAAGTACTGACCTGAATTTTGCCACGGAGGCTTGCCCAGAAAGTGCAATAGTATCTTTCGCAACAAAACTCTGGTTATATATGAGGGAGGGGGGTGGCTGTATGCAGTAAGACCATAGGGGTCACTTCAAAATAGTGAAGATATAGTAAGATTGGAGGTAACCCATATAAAACATAGTACCAAGGCCTGCCATTTTGATGGAGGCTAAAATAGAGGAAACCATTAGTGAAGGTAAAACACAATGTAGGGTAACCTAAAAAGAATGCTTACAATTGCCCATCAGTGGTCTTGGCCGGTGTTTGCGATTACCGAGTCAACGAAGAGTAGCTCGATGGTCGGGGCCTGAGTATTTGAAACGTGTTGGAGAGTCTTTCCTAGGGCTTCTTTGTTCCAGTGGGCGATTATTTGGGGCAACCCTGGGTGAGCAGTTGGTGTGTGCTTGAGCAGGAAAGCGTCTGCTTCAGAGGGGTCCTGGAAGGAGAGCTGATCTCTGGGGGCCTTGAGGCGGAGAATTGCAGGGAAAGCCAAGGTGAATTTCACTTGACGCTGGTGGAGTTCCATGCAGATGGATTGGAAAATTTTAATTTTATTTTTTTTAAGACTTCGATGGAGTAGTCTGCAAAGATTAGAACATTCATTCTGTCTATTTGAAGGGATATGGACTGTCTGAATTTTTGCAAGATGGAGGCTTTGTCTGAGTAGCTCAAGTATTTTGCAATGATCGGGCGGGGAGTTTTGCGGTTTTGCGGTCTGCAGTGGGCCTGTCCTGCTGTGTTCCCCTGTTGTTTTCTTATATGCTGCATTCCCGCATTCACTGCCTTTTCAGCTGGGGCAGCTATCATGGGGGTCAAATGTGCTGCCACTGCCTGAGCTATGAGCTCTATATTGTTGTCCCTGTGGTGTGAGGAGGGGGAAGCTGAGCAGCCGCTCACTTCCATGTCTGCTGCATCCGCCGCATGATCCGGTAAGGCAGAGACCAAGTCCTCAATTTTGTGGCTGTTCCATCAGGGTCGTTTGCGATCACAGACCGTTTTCTCTACAAAACGGTCCATGGATAAGCGCGGGGGGGGTTACTCGGGAGGAAGTGCTGGCAGCCGAGAAGGGTTGGGCTGTTTTTTCAGGCCAGTTTGAGGGTTGTGCTGCGGAAGCGAATGTGAGAGACAGCTACTCCCATGCGTCACCGGAACCGGAAGTTGCCCCATGTTTAATCATAGCATGTAACTGGTAGTCTAAATTGCGTGTAACATTTGCAAAACATTGTAAGTGAGCTTAGACTCAGACCTTGTTACTTTTTGTGTGATCAATTTTAAAGGAAGAAACCATGTTCTGCTAGACCACAGCCAACCACTAGAATCCCCAAAATGCACGTATATGAATTGCAGCGTGTTTTTTAAAGATAACAAATATGCTGAGCAACATTTTTAGTACCAGTTTTTGTGTTCTCTGCTTCCTTCGCAGATGGTGACTCTCTTCCAGATGTGGATTGTTCCCGTGTATTTTACAATGAAGCTGCACTGGATGCGGTTCCTGGGAATCTGGATTCTCTTCTCCCTAGTCACTGCTTTTATAACCTACAGGGCCACCCGCAAGCCACTGGAGCAGACCACTCCCAGGTAAGGAAACATTTTTACCTGCTAAAAAGGGATACTAAATGCTTACCTCTCTGGCGGCCAAATATCGCTCTGTTCAAGAAAAATCTGCTTCTCAAGTCTGCTGAGAAATTAACACTTCAGCAGCACTTGCTAGTTTCTCTTTCCGACCTCTAACACTACTGGAATCACTAAGCCCAAAGGGGAGCAGGAGAACAACATTATGTATATGTACTGGAGTGCAAATCTCACTGGTGACATGGATACTGGGGAATGAGTTTTTTTGTGTACTGGAGGTCTCACTTGTAAAATGGATGCTGGGGGGGGGGGGGGGGGCGAGCTGTGTGTACTATAGTACAGATTTCACTGGTGATATGGATACTGGGGAGTGATCTGTGCCTACTGGAATTTTCTTTGGTGTGGTATGTAGTAGAGTATGGATCTCACTGGTGCCATTTATACTGGGAAGTGACCTTTTGTGTACTGTAGTACAGATTTCACTAGTGACATGGCTACTGAGACATGAGCTGTGTGTACTGGTGCGGCGATCTTTGATGCCATGGGAAATGAGCTTTGTAGTGAAGTACATATCTTACTGCCTGTAGTGAACTTTGTTTAGTGAAGTGCAAATTGGATGAGTGCTGTGGATACTGGCAAGTCAGGTATTTGTACTGGATTGCTAATTTCACTGGTGCAATGAAAACCAGGGAGTAAGGTGTGTATACTGCATTGTACATCTCACTGGTAATGTGGGTACTGGGGAGTAAGCTGTGTGAACTGAAAGTCAGATCCCTCTGCTGACATAGATACTGGGATGTGAGGCATGTATACTAGAGTGCAGATCTCACTGGTGAACATGGATACTGTTGAGTGAGCTGTGTACTGGAGTTCAGATCTCAGTGGTGACATGGATACTGGGGGTGAGGTGTGTTATGGAATACAGATCTCATTAATGGCATCAATAATGGGGAGTAAGGTGTGCGCGCTGGAGTGGCGATTTCACTGGTGACAGATACTGAGGTGTGGGGTATGCATACTGGAGTACAGATTTCACTCGTGACATGGAGACTGGGGTGTAGGGTGAGTGTACTGGAGTGAAAATCTCACTGATACTATAGATACTGGAAGTGTTGGAACCACTAAGCCAGAACCACATTCTGTATATGTACTGGTATGGAACCACTGGTTGGTTCCTGGTACTGGTTGGAACCACTAAGCCAGAACCACATTCTGTATATGTACTGGTATGGAACCACTGGTTGGTTCCTGGTACTGGTTGGAACCACTAAGCCAGAACAACATTCTGTATATGTACTGGTATGAAACCACTGGTTGGTTCCTGGTACTGGTTGGAACCACTAAGCCAGAACCACATTCTGTGTATGTACTGGTATGGAACCACTGGTTGGTTCCTGGTACTGGTTGGAACCACTAAGCCAGAAACACATTCTGTATATGTACTCATGATGTGGATACTGGGAAGTAAGGTTTGCTTACTGGAGTTTGGGTCTCACTTGTGAAATAGATACTGGGGAGTAAGCTTTGTGTACTATAGTACAGATTTCACCGTTGTCATGGATACTGAGGAGTGAGCTGTATGTGGAGTGGAGATCTCACTGGTGTGTGCACTGGAGTACAGATCCCACTGACATGGATACTGGGGTATTGAGGGGTGTGTGTGTGTACTGGAGTATAAATCTCACTGGTGACATGGATACTGGGGTATGGGGTATGTGTACTGAAGTACAGATCTCTGGTGACATGAATACCGGGAAGTGAGGGGTATGTACTGGAGTATAGGTCTCACAGGTGATATGAATACTGGGAAGTGAGAGGTATGTACTGGAGTACAGATCCCATTGGTGACATGGATACTGGGGAGTGATGGTGGTGTACTGGAGTACAGCTCTTGCTGTTAACATGGATACTGGAAGTGTTGGTTTCTCAGTGGACTTTATAGGAAGATTTCTCCTGAACAGAGCAGTGTTTGGCGGGTAGGGAAAAGGTAAGTATTTATCCAGGTAGACTTTTTTATTTTTTCCTGACAAGGCTGCATTAAACTAACAGTTCACATTTTGTAACAATTTGTATCATTTTTCTTTTTCCTTTCACTCACTGTAGTCTATTGACGTTTATCATTACTTCCCCCTCTATGCCAAATTAAAACTTTTTTGTATTTTAAAGATAGAAATCCTAAAAAAAAGGTGGTTTGTCATTGCTGGCCTCTGCTTCTGAAAAATACTAATCCCCTGGCATGACAATATAATGGCTTCAGTGCTTCTATAGTCACCATCTGGTGCGCAGATCAGGCGTTATCACTTTGTCACTTCACTGGCTGCATGAATGTTCCATGTCTGTGACTTAAAAAAAAAATTTGTAAAGCCAGAGGATTAGCATAGACAAAGTTGAATTGAATGAACAGGACTGAATTAAGCAATCTCTGTTCCCAGCTCTGATAGCCCCATGTTTCATATGCTGGGGTTGGATATGAGAGGTGCTGAAGTCACACATGAAGAGCACAGGCCTGTTTCAGGAAGACAAGTGTGTCAACATTCAGTCTGGAGGAGTGGGCATTCCTAGGCAGGTTGTATTTTCATGCAGATCACCCTAGGTAATGCCCACATGTGATGCTGAGCCTCCATGATCGAAAGAACTGAAATCCAATGAATTAAAAGGGTGGGACAGTCAGGCTTAGGAGGAAAGGGGCTAGATCAGGGATATGCAATTAGTGGACCTCCAGCTGTTGCAAAACTACAAGTCCCATCATGCCTTTGGATGTTATGCTTGTGGCTGTCAGTCTTGCTATGCCTCATGGGACTTGTAGTTCTGCAACAACTGGAGGTCCGCTAATTGCATATCCCTGGGATAGATGACACTGGACATCCTCAGAGGGTGTTTCCACTTCTCTTATGGCCTTTTATTTATAACTTGAAAATTTAGGATGGATGGTGGGTCCCCACTGCAATGGCTGAGGCACTTAGAACTCAACAATGCAGATATGTTAGGTGTTCCAAATCTCCAAAAAATCATTTTGGTCAGAGTGACTTTTTTTTTTTTGATTTGCCGTGTTTTGTCTCCACAGGCTCGTGTATAAATGGTTTCTTCTCTTGTATAAAATGAGTTATGCAACTGGGATTGTGGGATACATCGCTGTGATGTTCACGTTGTTTGGTCTGAACTTCCTGTTCAGGTACGTCTGAGGTCTGTTTATATGAAGTGTGTGATAACCACGTAGACGGTAAAAAGTTCTGTATGTATAAACGGAAATATGTCAGTAGAAAAGTCTTTACTCCTAACTCTGATTCCATTCATTGAATGTCAGAAAACATTCAGGCTCCATCACCTAATGTTTGCGATTGGAAATCTCCCCCGCGCCCCCCCCCCCTTCCTTCCTGGGAAAGGGTTGTATCCTCATTTGTTGAGGATCACTACACTTCCCAGGTGACCTCCCCTAGGGGAATGTGGGAGCCTCAGATGTTGGAGGTCACTGCCTGTAGTCCAGGTGTCCTCCCCTGGTGGTTGTGGGGTCCTCATTTGTTGGGGATAACTGGCCAACTCTGCTCTAGCTCTTCAGATGTTCGACATTACTGCCCACTCTCCAGATGACCTCCCCTAGGGTATGCAGGGTCCTCCAATGCCTGGATCACTGCCTACTTTCCAGGTGACCTCCCGTGGGGTATGCAGGCTCTTAAGATGTTTGGGATCACTGCCTACTTTCCAGGGGACCCTGGGGAATGCAGAGCCCTCAGTTGTGGAGGATAACTGCTCACCCTCTCGGTGACCTCCCCTAAGGGATGTAGGGTCCTCAGTTGGAGATCACTGCCTACACTCCAGGTGACCTCCCCCGAGGGATGCTGAGTCCTCAGACGTTGGGGATCACTGGCCAACTCTGCCCCAGCTTCTCAGTTGTTGGGGATCGCTGCCTACTTTTGAAGTGACCTTCCCTGTTGCTGCTGCTGGGGATCATTGCCTACATTCCAAGTGTTCTCCCCTACAGGGGGAACCTCCCCTGAGCAGTGTGGAGTTTTCAATTGTTGGGATCACTGGCCACTATCCAGGTCACCTCCCCTGAGTGGAGTGGGGTCTTTAGTTGGTGATCATTGTTCCCTTTCCAGGTGACCTTCTCTTGGAGATGGGGTGCACATTTCTTGGGGATCACTGCCCACTTTCCAGGTGACCTTCTCTGGGGGGGGGGGTGTTCTCAGTCTAGGCCTAGTACTTCTGTCATTCTTGGTGAAGGGGGTTGTTTCGGGGTGCTGAGTTTTGGGAAAGGCTGTAAGATGTAGGTTGAAAATGGTCGGTGTTTGTTTTTTTAGAATCGGTAAGTACAATGTTGGCAGTATTCAGTCCAGCAGAAAGGGGAGTGGGGATGTGGGTATTGGATTGATGTACAATTTTTAGACTTGTCTCATGAACATAATATATTTTAATCCTTTCCTTCCCTACAGGATAAAGCCAGAAGATGCCATGGACTTTGGCATCTCCCTCCTGTTTTATGGCCTCTATTATGGGGTACTCGGAAGGGATTTTGCTGAGATGTGTGCCGATTACATGGCATCCACAATAGGTGTAAGTATGGAGGGTGTTTACTTGGAAATTGTATTGTAGATCGTGCTTATGTCTAGGTTAGACTCAGTTGATGGAGGGGGAAACTATTTAATTGCTATCCCGCTGCACTAGAACTGACCTTTACGACCACCATTACTCTGCATATATGGCTTCTGATTCTGGGTTACACTTAGCCCTTGTACACACGGTCGTAGATTCCGATGCAATGTGCGATCAGAGCGTTTTGTCGGACATTCTGACTGTGTGTGGTATGCATCGGACTGTTTCCGTCGGAATATCCGTCAGAACCAAATTTTCCAACTCGCCGGAAATATTTTCCGACAAAATGCTCCGATTGGACATACTCCGATCATGTGTAGAGAATTCCGATCGGACACGCATGCTCAGATCAAATTCCTACACCAAAGCTATTGGCTACTAGCTTGAACGTAGTCCCATTGTAACTAAATTACGTCATCACGTTCTGAAAGATCGGATTTTCCGACAACTTTGTCCGACCGTGTGTATGCAACAGTTTCGGACAAGATAATAAGCCCTTGTACACACGGTCGGACATTCCGACAACCAAATCCGTCGATTTTGTCCGTCGGATTTTGTTGTCGGAATGTCCGATCGTGTGTACAAGGGCTTATTATTCGGGATGACTTGATTTGCTTGTACATGTGCGGGATGTCATCCCCTATCGGCCAATCAAGAGGCTTAAAAACTGGCACCAGGGAAAAAATGTCAGCGGATGGCGAGGGATGCAACCGCCGCAGTGTGACTTGGCTGTGGGAGGGGTGGGGCTTAATATTGATCTGGACAGAAAATGGTTGGACTGACACAGGAAACAGATTGGGCATTGTATATTGATCGGTTATACATTGTATAGTCGGATTGACAGGGAACAGATTGGACAGTGTATTGATCATTATACATTGCACCGTTTGACTGACACAGTGAACACATTGGACAGTATATGAAAAAATATAATTCTACCTGTTTGTGGAGCTGCACCTGACATAGATAGATATAACACACGGGTACAATAGCGTGCCATTTGTAGAAAATTGAACACCAACATTGTCAGTGGAGATACTTCTAGACCGTCCTTTACCAGTGTTTTGAGTCTTTGGTAATCCGTATGTGAATGAACTAATACCGAAACATCCAACTTGCTTTCTCAGTTCTACAGTGCGTCAGGT
>NW_027507785.1:24748687-25103428 GCF_037356315.1 Lithobates pipiens
AATCATTTATTTTAACCATTTTACTAATGCCAGGGGGAGTTGAATTTTTTTATTGCAAGAGGATAACTTTTCTGTCAAAATATCAGACAAATCATAGTTATGGTAGAGATGGAAGATAGTTAGGGTTCAAGCACCCACCACTAGTATATCTCTGGTATTTTGAGACCGTGGAAGTCAATTTTGGAGACTAGAAGGTTCTGAACCAGTATGAGATAATATGTGAACATGTCCAAAAGAAAAACATCAGTTGGCTATTCAAAGTGACCTCAACGGGGTTATGTACATTTCTGTTGGCGCATACATGAGCAGGTTGGATCACCAGACACTTTTATTTATGTTCTATAGGCAAAAAATGTGGCCTCCGTACTCCTCCTAACCAATAATGATGTTTGGTGTAGGTGCTGAATGGTCCAGATTGTGCAAGGGATAACTGAAGTCATTGTGAAACCGTTCATCCAAGAAAATCAAAGTTGGCCTGCACACAGGACAATGATTGGTAGAGAAAATCTAAAATAACCTTTTTTGGACGGAAACTGGTATAAGTGTGAGGACCCTTAAAGGATTAAGGTTTGCACGGAGCTTATTTGATGGTAGAATACATCTTCTTAATGCTTTTACTAAACACTTTATCTCTAATGCCATAAATAAGAGGGCTGAGAAGTCTTGGCAAATACATTAACATCAAAAAATTGAGCATTATCACCAAAAAATTATATTCTCCATGGTACATTTCTGAAAATGAAGACGTTAGAGAGAGCAGACATAGAAAGAGCTGAACTGCATGAAGGATCAAGGTTCTACCAGCCCTGGAGGCTGAAGACTTCCCAGAGCCAGTTTTTCGAGCTATCAACATAACCTTGATGTAGGTGAAGAGAATGACCAGAGACACCAGAATAAAAGTTCCTATTAAGGTGGAGAATTGTATGGTGTTTTGGACTGGTAGGACAAGTAATGATTGTTGCCTGCATAGTAGATTTTTTGAGAAATATTTCGTCTCAACACTGGAAATGAGGACTATAAAATCAGCAACATTGGGAAGCCACCCAACAAACCACATTGTTGCAATAGCAACATATGACCTCTGGGCTGTACATATTATGGTGTGTCTGAGCGGGAAGCAAATAGCTACATATCGTTCCAGGGCCATGAAGGCCAAGTTGTATGGAGTGATTCGAAATGCAGCTGCAGCACAGGTCACCAGAACGTAACAGATGGGTAAAGGAATATATATTAGGAGTCCAACACCCATACTCAGGAAGAGTCCAAGGCTGAGGTACACTGTATCGTTGATGAGCATATGGGCAAAAAGGATGTATCGTGCGTTCTCCCGGACGTGAGGAATGGTGAAGTAAACCACTAGAAGAACTAGAATGAAGTAGATGAAGAAACAGAAGCAGATGGTGGTGACGATGATGAAACCAATCTGTACATTTTGATACATTCGAAGGTATTGGCTGTTTAAGTAGGTGTTGTTATTGAAAGTACTGAATACGGTTAAGTTCGTCATGAGCAGCTTCTGAAAAAAGTGAAAAAAGAAATGACACAACTAGATAGCTAATCTCAATTTAACACTGACCCTAACACCTAACCCACATGAAACCTAACACTTGAAACTAACCCTCTCAATACCTAACCTCCCACAAACATTTAAAGCTTGACATAATACTCCCTAACACTAACCATGACCTTAACACTGTAATCCTTAAAATCTTTTTAACCTAAAAAGCCTTGTGTTTTTAAGTTCTGTAGCACTACTCCCATAGGAGCTGCAGGTATATTGCCCAGGTCCCCCTCAAGTACTTTTCCCCGCAGTCAGGCACACAGGCTCACTCACACTTTTCTTCAAAGATCAGTTTAGGAGTGTTGTTTTTATTTTTGGAGAACTTGGATACTGTTGAGGGAACTGAGTGGGATACTCCAAAAACAGGAGCTATGTACAAGTTGAGGACAGCAGGTATTCTTTCTGGACACACTATAATAAAGTCTATGCTTGTAGCAAACAGTAGACTTCAGCTTTAAGGCAGTAGTAGAAGTAGTAGTAGTAGTAGTAGTAGTAGTAGTGTTAGTAGTTAACTGAAAATCCTTCATTAAAGCCACAAGAGTGCCAAGAGTGTTACTAGAGCCTTTAAGTAGGAGATTATCTAGACAAAGCTCTTCAGGACACCACCCGGTGTCCCCTTTAACAGAAGCAGAAATCAAAGCAAAATCCCCACTCCAGGTGAAAGACTCCAGGCACAATGAATGATATAAGACTCCTCACACGGGTGCAATCCCCGGCTCGCCTGCCATAAAAGCCTGAATGAAGGAAGAAATTGGCTGCACACCGATGTGATGGAACAATCCATGCAAACAATCACCCCAGACACAAAAAAAACCATTGGGTCTGCTATGGATTTTGAGGGGAACCCTCATGCCAGAATAAAAAAAATGTTGTAGGGTCCCCCCCCAAAATCCATACTAGACCCTATATCCATGCATGCAGCCTGGCAGGTCAGGAAAGGAGTGGGTGAGCAAGCACCATACCAGGCCACATACCCATCAACATGTTGATGGAGAAAACTGCCACTGGCCAGGGTTGTAGGGGTCTGCGAGCAGGGAGGGCTTATCGGAATCTGGAAGCCTCCTTTAACAAGGGGGCTCCCAGCTCCTGGCCTCCCCCATGTGAATGAGTACCCTCTACTCATTCACCGAAAAAAAGTGTAGTTTAAAAAAAGACTGGTCGGTAAGTTGAGCTGGGAATTTTCTTTGGTTTTGTTTGACATGCGTCACCCTTCCATGTGCTCCTTGCTACCAAGGCCAGTTATAGGTGGGAGAAGTGGCCATTTGTTTATACTGTTGAAATACTGGTGAGGGCACACACTGGACACCTTTCCTGCTGGGTGTCCAGTGCACCGATGTGCCTTTAAGTAGGGGTGGGCTCCCTCCAGGCTTACCTGCCATCTATCTATCCATTATCATGCATGTGCTTCCACTGTGGAGGGTTTCAAAAACGTTAAGAGTTAGGACTACAGATATTACTGGGGCGCCGTGAAGAGGCTCTGCAGCTTAAGCATGTATTTGCAAATGTGTACAAACTAAACCCCTATTTTTAACATATACTGTTAGACAGGATAATTCAGTTGGGTGCAGGCCAATTGGTGAGTTCAGCTGGAAATTTTCTTAGATTTTTTTTTTACAAATTATCGACCTTACTGAGAGTTAAAGAAATAACTAAAACAAAACCACTAGACAGTGGGTCATCTAGAGCCCAGAGTGAACATGCCAAATTGCATGCCAACATGCCAAATTGCACCCCCCTTCCAAATATCCTAATCTGCATGCTCACCCCCTAAGCACCCAGCTCAAATCCTCTCTCCCCCCATATGCCCCCAGCACGAATCCCCCCTTCCCCCCAAAAAACAAACAAATCTTCCCCCTCCTAGCACAAATCCTCTACCCCTGCAAATTTCCCCTCCAAGCACCAAGTACCCCCCCCCCCTTCCAGCACACACTCCCCTTTCTAATCCCCAATCCTAGCACAAAGCCCACCAAAAAATATTTCCCCTCTGCCATATTACTTTTTTGGTACAAACCCCCCAGATCCCCCCTCCTAGCACAAGTCCTCTTTCCCCATTCCCCTTCACAACTCAAATCCCCCCAAACCACCACTCCTAGCACAACTCCCCAAATTTGCCCTCCTAGAACAATTCTTACGCCCCTAATTCCCCCTCTCAACGCAAATTCCCTCCCCCCCAATCTTCTTGTGTTGCAACCCCCACCTCACATGATACCACAGTGCCCAGGGCAGCCACTCCTCCTGACCACCCCTTGTCCCGGCTATGGCTAGCGCTTCCAAGCAACAATGGCAGTTCCTCAGTCCTCGCACCAGGCAGAACACATCAGGATGGGGCAACACGGGTCTCAACACTCACTTTCCCCTCTCTGGGTCCTCTAGCAACACACCAGTAAACAGGTCCGAAAGCTGGTCTCCCTGTAGCAGCTTAGTCCACACAGGCAGGTGTGTAGTCTGAAGACCCCAATGCCTGTGTTCAGTGACCTTCTTCCCAGCAGCAGCCAGCCAGAGAGCATTGTCTGCTTCTTTCCTCTGTCTACAGCAGGCCCCGACTGGTCATAGGGCACACTGGGCAGGAGCTACACGTCCTTGTGGGGCCCAAAGCAGCTGGGCTCCTCCTTAAGCCCACACCGCTCACCAGGCCTCTCTGCGGGCAGGTAAGCAGATCAGCTGTCAGGCGAAGGATGGGAACTGCAGGTCAGCTGACCTGTGACCATGAAAAAGAAGGATCTGGATGAGATGTCGGACCAGAGAGAAACTGAGTGCTGCTCCGCATGTGCCTGGATAGGAGCATCGGCGGGGAAGAATAGATCTCTCCAGGCATTCAGAAGCCGTAGGGGGAAAATGGAGAGATTTATTATTCTATATGCAGGCGCCTCCTATTCAGCTTCTTTCTGCACACCCCCCTCCAACCCCCCCCTTCAGTGGCAGACGATGAAGTTTAATTTGGAGGGGGCAGCAAACAGAATGCCGACACCCCCCATGTCAGTCGGTCGCACATAACCCCATTGCAGCTTCGCATGCTTGGCAGCGGCCTCCCGTTCCCCTGCTCTGCATGGGTCTCCATGGCAGCAGCAGCTTCCATTTCCTCCTTCCTTCTCGGAGGCCAATCGGGAGTCTTCTCTTTTGGGCCAATCAGAAAACTGGTTTCACACCTGCTTCTGATTGGTCGGATTGAGGATTAGTGTTACTGATTTATCGCTGTTCGCTGTTCACTGTTGTAACACTTGGGTGAGCTCATGGCGCAATGCTCTGCACCACGTGCCACCCTATTTTGAAACCTATTAATACCTATGGCTCTAATCAGGTGCTTCAAAATAACACCCCCGCCGCTGTAACTCAGGCACCCGCAGGGCTTTTTTTCAGCTGGAACTTGGTGGAACTCAGTTCCACCACCTCTGGCTCAGGCCCTCTGCTCCCTGCTTACCACTGTCTCCCAATGGTTTCCACAGTTCTGGTCAGAAGGAAGATGCAGGTGCCCAGGGTGGAGTGTGGATGCCAATACCCCCATTAAAGGATCTCCCTGCAAGTGAAAGAGGAGGAGCCAGCTACAGTGTGTGGTGAGGTACTAGAGCCAGATGGAAGCTTCAGCTTAAAGGGGAGGGCCACCCTGAAAAACAAAAAAATGTTAAAAATTACAAAAAATCTAAAAAAAAAAAATGAAAAAAAATTTTTTTTTTTACTTACCAGAAATGCCTGTTGCTAGGCACTTTCTCCTAATCTTCCTCTTCCTCCTCCGCGGAGATCTTCTGTCTTCTGTCTTCGTCGCGGCGTCCTCTGGGTAATGAGTCGCGCTGTGTTCTGGGAACTGTGTGTTCCAGAACACAGCGCGTCCCATTCAGAAATCGCTGCGGGACTCGCGCATGCGCAGTAGCTGCGAGACTCGCGCATGCGCAGTAGGAAACGGGCAGTGAAGCCATAAGGCTCCGCTGCCTGTTTCCCTTACAAGGGATGGCGGCGCCGGGACCCGAGAGCCGAGGGACGGGTCGGCCTCGGGCGGCCGACATCGCGGGCGCCCTGGACAGGTGAGTGTGTTTATTAAGTCAGCAGCTGCAGTGTTTGCAGCTGCTGACTTTTTTTTTTTTTTTTATAACTGGCCCTCCGCTTTAATACAGCAACAAAAGACATGTGGAAGATGGTGGATGACAGTGGAGGGGGGGGGGGGTGGAAATGGGGGCAGTGGAGCAGGGTTGCATGCAGAGGTGAGAGCTAAAGAAGGGTGAAAGTAAGATGCGGATGGGGGATGAAGACAGGCAGCTGTGGAAGAAGGCTGAACTCTGCACTCTGTGTGTAGAGCACCCCTGAACTTTGCACCCTGTATGCAGCACAACCCTAAACTCTGCACTCTGTGTGTAGAGCACCCCTGAACTCAGCACCCTGTATGCAGCACAACTCTAAACTCTGCAGTCTGTGTGTAGAGCACCCCTGAACTCTGCACCCTGTATGCAGCACAACCCTAAACTCTGCACTCTGTGTGTAGAGCACCTCTGAACTCTGCACCCTGGGGGGGGGGGAGTCGTGGTTGAGTTCCTGCACCTATTTTCTGAGAAAAATGCCCTCTGCCCCCGGCATCCTGAAAGGGGTCGGTTGCATGATTAGGGGGTGGCCGCGGCGGCCACGGATAGATTCATGCATTCGTGAATCTATCCATTATTCTTATAGGGGTGGCGAGGATAGAGGGGGTGGCGCCCTGAGCGCCCCTAATGGACGGGCCACCACTGCCCCCCTCCCGTGCTCTCAGCTCCCCACCCTGCTCTTATCATTTTCCTCCTACTTCACAATTATGTGCCACTTTGTGTTGGTCTATCACATAAAATCCCAATAAAATACATTTACATTTTTGGTTGTAACATGACAAAATGTGGAAAATTTCAAGGGGTGTGAATACTTTTTCAAGGCACTGTATCTGTGTGTGTTGCTGTTGCCCTCAATTCCTGTCTTGTGATTTACAGCAGGACTGGAAATAAGGGGACAGCAGTTATTTTGCTAGTAGATGGCTGATGTGCTCTGAAGACTGCATTTTTGATTTAACTGTTAGGCTCCATGCACACTGAAGCTGATAAACTGCAGTTTATTGGCGTTTGGGCGTTTTTTGTAAAAGCCCATAAACTCCACTCTATGTTAGCCTATGTGTCCATGCACACATGGACGTTTTTCAGCTTTAATGAGCAGTGGAGTTTATGGGCTTTTTTCTGAACGCCAGAAATTCGCGTTCAAAGTGCCGTTTTTCAGCGGCAAAAAACGACAAACGCTCATTAACGCTCATTAATGCTCATTAACGCTCGTTCATTAGTGTTCGGCATTCTATTTTTCAATGCATTGTGGGATTTTTGGAGTGTCCTCTGTGTATTTTTATAAAAAACGCCCATTAACGCTAACGCTGTAAAACGCTCATTAACGCTAGTATAAAACGCTGTTAAAAGCAGGTTTTTCAACCAGCGTTTTCTGCCAGCAATCTGGCGTCCAGAAATAGCTTTTTTGAGCTTCAGTGTGCATGGAGCCATAATGCAGGAATAATCGTTTTTTTCTCACCTAGCACTAATACATTATAACATTATAATTAGCTTATGTATTTTTTTTTACTTCCGGTCTTTTCTGCCACTTTTTGTTCACATTTAACATGTAGTATTTTTTGCTAGAAAATTCCTCATAATGACTGCAGCTTCAGGCTTTTTTTAGACACTTTTGTTTACATGTAAAAAAAAATTTTTGCTAGAAAATTACTTAGGACTCCGAAACATTACATACTAATATATATATATATATATATATATATATATATATATATATATATATATATATATATATATTTTTATTTTTTTTATTTTTTTTTTATTTTTTTTTTTAAAGCAGAGGCCCTAGAGAATAAATTGTCAGGCTTTGCAATTTTTTAATGTCACACAGTATTCACGCAGTTTTTAACCACTTAAGCCCCGGACCAGAGCACTTTTTGTGATTCGGCACTGCGTCGCTTTAATTGACAATTGCGCGGTTGTGCGATGTTGCACCCAAACATAACTGACGTCATTTTTTTCCCCCACAAATAGAGATTTCTTTTGGTGGTATTTGATCGCCTATAAACAAAAAAAGAGCGACAATTTTGAAAAAAACTCAATATTTTTTATATTTTATTGCTATAATAAATATCCCACAAAAATATACATAAAAAAAAAATTTCCTCAGTTTAGGCCGATATATGTTCTTCTATATATTTTTAGTAAAAAAAAAATCACAATAAGCGTATATTGATTGGTTTGAGCAAAAGTTATAGCGTCTACAAAATAGGCGATGGTTTTCTGGCTTTTTTTACTATTTTTTTTTGCTAGTATTGGCGGCGATCTGCAATATTTATTGGGACTGCGACATTATGTCGGACACGTTGGACAATTTTGACACATTTTTGGGATGATTGGTATTTTTACAGCGATCGATGCTATAAAATTGCATTGATTACATAAAAATGTCACTGGCAGTGAAGGGGTTAAGTGTATCTTAGTGCGTGTTCTAACTGAAAGGGGGAGGGGACTGTGCAGGGGACATGACAGATCGCTGATGATACTCTGTATGAACAGACTATCTGTCTGTTCTCCCCTCAGAGAACCGGAAACTGTCTTTACATACACTGATCCCGGTTCTCGGTGTGCCCCGAGCGATCGCGGGAGCCCAGAGGTGATCACTTCCGCCGGACACTCGCATCGGCTCTATGGGTGAGCAGAGGGCACGCACGCGACCCCTAGTGGCCGTCTATGGTACCCACGTGCCATGATGAAGATTCGCACAGCCGAGCCATGTTGCTGCAGTATAACTGCAGCGGCTGGTCGGCATGCGGTTAACAAGCTGTTTTTGGGAAAAAATACACTTTTTGTAATTTTAATGCAAAAAAACCCCCCCCACAATACATAACCCATTTTATTTTGTAAAATATATAAGATAATGTTACACTGAGGAAATAGATACCAAACATGTCGCGCTTCAAAGTTGCACACGCAAGTGCAACGGCAACAAATGACGTAAATTTTACTATAAATAGGCAATGCTTTCAAGGCCTTTAAAGGTTATCACTTTAGATTTACAGAGGGGTCTGTTGCTAGAATTACTACACATGATCTAATGTTCGCGCGGAAATACCTCACATGGGTGGGACGATCGCTGTTTGCACGCGCACAGGACCAACATGCATTCACCTTTGTGTGGGAGCAGGGGGGGGGGGGGGATGTGAGCACTTTAAATTTTTTTATTTTTATTATTTTTTAACACTATGTGTTTTATTTATTTAATTATTTTCTAAACATTTTTATTGCTATCAGTAGGAATATAAACATCCCTTGTGACAGCAATAGGCACATGCCAGGTACTCTTTATGGAGATATCTGGGGTCTATAAGACCCCAAATCCCTACTCTTCCCTTAAAAGCAAGACCAGTATTTTTTAACACTTTTTTTTTTTTTTTTAATGGCACAGTTGGCATCCGGGTAAACCAGAAGTGATGACATGGTTTTCCATAGCAGAAACTCGATCAAAGCCAATCCTGGGTTTATTTGGGTGTCTGACTAGCCGGCGGACATGCAGAAGTTGGCAGGAGGGGGGCGTCCCCTCCCGTTACTTGTAATAGCAATCTATAGGCTAGTTAGCCACTCCATTTGCTATTACAGGATAGCCTGTGTTCACAATGCAGCAGGGCAGCTGCTCAGCATGGGACCCAGAAGTAAGTGGAGATCACTGGAGTAGCGGTGTCTATACAATAAGAGCAGGAGTCTTGATTAAAAAATAATGTAGGTAGAGACAGTAAAATTTTCTGAGGTCCAAATCTCATGTTTGCCCTATAACACACTTTACAGCCCCCCTTTACATCACAGCCCCCCTGTACATCAGTGTCTTCAGCCAACCTTCACATCATAGTCCTCTGTACATCACAGTTCCCTCTTCACATCAGTGTCCTCAGCCCCCCTTCCACATCATAGCCCCCCCTTTATATCAGTGTCCTCAGCCCCTTCACATCATAGCCTCCCTCTTTACATTAATGTCCTCAGCCCCTTCACATCATAACCCCCCTTTACATCACAGCCCCCCCTTTATATTAGTGTCCTCAGACCCCCTTCCACATTATAGCCCCCCTTTACATCAGTGTCTTCAACCCCCCTTCCACATTAAAGCTCTTTTACATCAGTGTCCTCAGCCCCCTTCACATCTTAGTCCCCCTCTTTACGTTGATGTCCTCAGCCCCCTTTCACATCACAACCCCTCTTTACATCACAGCCCCCTCCCCATTTACATCAGTGTCCACAGTCCCCCCCAACATCACAGCCCCCCATTTACATCAATGTCCTCACCTCCATTCACATCATAGCCTCCCTCTTTACATTGATCTCTTCAGCCCCACTTCACATCACGACACCCTTTACATCACAGTCTTCCCTTTACATCCATATCCTGAGCCCCCATACACATCATTGCGTCCCCCCCATTTATATCAGTGTCCACAACCCCCCTTTATTTCAAAGCCCCCCCCCCTTATATTAGTGCCCTCATATCCTCTTCTATGCGGGCAGCATAGTGGTTAAGTGGTTAGCACTTCCACCTGGCAGTGTTGGTTCAAATCCCAACCATGGCACTACCTGCATGGAGTCTGCATGTTCTGCTTGTGTGGGTTTCGTCTGGGTACTCTGGTTTCCTCCCACACTCCAAAGACATGCTGGTAGGTTAATTGGCTCCTGTCTAAATTTGCCCTAATACTGTATGTGTATGTATATATGTGAGTTAGGGACCATAGATTGTAATCTCCTTGAGGGCAGGGACTTATGCGAATGTACCAGGGCTTTTTTTCTCAGAGAACAGATGCAGGAATTCCCCTTTTCCAAGTCACCCCTTGTCTCCGCCCCCTACCCACCTCCGAGCACCATTCTTTGATTCCATCCCCTACCCACCTCCCAAGACCATCTTTTTTAGAGAATACAGATGCATTTAACATTTGTGGTACTAACTAATTTGTATGGAACTTTGTAATGGTAAGAAGAAAAGCAGAAACGAAATCCCCTGCAACCAGCAACAATAGATCGCCCACAAAAAATACCCACCCCCAGCAACAATAGACCCCCTGCAGCAACAACAGATCTTCCCGCAGCCAGCATTGATATACCCCCCAGCAACAATGGGCCGTCTACAACAAAATACCACCCCCTCCCTCTGCAACAATAAACCCCGGCAACAACAACAGATCCTCCAGCAGCTAGCAACAATAGACCCATCCCTCAACAGTACATCCCTCCCAGCAACAACTGACCCCCCCAGCAACAAAGGACCCATCTCCAGCAACAACAGATTCCCTGCCAGCAACAACAGACCCCCCCCCAGCAAAAATTGATCCCCTCCAGTGACAATAGATCCCAAAGCAGGCAGTATCAACAGACCCTGCAGCACATCCCAGCACCCCTTGCCATTACATTAATTCATCCCAATCCTATGGGATGAATTATCGTGGAGCCAGGCCTTCACGTTCACATCAGTGCTTAACCTCACAAATGCGCTTCTGGAAGAATGGTCAAACATTCCCATAGACACGCTCTTAAACCTTGTGGACGGCCTTCCCAGAAGAGTTTAAGCTGTTATGCCCTGTACACACAGTCAGACTTTCTGAGTGGAAAATGTGCAATCGGATCTTGTTGTCGGGAAATCCGATCGTGTGTGGGCTCCATTGGACTTTTTCAGTCGGAATTTCCAGCACACAAAGTTTGAGAGCAGGATCTAAAATTTTCCGACAACAAAATCCGATCCTTTAAATTCTGATCCTGTGTAGACAATTCCGACGGACAAAGTGCCACGCATGCTCAAAATAAATTATGAGACAAAAGCTATTGGCTATTGGGCCGTTTATAGTCCTGTCGTACGTGTTCTACGTCACCGCATTATGAACGATCAGATTTTCCAACAACTTTGTGCGACCGTGTGTATGCAAGACAAGCTTGGGCCAAAATCCATCGGAAAAAATGCGACGGATTTTGACGTCGGAATGTCCAACCGTGTGTACGGGGCATAATAGCTGTAAAGGGTGAGCCAACTCAATATTGAACACTATGAACTAAGACTGGAATGCCATTAAAGTTCAAAACTTTTGACAATATAGTCAATTTAGTGGTTTTACAACAAAGGCTTAACTGAGCTCCATTTGTTTGCTAAACTTGTTCTCAATTTATTATTAATACAGTTTCATCACATTTGTACTTACAGAGATGTTGTTGTAAATTCCGCAGTCCAGCACACAGGTTGATGGACGTTGAAGTTCTCTTTCTAGATGTTGGGTGGTAGCTCTGGTGCAGCCCCTGTCCTCTTCTATATCCTTAACACTGTGTTTAGGGGGAAGCTGAGGATCCTTATAAAGCCTCTAATGGCCCCAATAGGCCCCTGGGAATGTCACGGCACATAATCGTACATGACAAGCTGGTTAACCAGTTCATTAGAATATCCTCTTCTGATCTTAGCAAGCCGGATTCCAAGGGGTCACCAGTTAGTAGTAATAGCTTCCCAAAAGAGTACAAATTGTCAAAAGTCATCTGTTTTTACAGATGAAACAAGCAAAGACTTGACACTCGACTAACGGACTAATTATTCCCATTGGGAACAAATAACAAACCAAAGCATAACGAAAAGCTGGTTCATAATTATGACATTTCATAAAATTGCATCTTCTATTGCATGACATCACCATTAGTGTTTTTATCTTCCACGTGATAACATTTATGTCTATAAAATAAAAAAATTTACACAAATACATTGGGGTAAAAAAGTATTTAGTCAGCCACCAATTGTGCAAGTTCTCCCACTTAAAATGATGAGAGAGGCCTGCAATTGTCATCATAGGTATAGCTCAACTATGAGAGACAAAATGTGGAAACAAATCCAGGCAATCACATTGTCTGATTTTTGAAAGAATTTATTTGCAAATTATGGTGGAAAATAAGTATTTGGTCAATATCAAAAGTTCATCTCAATACTTTGTTATATATCCTTTGTTGGCAAAGACAGAGGTCAAACGTTTTCTGTAATACCCCATACACACAGTCGGATTTTCCGACGGAAAATGTGCGATCGGACTATGTTGTCGGAAAATCCGTGTGTGGGCTCCATCTGACTTTTTCCGTCGGATTTTCCGATGCACAATATTTGAGAGCAGGATCTAAAATTTTCCGTAAAACAAAATCCGATGGAATAAATTCCGATCGTGTGTAGACAATTCCGATGGAAAAAATGCCATGCATGCTCAGAATAAGCTAAGAGATGAAAGCTATTGGCTACCAGCATGTTTATAGTCCCAACGTACGTGTTTGACGTCACCTCGTTCAGAACGATCGGATTTTCCGACAACTTTGTGCAGCCGTGTGTATGTAACATAAATTTCGGCCAAAATCCTTTGGAAAAAAACAGACGAATTTTGTGATCGGAATGTCCGACCGTGTGTATGGGGCATTAGTCTTCACAAGGTTGTCACATACACGTTGCTGGTATGTTGGTCCATTCCTCCATGCAGATCTCCTCTAGAGCAGTGATGTTTTAGGGCGGTCGCTGGGCAAAACGGACTTTCAACTCCCTCCAAAGGTTTTCTATGGGATTGAGATCTGGTGACTGGCTAGGCCACTTCAGGATCTTGAAATGCTTCTTACGAAGCCACTCCTTCGTTTCCCGGGCAGTGTGTTTGGGATCATTGTCATGCTGAAAGACCCAGCCATGTTTCATCTTCAATTCCCTTGCTGATGGGAGGAGGTTTGCACTCAAAATCTCACGATTCATTCTTTCATGTACACGGATCAGTCGTCCTGTTCCCTTTGCAGAGAAACAGCCCCAAAGCATGATGTTGCCACCCACATGCTTCACAGTAGGTATGGTATTCTTTGGTTGCAGCTCAGCATTCTCTCTTCTCCAAACACGACGAGCTGTGTTTCTACCAAACAGTTCTACTTTGGTTTCATCTGACCATATGACATTCTCCCAATTCTCTTCTGGATCATCCAAATGCTCTCTAGCAAACCTCAGATGGATCCAGACATGTACTGGCTTAAGCAGGGGGACATGTCTGGCACTGCAGGATCTGAGTCCCTGGCGGCATAGTGTGTTACTGATGGTAACCTTTGTTACATTGGTACCAGCTCTCTGCAGGTCATTCACTAGGTCCACCCGTGTGGTTTTGGGAGTTTTGCTCACTGTTATTGTGATCATTTTGACCCCATGGAGTGAGATCTTGCGTGGAGCCCCAGATCGAGGGAGAATATCAGTGGTCTTGTATGTCTTCCATTTTCAAATTATTGCTCCCACGGTTGATTTCTTCACACCAATCTGATTGCCTATTGCAGATTCAGTCTTCTCAGCCTGGTGCAGGTCTACAATTTTGTTTCTGGTGTCCTTTGACAGCTCTTTGGTCTTCACCATAGTGGAGTTTGGAGTGTGACTGTTTGAGGTTGTGGACAGGTGTCTTTTATACTGATAACAAGTTAAAACAGGTGCCATTAATACAGGTAATGAGTGGAGGACAGAGGAGCCTCTCAACCACTTCAATACCGGGCCATAGTCAAATGACGCCCACAGATGGGACACAGCCCATCTGAGTACCTGATTACCTGTCACAGTGCATCTGAGTACCTGAGTACCTGAGTACCTGTCACGGTCCATCTGAGTACCCGAGTACCTGAGTACCTGTCACAATCCATCTGAGTACCCGAGTACCTGAGTACCTGTCACAGCCCGTCTGAGTACCTGAGTACCTTTCACAGTCCATCTGAGTACCTGTCACAGCCCATCTGAGTACCCTAGTACCTGTCCCAGCCCATCTGAGTACCTGAGTACCTGTTCCAGCCCATCTGAGTACCCAAATACCTGAGTACCTGTCACAGTCTCCCTGAGTACCCGAGTACCTGTCCCAGCCCATCTGAGTACCTGAGCACCTGTTCCAGCCTATCTGAGTACCCAAATACCTGAGTACCTGTCACAGTCCCTCTGAGTACCCGAGTACCTGTCACAGTTCATCTGAGTACCCAAATACCTGAGTACCTGTCCAAGCCCATCTGAGTACCCGAGTACCTTTCACAGTCCATCTGAGTACCCGAGTACCTGGCACCAGCCCATCAGAGTACCCAAGTACCTATTTGCAGCCCATGCCTCAAAGAATACATGTTGGGGTGTTTTGCTTTCCAAAATGGGGTCATTTTGGGGGTAATTCCATTGTCCTGGTGCTCCAGGACCTTCAAAAATGTGATAGGTAGGAATGAAATGAGATGTGTTATTTATGCTCCTAGAACGCCTGAAGGTACTACTTCAATGTTGGGCCAGTCTGTGTAAAAGTCTCACACATGTGGTATCGCCATACTCAGGAGGAGTAACAGAATATGTTTTGGTTGTGTCATTTTTTTTATATACATGCTATGTGTTAGAAATATCTTATAAATAGACACCTTTGTGTAAAAAAAAAAAAGATTTTCATTTTCGTTCCACGTTTTCTTTTGAAGACTCGTGTAAAACAATTAACCCTTCAAAAGACTCATAATGCTTCATAGAATATACTTTGGGGTGTTTGTTTTCAAAATGGGGTCATTTTGTGGGTAATTCCATTGTCCTGGTGCTCCAGGGCCTTCAAAATTGTAATAGGTCATTAGGAAATTAGAGGTGTAATTTATGCTCCTAGAATGCTTGACGGTGATCCCTGCATGTTGGGCCTTTGCATGTGGCCAGGCTATGTGAAAGTCACACATGTGGTATCGCCATACTCGGGGGGAGAAACAGAATGTATTTTGCGGTATCATTTTTGCTATGTACATGCTTTGAGTTAGAAATATCTTATAAATTGATTACTTTGTGTAAAAAAAAAAAATGTTTTCATTTTCTTTCCACGTATTCCGAAGACTTTTGGAAAAAAATGAACTGTTCAAAAGACTTATTATGCCTCATAGAATAGACGTTGGGGTGTTTGCTTTCCAAAATGGGGTCATTTTGTGGGTAATTCTACTGTCCTGGTGCTCCAGGGCCTTCACAAATGTAATAGGTCGTTAGGAAATTAGAGGTTTCATTTATGCTCTTAGAAACCCTGACGGCGCTCCCTGCATGTTGGACCTCTCTGTGTGACCAGGCTGTGTAAAAGTCCCACACATGTGGTATCGCCATACTCGGCAGGAGTTGCAGAATGTATTTTGGGGTGTAATTGGAAGTATGCATATGCTGTGTGTGAGAAATAACTTATTATGACAATTTTGTAAAAACAAACAAACAAAAAAAAAAACTTTCTTCTTTTTCCCAAGAACTGTGGGAAAAATTACAACTTAAAAAAACTCACCATGCATCTTACTAAATACCTTGGACTGTCTACTCTTCAAAAAGGGGTCATTTGGGTGGTATTTGTACTTTCCTGACATTTCAGAGCCTTAAGAAATGAGATAGGCCGTCAGAGCATCAGGTGTGATCAGATGTGATCAATTTTCAATGATTTGCACCATAGCTTGTAGACTCTATAACTTTCAAAGAAAGAGACTAAATAATATCCACTAATTTGGGTTATTTTTACCAAAGAGATGCAGCCATATAAATTGTGGCCCAAATTTATGAACAAAAATTACTTATTTGCAAAAATTTATCATAGAAACTAAAAAAAAGTGTTTTTTTTTTCTAAATTTTCACTTTTTTTCACTTATGTCACAAAAATAAAAAACCCAGTGGTGATTAAATACCACCAAAAGAAAGCTCTATTTGTATGAAAAAAATGATAAAAATGTTGTTTGGATACAGTGTTGCATGACTGACTAATTGCCATTCAAAGTGTGAGAGCGCTGAAAGCTAAAAATTGGTCTGGGAAGGAAGGGTGTATAAATGCCCTGTAAAGAAAAGGAAATGAAGCCGCGCTACGGATTTGTATGGGCCTGAAGTTGCCTTTTTATATGCTATTGAAATAATATTTCAATCTCACACGCCATTTGGGTATCAAGTCTATTTAGGTGTTTTACACAGTTTTTGAAGGAAAAGTCACTTTCTGTATGATCATAATCATTTCATAGTTCATGGTAAATAGATCGTCTACACTATTTAGATAATTTGTTGGCTAAATACACCAGAGGGTTTAACACATAATAACCACTGTTCACTAACACCCGGCTGAGGATCTAACACAAGGTTTCACCATTTTTACTATTTTTACATTCGCTATCATTATTTTACACACATTCATTTTAGGATTCACCCCAAAAAATTGCTTCTGTATAGCACTTTTTTTTACTTTAAGATAACAGGGGAAAGCGCCATTTCTACATTTCTTTCCACTATAAATGCCCTGTATTGAAGTGGTTAAAGAAGAAGATACAGGTTTGTGAGAGCCAGAAATCTTGCTTGTTTGTAGGTGACCAAATACTTATTTTTCACCATAATTTGCAAATAAATTCTTTCAAAAATCAGACAATGTGATTATCTGGATTTGTTTCCACATTTTGTTTCTAATATTTGAGGTGATGATGACAATTACAGGCCTCTCTCATCTTTTTAAGTGGGAGAACTTGCACAATTAGTGGCTGACTAAATACTTTTTTGCCCCACTGTATACAAAAAAATGAATTTGTCTGGATGTATGGTTAAGCTGACCACACACTAGCAGATTTTCTAATGGTATGTGGGTTCAAATCGATGCTTGTTTTTGACATCAGTGACGAGAAAATTAGAAGGAGCAGAATAGAACATTCTCATTTTTAGCAGGGTTGAGAAAGGCTGGATTAAGGTATGTAAACTCTAATAACGGACTCCTTATCTGTTCCCTTTGGTCTGTTAAATACACCATTAAAAGCATTTTGTTATACCTGTTCAATAAGTGCCAGCAATGAGGCACTCTTCCTCCCACCGATACCAACAATGGGGAACGCTTCCTCCCACTGACACCAATTATGAGACACACTTTCCTCCCACCGACACCTATGATGGGGCACCCTTCCTCCTACTAACACCAATGATGGGACCCTCTTCCTCCCACTGACACCATTGAATGGGCACGCATCCTTCTACTAACACTGTCAAAGGGGCACTATTCCCCCCCCTACCAATAATGGGTCACTCTTTCTCCCACTGACACAAACGATAGGGTGATATTTCTCCCACTGATACCAATAATGGAGCACTCTACCTCCCACTGACACCAATGATGGGGCACTCTTCCTCCCACTGACACCAATGATGGGGCACTCTTCCTCCCACTGACACCAACGATGGCAAACTCTTCCTCCCATTAACACCATTGATGGGGCACTTTTTCTCCCACTGACACAAACGATGGGGTGATATTTCTCCCACTGATACCAATAATGGAGCACTCTTCCTCCCACTGAAACCAATGATGGGGCACATTTCCTCCCACTGACACCAATGATGGGGCACTCTTCCTCCCACTGACACCAATGGTGGCAATCTCTTCCTCCCATTAACACCATTGAAGGGGCACGCTTCCTCCCACTGACACCATCAAAGGGGCATGCTTCTTCCCCTTAACAACAATGGTGGGGCACTCTTTTTCCCACTGACACCAATGATGAGCGCTATTCTTCCCACTGATATCAACAATGAGGCACTCTTCTTCCTACTGACACCAACGACAGGGCGCTATTCCTTCCACTGATGCCATGGATGGGTCGTTACTCCTACCACTGATAGCAACAATGGGGCACTATTCCTCCCTCTAATACCAATGATGGGACAATATCTACTCCACTGGTATCAGTCTGCCCCCCCATGTCTGAAAAACAGTAAACTAGTCCTTTGTATAGAAAGATTGGAGACCCCTGCTCTTTGTTATACAGAAGAGGAGTGGGGGAGGGTTTGGTAGTCCTGTTTCAATTGTAGTAATACAGTAAGGTGATCCCACCACCTACTTACCACATTTTTACCATCAAAGGGGCACTTTTCCTCCCACTGGCACCAATGATGGGACATTATTCCTCTCACTGATAGCAACAATGGGACCCTGTTCTTCCCACTAATACCAATGATGGGGCGTTTTGTACTCCTCTGGTATCAGTCTAATATTCATAATTTTTTGGTTTATGTGTGGATGATGTATTATTGCACTTAGCACTTTATTTGCATGAAATTTCATATAGCAGTATCTACTCTTTTTTAGTGCAGTGGTTAAATAGAAAATTGATTAGAGCGCACCATTATTAAAACTATTAACCCTTAGGCCGCGTACACACGGGCGGATTGTCTGCCCAACTTAGTCCGCTGAAACGTGTTTCAGCGGACAATCCGCTCGTGTGTGGGCTTCAGCGGACTTTTTCAGCGGACAGTCTGACGGACTAAGTCTTTCGGAATTTCCGTAATTTTGTCCGTCCAAACTTGGTTTCAGCGGACAGTCCGCTCGTGCGTAGGCAAGTTGGACGGACTAAGTATGGCGCATGCTCAGAAAGGATTTACACGCCGAAGGTTGCATTGCAGTGTATTGGACGTCGTATTTCTAGTCCCGTCGTACGTGCTGTACACGTCATCGCGCAAGCTTTCAGCGGACTGTCTGTTCATCGTGTGTGGTCAAGTCCGTTCATTCAAAAGTTGGACGGACTGTCTGTCGAATTGTCTGACGAACTTAGTTGGCCAGACAATCCGCCCGTGTGTACGCGGCCTTAGAGTGACAGAACACTTCATATGGTTGCAGCTTAATCATTAAGGTTTTTTTCTATTTTTATTCTTATCACATATATACTATCTTATCAGTGCTTAGGCCCCTTTTTGTATCCAGTGGATGCATTGAATGCCACCTCTTGCTCGGAAATGGCTCAGTGGGTGTGGTTTCCCTGCTGTGCATTCTCGTAGAAGGTATTTAAGGTACCGACACCATTTTTTCAGCATCTGTTCTGTCTGTCCACTATCCCAACCCCATGGCCCTCCTGGCCTGGGGTCTGTGTCGCATGGATCTGCACCTCAGGGCTGGCTGGCCCGAGGCCTTGCAACTGAGAGTGTAGGCCCAGGAATGTCTTGGGGCCTGCTGATCCAGGGGTGGTTCTGTGCTGTCTCGCCTGCAGGGAAAAGCCAAGTGACTGGAGAATCCAGGGGAGGACTTCTCAGGTGGAGGACCGAGCACAAGGCTGGTGTCTCTGGAGGAGCCTGGAAACTCAGTTGAAGGATGCAACCTGGATCAATATCCTTGCAGTATTGCCGGGTCAGCTGAAAGAATCTGGTACTGTATGGTAGTTCTTCCTAAAACTCTCAAAACCACTAAGTTCAATTGACATGTCTGTGGCAGAGACTTTGTTTGGCATTTCATCGGCTGCTAGGTCAAGTGAGAGGGGCCTATCCGGTGACTGCTGGATCCAGTCTGTGGAGCTGTTTGTCCTCTGGATCTGACTAATACTTCAACCCGCAATTACTAGGTGCCTGAACTCCCCTTTATCCTCTAACCCTCTATTGAAGGACTGTGTCTTTTGTCTTTCTTTGGTGTTATCCCTAAATAAACCTGCAAAAATGGACAAAGTGTCGGATTTATCATCATTTGGGCTACTTTCCTCGGGACCCCCCTAAGGCGAAGAAGCAAGCAGGTGAGGTAATGGTAAGCCCGAATAAAACCAGCAGCTCCTTCGGGGGTTAGTGCTACATATATATGTCATAATGTACACTTTATATTGTCTCACATATTAAATTCATGTTCATAATTAATTTGTTAAGGGTTCCACATTTTACACTCTTTTTTTGGTTAACTTGAGAAGGCCAGCATCTCTTATTTGACATCGAAATCCCACAAGATTTGGGTGTCCATCTTGACACAGAAGTTATTAAATAGAGTCTGCATCATTTGATGCTCCTGCACTGAAGCAAGTTATGGACAGAATAGGAGCAGTGATATCGAGAGGTACCCGACAAGGAGAGAAAGATTTTGTGGGCAATTGGGGCAGTAGTGTGGTTGTTTGTCACATTCTCCATGTTTTCCCATAAACTCGTTGGTTGCAAAGTACTGGGTCACATGTAGGGCCTACCCCACATTGGTTCTTCTGGGATGGCACTTTACAAAAGGACACTTAGGGACTTTACACATACACATGGGGTAGCTTTGCTTTGTGCCGTCACCAATGCCCTGGGAAAAGGCTGAGGCCACTATGGGGGAATGATCAACCTTAAGGGGAGTATCTACTACATAGAGATTAACACCATGTACACTGACACCACAATTGTTCTCCAGTTGACCCTATGACAGCGTACATCTTCACCGTAATGTGCATTTAGGAGGGACATGCTGAGCCAATGTCCATTACCACCTGTCCAGCTCAAGTAGCGGAGTGGGCCCCGCTGTGCACTCTGCACAGGCTCCACATGTGCACTCAACCTAACTATTGACCTTCTGTGGCTCCCTCATGCAAATGGAAATCCTTTTGAGGCACATTCCAGCAATGGTATCTTTAGTAGATATGTGCATGATGAAATCTTTGCATTTCGTTTTGATTTGTTAATCTAGTTATTTCCTTTAGTTAAATTCGGTTGATTCGTTCAATCGTTTTCGGGATTCAAATTCAATTTCTGAATTTTCTTAGAAATTTTGTGTAGAAAAGAAGTCTACTGGATATTCACTTTGCACACAAAAAAAACAGTAGGCTTAAATTTTGATTGGAACGTTTCTTATTTCTATGAATAGTTTTTAATCTAAATGGATTGGATTAGTATTGGTCATATATTCATACATTACGATAATGTATTGCTGTGCATGGATAGTTGTGGTTTTCTATATCACTGTTGTCTATGCACGTCACATATGTGAATCTGGGGCAGGACATCCATGTACATTTCATGTATATTATATACACATTGACGTATATTTTCATGGCTCCAAGCATCGCCTGTATATTCATTTGTATGTATATTTGTTTGATATTCATTTATTTCCTATTCTTCTTTTCTTTATCAATATTCTTCTTTATTGTTTCATTATCATTATTACCTTTTATTTTTTCTTAGTACACCATAGAGTCCTTTCTCTACCACAGACATGACAAATGGGAGAACGATCGCATGACTTTATGATAATATACATCATTCTATTATTATTCTATATTAACGTAAATGAAATATGTTTGATGTAGTAATTTTCATAGTATGAATTTTTACTAACATGTATTTTTACAAATAAGAATTTCAGTTATTAGAGATCATTTATTTTGATTGCACAAAGCTCTGCAGATATTTTCATATGAATTGTTCAGTGTATTACCATGTTTTTACATTGTATATAGTGTTTGCATTAGAACATTTTATAGATAACAACTTTTTCGAGAGGACAGCATGTTATTACAGAGAAACAGTTTAACTGACTTGATCAATTTATTATGCTATACATTCAGAGTTTGATACTCTGTGTTTTCCTGTTTTTTCATGCTGTCCTCTCTTGCACACCAGGTTTCCATTCTAGTTTGATTATATATGGGAGAAGTTTTGGGTAGTGTTTGCTTACTTAATTGGTTAAAATCACTATATATATTTTTAGTCAGACTATGATCACCAGTTATGATTAAGCATCTAAGGTGTATATTCGGAGTGCGGCCATTCAGCTATCTTCCTTGATTGTCTATGTGACGGACTGGGGTTTATATGGTCACAAAACAGACACCCCAAAGCAAAGTACATATTCATTTTTTTTTTTATATTTCTAAACATCTCCCTTCTATTCTATTAATAACCAGTAGATGGCAGAGAAGGTACACAAACAGAGTCTATATAAGGCCACACACCATGTGACTGGAAATTAAACTACTTCCAGCCATAAAGTCAGTGGTCATATCTCATGCTGTTTGTGTGATTCTTTGCAGGTATATACTCTAAATCGTTCCTAATCTGTATTAACCTGTGATAGAAAGATTCCTAAACATCTTGAGCAGATGCAGAAAAAGTCTCAGCAGATTTTATGCTATAGTTTTGCTGTAATTAGAAGTTTAGAACAGCATGTGTCAGAAACAAGGGAAAAGTGCATAAGAACATGAAAATACTGCATTAGTCAGAACAAATGTCTATGATAAACACTAAACCTTTCTAAATAGGTATATTTAAACCTGATTTATTGGAAATTGCATAGATTTATAGAAGCACATGTTTTCTGTTATTTAATATAGAAAAAAACCTATTGTATGTAAAGCTTATGTATTGCATCATACAGACATGCAATGTGCACCATCTAGTGGTTAAAAAAAGAGTACTACCGGAGGGGGCGTGGCCAGCGCATGAGCTGAATGGAAGCTCTGTGAGAGAGCTCTGTGACACGAACGGGCATATTAGCGACAATTCACAGCGAATATCGGTAAAAAAGATACGAACAGACAACAGAAGAGTTCCTGAATCCGAAGGTGATGTCAAAAAAGCGGAAAGACGAACGGAAAATGAAAAAACTAACGACATTCTCCTCTCAGTCAGCGGGAGGGAGAAAAAAAGATGGCACAGATCCTCTCACAGCTGCTGTACCAGCAACAGCCTCCTCAGGGAGAGTGCAATACACTGACAGGCCTGATGCTGCTCTAGAAGAATCACCTCAGAAAACACATCTGGAATCTCCTCATGAGGAAGATTACCTCAGCCCTACATGTCGCAGCCCGGCTAAAACTCGTATCAAACTGGATTTCACAGGCCAGGAGGTAAGCTATAAAATACCTCATATTAGTCAAGATAACACAGTCATAACTCCTATAGCTTCACCTATAGCCGCATTCCCCACTAATAACCAGCCTATTCTGGACACCCAATTAAAAGAAATGCTATTAACTTTACATACTTCGCTTCATACGGATATTTTATAACTCACAAATCAATTCTCCAAAGCAGTGAACTCCTTAGGTGAAAGAGTACACACTATTGAGAACTCTATGGGAGACATGACCAATACTATTAATGATTTAATAGATGCTCATGGAGAAAATAAAGCTGAAAAAGAGAGGCTTAAATTTAAAATCGCAGATTTAGAAGACCGCTCAAGGAAGAACAATCTCAAAATCAGGGGTATCCCTGAAAATATACAGCAGTCTGATCTTAAAAAATATGCCACTGACTTATTCTCCAACTTGCTGCCAGCTATACCAGCCTTAGAGCTCACAATTGATCGTATCCATCGGATTCCGAAACCGTAATTTCTCCCTCCACAGATACCACGTGATGTACTACTTAGAGTACACTTCTACCATGTTAAAGAACAAATCCTATATAAAGTGCGACATCTAGGACAACTTCCACAACCATATAATACAATCCAGATTTATGCTGACTTGTCTAAACATACTCTAGATATGAGAAGACAACTTTCCACGATTACAAAAGCTCTGCGTAATCATAAAATTGAATACCGTTGGAAACAACCATCTAAACTACTGATACAGAAGAACGACACCTACCATACAATCACTTCTGTGGAACAAGGCATTAAGTTACTTCACGCATGGGGTATTATCCCCGAACCAACTCCACCTATCGGAGCTAAGAAGAATCTGGAGAAACTTACGCCACAATGGCATTAGCTTTCATTGACTAGATCCGGTCAAAATACAATCCTATCTATATGAAACCGATCTATCAGCTTGCCCGCCGTGCCGTGCGATACTAAATCTTTGGAACAGCTGACCTTTGAACTAATTCCCCATTCTAATGTTGCAGTATACATTGAAATGTTTACCACTGCAAGTTAAGTTTAATGTTTGGTTATATTTTTGTTTGTGCTTTTACTTTTATTTTTTTCTTCACAGTATCCTATACACAACTCATAGCATTCAAAGGGACAGGTATGTTGTGAACCTACAAAATTTGAATCAAAACTTTTCAGTCACTAAATTTTTGGACATTCATAGTCATTTCAGACTACAGATTGTTCACATGGAAGTAGAATTTAAAGCTATTATCAGGCTAGTATGTACTTACTTTTTCCATCTTATTAATATCCTTTTATGAATATAAAGTTAATATCTTTAAATACTAATGGTCTTAACCATCCAGCAAAAAGAGCGTCGATGTGGCAAATGGCTAACACCCAGCGATGTAAAATATTGTGTATACAAGAAACCCATTTCAAAACAGGCGCTATTCCCACTTGCACCCATAAGAACTTTCCTCACATATTTACAGCATCAGGCCAACAGAAAAAAAGAGGAGTACTTATTGCCATACATCATTCAGTTAATTTTCAATTGCATGAATCTATTGTAGATACCAATGGACGATACCTCATATTAATATGTACCATTGATAATACACTTACTACATTGGTAAATGTGTATGCGCCTAATAAAAGGCAATCCCATTTTCTGAATGGCCTGATGAGAAAAATAGGTAAATGCCGAAAAGGTGCCTTAATAATTTGTGGAGACTTCAACACAATACATGAACAAGAACTAGACACTTCTAATCCCAAAACCAGAACCAACTGTGCACTTAAAATTTTTTTGAATAAAAGCGATCTCTATGATGTATGGAGATGCCATCATCCTAGAGATCGTGAATACACATATCATTCCCTGGTACATAATACCTATACTCGTATCGATTATATTTTTACGGATAAGTGGTTATTGCAGCGGGTGAGGGAGTCTGACATTGCACCCATCACTTGGACTGATCATGTCCCAATTAGTATGACTATTCTACCTAAACACTCTCAAACGACCCATTTTCTATGGAGAACAAATGCATATCTTATCAAAATGCCTACCTATGCTACAGCTATACAAAACCAGATAACTGAATTCTTTAAATATAATGTGGGATCGGTGTCAGACTCCGCCACCCTATGGGGTGCTCATAAAGCATTTAGTAGGGGAATCCTAATGCAACTGAATGCTCAATTCAGGAAAAATAAAACGAAACTCATTGAGAAACTTACTGCTGACATTAAAACATTAGATTCCCAAAACCAATCTCACCCATCACAACAACTGAAAACTAAACTACAAATATTACGACAGGAACTCAGAACGACTTTATTGGATACATTTGAAAAACATACTAGAAAACTTAAAGCTAAATATTATCATACTAGCAACAAAGCAGGAAAAAACATGGCACTTCGGATCAAAGGCAGATATTCCAAATCAAAGATTCCATATCTATACCACCCTATTACTAGAGAAAAATTGCAAGACCCCCAAGACATAGCGAATGCATTTAGCTGTTATTATAGCTCCCTTTACAATCTTAAAGATGATTCTCAAACTCCCACACCTACCCCAAAGATAATAAGTGATTTCTTAGATACTATTAGTCTCCCATCATTAACTACTGATCAAATCTCTGATCTTAACGTCCCATTTTCAGTGGAAGAAATTGCTAGAACTATAGACTCCCTGCCCAACAATAAATCTCCGGGCCCAGACGGAATGATAGGAGAATACTATAAATTACTTCGAGATATACTGGCTCCCCCCTTATGCTCACTTTTTAACGAAGCGGTATCCAAATCAGAATTTCCGGCTGAGATGCTTCAGGCCTTGATCATAACACTGCCGAAACCAGGCAAAGATCCCAATGCTCCCCAAAATTTCAGACCGATTTCATTATTGAACATTGACATCAAAATATACGCCAAAGCAATAGCGAATCGACTGATGAACTACATACCAGACCTCATTCACAAAGATCAATCTGGCTTTACTAAAGGTCGACAATCTTCAGATGCAACAAGACGTCTGATTGATATTATACACTTCACTGAGAGACATCAAACGCCTTCTCTGCTCCTTTCTTTGGATGCAGAGAAGGCGTTTGATAGGGTCCATTGGGGCTATTTACAGTCAGTGCTTTTAAAATTCGGCTTTCATGGAAATATTTTATCGGCAATTTTTGCACTGTATAAGGGCCCCTCAGCGAGAGTATACACAAATGATATGATGTCTAGGCCCTTTGGCATCTCGAATGGAACACGACAAGGTTGCCCCTTATCTCCTTTAATATTTAATTTAGCCATCGAACCTCTAGCAGAACGTATACGATCTGACACAAAACTATCTGGTATAAAAATTGGGCAAGACATATGATGACATAGTGCTTATAGTGTCTGATCCTATTTCATCTCTCCCGAATCTCCAAAATATACTAACGACATTTGGAGCAGCATCATATTATAAAATCAATGAAACTAAGTCCAATATTTTAGACCTAGGATTAGATAACACAACCAGGCAGTTATTGTCTAATAAATACCCCTACCACTGGAAAGACGAGGGGATTTCTTACTTAGGAATCACTCTCACTAACAAAACAAAACAGTTATTTAAAACAAACTTTTTACCATTTAAGAAACATTTTGAAACAGATCTGACAACACTTAGTAAATTCGAATTTACATGGGCTGGTCGCCTGGCAGCTTTCAAAATGATGACTTACCAAAATTATTATATCAACTCAGGTCCCTTCCAATATGTATACCTAAATACTACTTTAAATCCTTACAAAGCAGTTTGGGAAAATATCTATGGAATGGCAAAAATCCCGTTGCGCATACCATATACTAATTAAACATAGAAATATAGGTGGTGCGACCGTACCTGATCTACAGGATTATTATGACGCAACTCTTTTGACCCAATTGCAAGAATGGTTCTTGCCTACTCCTAAAACTTTATGGGGACAAATTGAGAAAGACATCACACGACAGCCTAATATGCAATTCTGGTTACTTAGTAGGAAAATTAAGTCCACAATTACAGCTCAATACCCACCAACGGTGAAAGCGACGCTACACTCTTGGCAGAGAATCATCACATACAAATGGGATAAAACTCCAATCACGGTGTTAAACCCTCCTCTAACAATTATACCAACATTAATTCCTGGCGTACAAATACACGACTGGAATTTGGGTGGGGATATCAAACTTGGTTCCTTCTTCCAACAGGGCTCATTAAAGTCTTTTTCTCAGTTAAGTAATGAATTACAGCTTCCGAATTCTGAGCGATCTACATATATTCAAATAGAAAAGTGTCTGCTACACAATCCACAACTCAGAGCTTCAATCCCGGTTAAAATATGGTCTTTCCTCAATAACCATGCCACCTCACAGAAAGGAGTAGCTACAATATACCCAATTCTAGGGGAAAAAAACATACCCAGCAAACTACCTTCCTTCCTTAAATGGGAACAAGATTTGGGGCAAGACTTTTCAATTAAACAATGGATGGCTTCCCTACGAAGCATATATAGGGCCACTGCATGTGTTACACTATGGGAACTGGCACAAAAAATTGTTCAAAGACAATACCTGACTCCACATATCCGAGCAAAATTCAAGGGGAACTCGTCACCTAATTGCTGGAGAAATTGTACCCAATTGGGGACCCTATTTCATATTATGTGGGACTGCCCAAGCTTACATAACTACTGGCAGGCAATCTCCCATTTACTCACTTCCGTAACAGGTATTGTCCTTCAACTTTCACCAGAACTAGCCATTCTGAATATGAATTTACATACGATTCCCAAACAATATCGTAAAGTAGTAACACATATACTTTTAGCTGCGAGACTATCCATAACTAGAAAATGGAAAACTGACTCTCTTCTACTATGACAGAAGTTATAGAATTAACCCAACTCCACCACTCCTATGAATTGTTATTTCCTAATGAGAAATCCCTATATATTAAGGAACAACAACTATGGGAACCTTGGAGTACATGGTACAAAAATTATACTTCCACAATTTAGATAATGCTGATTCTTTAATCATATAGAAGAAAGAACTCCTGTGCGTTTTAATATTTTTTTTTTGGATGGCTTTAAAAATAATTTCATAGCAAAGTGACAAATATATCACATATTTGTTTATCTGAATTGAGCTGCGGAGTAAGAATAGATCTTTATTTTCCTTCATAAAAGATAACTACTGTGTTTGAATTTCCTTTAGGATGTTGGCCTAGGTACTCCAAGACACAGATAGATCCCTGTGAGGGGTGTCTTGGGGTCCAGAAGTGGCCATTATCCATATCGCTATTTATAAATCTTACAATAATTATATTACGGACTTTATTATACAAATTCTAAGAGACTTACTCTTGTTCGAGTCCCTTTATGACTATGAATATTAGATACTTAGGAATACTACTTTATTCTTTATTGTGGATTATTTGTTTCTATGCTATATTATGCTGAGAAAACCCTGTCACTACATTATACTGTGTTATGTTACTTTTATTACTATATATTATTTTTTTTTGTTTTGTAACCCTTGTTGTAACTAACTCTGCTAAAAATCTCAATAAAAACATTTGAAAAGAAAAAAAGAGTACTACCATGAAAATATTTGTATTAAAGCAATGCATTGCTAGTATGATTATTGCACACTTAAAATGTACCAGAGAGATAAAGATAATTATCTATAACACTGAATAATAGGGATATGTTATTAAAATATAATAATGTTCATTGTTGTAACTACGTGTTAAAATACTTTAGTTAAAATCGGTATTATATATATTGTTAATGGTTATAAACATGTGACTATAAAAATGTAAAAGATGTATTGTTATGTAAAAATTAAACTACTTCCAGCCATAAAGTCAGTGGTCATATCTCATGCTGTTTGTGTGATTCTTTGCAGTCCACGCCAAGCTGATCACCTTATCTCATCGCGTCTACAATCATCGGCTCTCTTAATTCACATTTTGAGGCCGGTAACATTTTGGGGGCTCGTGTGCCGGGATTCGTTGTGTTACCAGTGAGAAGGAAGTGCGAGACAAGCGTGAGCCTGCTACAGAGCTACAAGGAGAGTCGTGAGTGTCTTCTGCCTCGTGAGTGCAAGTCTTCAGATTGCAACAGGGATGGCGTCTCCTCATCGTGCGCTGATGTGGGATATCCAGAAACAAATTCATCTGCTTAATGAAGAACAGCTGCATAGCCTCGCTATTACGCTGGAAGATGAAAGAGACGTGGACGTTCCATCAGTGACTGGTACCAACGAAATGGAACTTGTTGAATTTATTGAAGACTACTTGAGAAGTGATCAGCTGGAAAAGTTGGAAGATCAAGGTATGTCTTACCTACTCATTATCCAAGACAAGATCAATGAACTAAAACTTAACAAGGAAAGTACACCAACTGTGGACATTGCAACCACTGCAAAAAAAAATAAGTGGTGGGACTGCAAGGACTGAACAGGTATCGGAGGTGGTGAGGTTAACTGATGTTGTTGCTTTATTGCCACGTAGAGAATTTAAAATGCATGGTGTAATTTCAGATCATGGTTCGGACATGAGTTACAGTAGCGTGTGCAGACAAATTGACGAGGGTCTAACAGAAAAATTCCCTGAATCTGAAATTATACGCACAGTGTTGAGAATAATCAAACCTGGTAATTTTAAAGATATGTTGACTGACAAAGATGATCTTACTGTTGCTGAATTGAAAAGGTTTTTGAAGTCACATATGAGAGAACGAAGTGGTAATGAGTTATTTCAGGACCTTAGCAATGCTACCCAGCAAGAAAGAGAAACAGCACAACAATTTGTTTACAGGCTATTGGGGTTAAAACAAAAAGTTCTGTCTACATCACAACATGATAGGCAAGAGTTTAACTATGACAAAAAACTGGTGCAAGGCATATTCCTTCATACACTGTATCAGGGACTAAATGAGAAAAATTCTAATGTTAGACGAGATATCAAGCCTTACGTGTCTGATTTGACAGTAACAGATGACTTTATCATAGAGCAAGTCACCAGATCAGTTGATGAGGAAACAGAAAGGCAGAGACGCTTAAACAGTGCACCTAAACATAAACCTCTTACTGTTCATTCATCACAGACACCAGGGAATAGTGAAAAAGACACCTTGCAACAGAGAGTTGAGGGAGATGTTAAAGCAAATCACACTGCATTAATGGAACTAACAACACAGGTCTCTGCTCTCACAAAGAACCTGGAAAAGATGATGAAGCTAACTCCTATTGTTGGAAACCAAATGACTAAGCCACTAACCAATGTTCAAGTTCCAGATACAACTCACTGCAAGCCCAGGTGTGATGATTGCATTAAACGAGAGAGTCAGAACTGCTACCATTGTTTCTACTCTGGTTGGACAGGACACAGAGCGGTTGATTGCTTGAAGAAAAGAAGGCAGTCGGGAAACGACAGACGGTCACTGGGAAAGGGACAACCAGTGACCACCTCAAATGATCTGTCCCATGCTAAGGTAAACAGGGTATTCACCCACCGGTCAACTAGAACACTCCCAAAAGAGAATGGATTCTCCAAACAACACGTAGCACAATTAATTGGAGGAAAATGCCTACTGTCATGTCAGATGAATGGTGTACCGGTTGACATGTTGATGGATACAGGAGCTCAGGTCAGCATTGTCGGGAAGGCATGGTTAGAAAAGTTTCTACCCAGCGTCTCCATTAGGCACATACAAGATTTACTTTGTGATGACAACTTATCCATTACAGCTGCAAATGGTTCTATCATTCCATTCATCGGGTGGATTGAAGTCTGCCTGGAATTCGAAAGTAGTGGACATGGAAACTTAGCCATTTATGTGCCAATGCTGGTGAGTGACTGCTGTAATGACAATCCAATTCTTGGGTTTAATGTTATCGAAGAATTGATCAGAGAAAACCGTGACCGACCAAACAGCACCCAAAACCTGACTATCTTGCTGAGTGAAGCTATGAAAGTAAGACAGAGTGTAGCGAATAACATTGTCAATGCTGTCAGTCAAGCAACTGACCCAGGAGAAATATTCGATAGTCGTATGGTCAAAGTGGGGAAGAAGGGACTCCAGATTAAAGGAGGCGAGCTCTGTGAAGTCAAATGTAGAATTAGAGCGTGGCCGAAAGGAGGAATCATGCCATTTGAACCACTTCCCGAATATCCAGTCGAGGAAGGACTTGAACTATTTCCTTCAGTGGTAGATGTGCCAAATGGGTTCTCTAAACTGGTGAAGATACCTATACTGAACCGTGCTCAACATGACATCTACCTTCCACCCAGAACAGTATTGGGTACCATTTCTCCAGCAGCTGAGATTCTACCATTGTCTCCAAACAAAGACGATGGAAAGGGAATTGACCAGAAGAAAAGGGTGTTTCATGTAAACCAGTTGAATCAAGTGGACACTGGAAATCAGCTACCCACTAACAAATCTGTTAAGTGGCATCCACCTGTAAATTTGGAAGATCTCTCAGAAGAAGAACAGGAGATAGCAAGACAAATGTTATATGATGAATCAGATGTCTTTGCTCGAGATGAGGGAGACATAGGATGCATCCCTAACCTGAAACTGAGGATAAACCTGAAAGATGAAACTCCTGTCCAGAAACGCTACAATTCGATACTGAAACCCCTATACAAAGAAGTGAAAGAATATATCCAAAACCTTCTTGACCGAGGTTGGGTAACAAAATCTTCTTCCGCATACTCATCACCAGTTGTTTGTGTTCGAAAGAAGGACAGTAGCCTACGACTATGTGTTGACTTTAGGGAGTTAAACCGAAAGACTATCCCAGATAGACATCCACTACCCAGAATACAAGATCTGCTGGATAGCTTAGGAGGATTTACGTGGTTCTCAATCCTGGACCAGGGTAGTGCGTATCATCAAGGCTTTGTGCATGAAGACTCCAGACATCTGACGGCTTTCAGCACCCCCTGGGGACTCCTGGAGTGGAACCGTATTCCATTTGGATTAACGAATGCCCCAGCAGCTTTTCAGAGATGCATGGAGAATGTATTAGAGGGCATCAGAGACAAATGTTGTTCTCCATACTTGGATGACGTACTTTGCTACTCCAAAACTTTTCAGGAGCATGTCAATGATATTAGGCAAGTGCTTAGTCGAATGCGTGAACATGGTATCAAACTTAGACCGAAGAAGTGTGAACTCTTTAAACGACAGATTCGATACCTTGGACGAATGGTGTCAGAAGAAGGCATAAAAATTGACCCAAAAGATCTTGAAGCGGTATTACATTTGAAAAGGAAAGAACCAAAAACAGTGGGAGGAGTCAGATCTTTGTTAGGATTCCTGAGCTACTACAGGTCCTTCATTCAAGATTTCTCTCGACTTGCTAAACCACTGTATGAACTTTTGCAGAACACTGAGAAAGAATCTGCTACATCCATCCCCAAAAACAATCGGAGGGAATCTACAAAGAAAAACGGGAACAAAGCACAAGTGCCATCTAAAACACTGATTCAATGGACACCCAAACATCAAGCTGTAGTATCCAGACTGGTGGACATGCTAACCAATCCACCAATTCTAGCATACCCTGATTTTGATTTACCCTTCGTCTTACACACTGATGCTTCCAATGAAGGCCTAGGTGCTGTACTATACCAACGACAAGGAGAAAAACTTTGTGTTATTGGGTTTGGCTCCAGAACATTGACTCCAGCAGAGCGCAATTACCATCTTCACTCTGGTAAACTTGAGTTTTTAGCTCTCAAGTGGGCAGTCTGTGACAAATTCAGAGATTACTTGTACTACGCTCCAACATTCACCGTTTACACAGACAACAACCCATTGACATATGTATTGAGTACTGCCAGACTGAATGCTGTGGGTCATCGCTGGGTTGGCGAGTTGGCTGATTTCCACTTCGATATCAAGTAAAGGCCAGGTAAACAGAATGCAGACGCAGATACACTGTCACGATTTCCGGTGGAACTCACGAAGAATCTGTGTGAGTATCATCTGAGGTTGTGTCAGCTATGTGGCAAGGGAGCAAAGCTGTTGACGAAGAAGAGGCATTATGGGTGGCTTCATTGACTCTTCACTCAGAAAGTGATGTGGCCGAAGAATTGCTGAAAGGACAGACAATCTGCCCAATGACTCAGGAGAATATCAGAGCATTACAACAAGACGATACCAACATTAGAGAAGTGGTCTGGCTTAAGGAGAACGACTGGATTCCAAACCACAAAGAAAAGGAGAGTATGACCAGCAAAACAAGACGTTTGATACATGAATGGAATAAACTCAGAGTCGATGAAGGAATCCTCTACCGACACTCTGGAACCCGAAAACAGCTAGTTCTACCAGAAAAGTTAAAACCATTGGTCTTAAGAAATCTTCATGATGACATGGGTCACATTGGTACTGACAAGGTAACCCACCTAGCACGTGAACGATTTTACTGGCCATTTATGCAAAAAGATATTGATGAATATGTGCTGAAGAAGTGCAGCTGCATCACACTAAAGCGTCCAAATATCACCGAAAGAGCACCTATGGGTTCGATTACTACCAGTTCACCTTTGCAGTTAGTATCCATTGATTATCTTCACTTGGAGAAAAGCAAAGGAGGATATGAGTATATACTTGTAATAGTTGACCATTTCACACGCTTTGCACAAGCGTATCCAACTAAGAACAAATCTGGAAAAACGGCGGCAGAAAAGATCTTTCAAGATTTCATACCACGTTTTGGCTATCCAGAGAAACTCCACCATGACCAAGGAAGAGAATTTGAAAACAACTTATTTCAGACATTGCAACGATTGGCAGGGATTTCTCATTCAAGAACTACTCCATACCATCCACAGGGTAACCCAGTGGAGAGACTGAACCGTACTTTGTTACAGATGCTTCGCACCTTAGAGGAAGAGAAAAAGTCAGATTGGAAAGAACATCTTCCACATATGGTTCATGCATACAATTGCACCAGGCATGAAGCCACAGGATACTCGCCATTCTTTCTATTGTATGGAAGATCTCCTCGTTTGCCAATTGACCTAATGCTCAACCTAAATTTGGAAAAGGAATCAGAAAGTCAACCAACATTTACTCAGAAATGGGCATCTAGAATGCAAGAAGCTTACAAAATCGCATCCGAGAATAGCAAAAAATCATCTGCTAAAGGGAAGAAGTACTATGACAAAAAGATAAAAGGAGCACCTCTTCAACCGGGTGATCGGGTCTTAGTACGAAATCTCTCTGAAAGAGGAGGACCTGGTTGAATTCTGTTCATACTGGGAAGAATCAGTACACAAAGTGGTAGAAAGAATCAAAGATGGGCCTGTGTACAAAATTCAGCCTGAAAGTGGTAAAAAGACTATTCGAGTACTGCACAGAAATCTTTTACTACCAGTAAATGACCTACCAATTGAAGGACACATTCCAAGAGTACCGATGAAACAAAGACAATCAAGTAACAGAAAGGATACCAGAATACCAGGATACCAGAATGGATCTGGACCAGGAGGAGGAATGTTCAGATGAAGAAAGATGGTATTATCCTTATATACCAGAGACTACAGAAAGTCCTGATTGTGTTGTGTCTCAACCAAAATCTCAAAACGTACAGAAAATTCCATTAAGAGTTTCTGCTGAAGAGTTCTATCCTACAACTACCACACCCAATCTTGAACAAGAACAAAATGATGGAACAGTAGTTGGCGACCAAATCTGGGCTACAGACATGGTGGGACTAGACACTGCAGAATTACCCTCATTAAGTCAAGACTTACCTGTGAACCAAGATATGCAAATGGAGAATGATGTTGATGGAGAAGACTCAACTCCTGTCAGAAGATCTACCAGACAAGTTAAGCCTAAAGAGATCTTTACATATGACACACTAGGTCAGCCAAGATACAGACCAAGTCAGGTTCACACCATACAAACTCCTACAATGCTAGCTACTCCCATGACATGCCAGGTAGTTAACGTAGCTCCTTGGTGGCAACAAGTACCTATTTGGGTTACTTAAATCACTAAATAGTGTTCAGATACCAATTGAGTATAATGTCGGGAGCCATTAACTGAAGGAGGGGAGAGTGTGACGGACTGGGGTTTATATGGTCACAAAACAGACACCCCAAAGCAAAGTACATATTCATTTTTTTTTTATATTTCTAAACATCTCCCTTCTATTCTATTAATAACCAGTAGATGGCAGAGAAGGTACACAAACAGAGTCTATATAAGGCCACACACCATGTGACTGGAAATTAAACTACTTCCAGCCATAAAGTCAGTGGTCATATCTCATGCTGTTTGTGTGATTCTTTGCAGGTATGTACTCTAAATCGTTCCTAATCTGTATTAACCTGTGATAGAAAGATTCCTAAACATCTTGAGCAGATGCAGAAAAAGTCTCAGCAGATTTTATGCTATAGTTTTGCTTTAATTAGAAGTTTAGAACAGCATGTGTCAGAAACAAGGGAAAAGTGCATAAGAACATGAAAATACTGCATTAGTCAGAACAAATGTCTATGATAAACACTAAACCTTTCTAAATAGGTATATTTAAACCTGATTTATTGGAAATTGCATAGATTTATAGAAGCACATGTTTTCTGTTATTTAATATAGAAAAAAACCTATTGTATGTAAAGTTTATGTATTGCATCATACAGACATGCAATGTGCACCATCTAGTGGTTAAAAAAAGAGTACTACCATGAAAATATTTGTATTAAAGCAATGCATTGCTAGTATGATTATTGCACACTTAAAATGTACCAGAGAGATAAAGATAATTATCTATAACACTGAATAATAGGGATATGTATATGTTATTAAAATATAATAATGTTCATTGTTGTAACTACGTGTTAAAATACTTTAGTTAAAATCGGTATTATATATATTGTTAATGGTTATAAACATGTGACTATAAAAATGAAAGATAAATAAATAAAAAAAAATAAAAATAAATAAAAGATGTATTGTTATGTAAAAATTAAACTACTTCCAGCCATAAAGTCAGTGGTCATATCTCATGCTGTTTGTGTTATTATTTGCAGTCCACTACAAGCTGATCACCTTATCTCATCGCGTCTACAATCATCGGCTCTCTTAATTCACATTTTGAGGCCGGTAACATTTACATGTTTTTAGAGTCTGCACCTGAAGGTTTGAGTGGGGTGGGCGTTTATTTGGGATACTATGCCTGGAGCGGCATCACTCCTCACAGGACCAGTGGGCTGGACTCAACAAAAAGATCCACTAAAAAGCAAATTAAAGGTCTTATCTCCTACCCCCAGCCTGGAGAACACCAAACGAACTGGCTAAATTCACAACCTGCTTACAAGTAGGTTCCCCTTACAGGGTGTCTCTTCTGCCATCTTCCTGGAACTGTCTCTTCCTGGCAGCTGAATGAACTCTTCAAAAGACTCACTATGCCTCTTAGAAAATACTTTGTGGTGTTTGCTTTCCAAAATGTCATAAGTTTATGGGGGTTTTCACTGTCTTGGTGGTAGTCAGTAAAAAAGATGCATAGTTTATGCCCCTAGAAAGAATGAAGGTGCTCCTTGGATTTTGGGCCCAGGCTGTGAAAAATTCTTACATGTGATATCTTCATTATTGGGAGGAGTGGCATAATTTGTTTTGGGGGTGTAATTGTAAGTATGCCTATGCTGTACGTGAGACAAAACAGATTTTATTAAATTTCTTCATTTTCCAAAAAATTATGACAAAAAAATTACAACTACAAAAACTCACCATGCCTTTTACTAAGCATCTTGTCCTGTCTACTTTCCAAAAAGAGTAATTTGAGGGAAGATTGTACTGTGCTGGCATTTTAGGGAAAATGAAGATAAGCCGTCAGTGCATCAGGATTGATCTATTTTCAAATATGTCATGGCTGGGATACATAAAAACTTTCAAAATTCATGAAACACTCAGCTCAGGAGTCGCCATACCAGAGGAGCGCCCCCCCCCCCCCCCCACCAGAAAAGGTTGAGTGAATCTTCATCTCCAAGTGGAGGGTGGAGGTCAATACACAAACCTTATTTTTATGTTGAAACAAAGTCACCTGAACAATAGTGCCCCTTTTCACAAAACCAAAAGTTATTTACCTGTTTTGTTCTCCTCTCAAGACCACTTAAAACAAGAATAGAGAGAAGCTGGTTCTTCAGACAATCAACTCATTGCAAAGCAGAAATCAAAGATATTTACCTGTCCTTGTTGGGTAGATAAAAGGATAGACTCAACACTGCCATAAAAAGTTACACAGATATGTAACTGGATTGTTCTCACAGAAAAATCACCTTTATCTAATGGAACCCATTGTTTAGACTCTAGGAATTGTGTATACAGCTTAACTCTATCTAAATTTTCATTGAGTCTGTCCAAAGTTCACTTCAAAACACTTTTAGGAAGACATTTGAAAGTTGTGCATTCAGCATTATTTTAAAATACCTGTATTTGATTATAAGTCACTGAAATTATATATTATATTCCAGGACATAGATACAATTATGATTTTAGTGTCTATTGACCCAATGATAATTCTGTCGTAGGGTAAAAACATAAGACTTAGATGTAAGAACAAATTAGAAGTATGTATTGTTTTAAAATGGCAATCAATGTTATGAAAGACATACGAATCGTGACTATAACTGTATAAAAAAGATACATATAGCATGTGTTTTCCTAGATAAACAAGTATTCACAGGATATACAAGAATTATACATTTATCCGTATATATAACCATTTTATGTGACATTGATTGAATCAAAATTATACTGAGTGTATTTTATATTGGACCAGTTATCAGAGTACTTAAATAATATATATATATATATATATATATATATATATATATATATATATATATATATATATATATATATATATATATATATATTCCAGCACCGATATACACACAGATACACATTATGAAAATAGAACATATTATTTAACAGATAGTTCAGAACATGTTTTTCTGCCCTCAGACATGCCTAGTGGTTGAAGGTGATATTACCTGAACTCACCAAAGTAAATCATTAGATTTTTCCAACCAATGGAAAATAAGCCATACCTTCTGGGCTAAGCTTATTATAATTTTATGAGTTTATTTTCCAAGATGGTATAAAGGTGAGGTGCCATAGAAAGAGACCACAGATCCAAACGCTGACCTACCCCCTCTAGACGTACACAGATTTGGTAATATGCAACCACTCCCCATCTCGCTGGCTATTGCTGCTAGGACGGATTGAATATACATCTTTTCCTTTAAACGGTGGAGAGATACTGCCCATATAATTATTGATAATATTGTTCTCTTCCCAAAATCATAGGAATTGTATCTTACTGTATACATTTTAGCACATCCAATACTGTGTGAAGGGAAAATTATAGGAAGCACGATTTCTGCAATTTTTTTAACATAGTGATTTGGGCTGCCCTTGGGTTATTTGTCAAATATACGCTGGTAAGAATTCCCCATAGATGAATGAACCCAGGAAATTATTGTGGTATGTTACTGATTGTCTGAACAAAACACTAAAATTTTAAGTAATTCAAATTCCCCATATGTATTATTGAAGTAATCAGTGCAAATAACTATTATTTAAGGGTGGTTACGGATTCCACCTATCTATTGCATCTATGTATTAACTTCTAATCCCCTAGTTAGCTAAAACTCTGATGATATGCTACTGTTGATATCACAATAAAACAAGGTTAGCTTTGAGACCAAGCACATGGCTTAATAAAACAAAGTCTTATTTATTTCACAAAAAAATAGGAAAACGCTAACATAAAATACTAAGGAGGGCTTGGACCTACAGCGAAAAGGGATGAATTCCTTCCTGTGTGCCCTTAAATACAGATTCATTCAGACGAATTCGTAACCATCCTCACTAGCCTCCTGTCCAATGAGTTATTGCCAAGGGGTAGTCCTTTTAATATCTTATATTACTGTCCGTCCTGCTGTATTGGCCTCTAGGGGCAGCATTGTCCATGTATCATGTCTTGTACCTAGGTCAATCTTCAAAGCCTTTGATCTTTTGATCTTCTGTAGCAGGACATTCATCAATCATCTTGTCAGCTATGGTCAGCTATGGTCCCTTTCAAGTTTGCGTTATAGCAACAGATGGTCCGGAGCCAAGAGCTGAGAAACGGCAATCCAGACCGCCCCCAGGAAAGCAAATGCTTGGTTGTATCAAGCAGAAAGAAGATCAAACCTTTACCATTTAAAGCCATGGAACTGCAAGTATCAGCATGGCTGATCTTTGGGAATAGGAAACAAATACTTAGAAACTCCATGTCAGGGCTGGCCGCCAGCTCTCTTCTCTTTCCACAGTTACCAGCTGTTCCTGATGATGCTCGTCTGACCTGCCTATTTAAAGCCTTCCAGCTCACTTTTCCTTTGCCTTCACGTTTGGTCACATCACAAGGAACCATCTCCTGCTGTTTGTTTCAAGACTGGCTTGCTGACATCCCTCCTGGCTTCTTATCCTGCTTGCAGTTGCTCTCCTTGGATCCCCGACTTCTGGCCTGGCTGATTTCCCGATCTGGTTAATGAACTTTGGACTGGCTGACTACCCGCTCTGGCTACTGGACTCTGGCTATGCTTGACTACGCTTTTTTATATTTACCTTTTTATTTTTATTAATAAACAAGTGTGATTTGATTGTACTTCTGTCTCAGTCTGTTTCATGGTTTCTGACACTCCAGAAATATGACATGTTGCCTTCCAACAATTATTAATATTCCATACCACACTCACAACAGTACAGTATATACACCATCGTTTGTAGACTCTGTAACATCTTTCACACAAAAAATGGATATAATAATATGTTCATCAAAAAAAGTCCAAAAAGCATCCAAAATTATCAAAAGTCAATAAAAGAAGAAAAAAAAACTAAAATCCAGTGTCCCAACAGATCATAATCCAACACATGAGGGGTATAACAGATGATTATGTGCATAAGAGAGCCAGCTTCCCCAGATCCTCTGTGTAAAACACCTCCAAATGCAAAGGATGGCATCTTACCAGAATGTGGTGGCTTCCAAACTAATGCAAAAGCCAACAACGCAGTGGGGGAAACCTTTCCCAGGTGTATCCATAAAGGTGCTGGCGGTCCTGACGTGCTTCAAATCACAAACTCATACTTGATGCATATGCATTAAAATATAAAGAATCATAGCATGATACTGTATATAAGATGGTTTATTGAATATAAAAGATGCACTCATATGATTAATGATACAAACAAGTGTGTAGTCATATATATGCTGCAGCAATGGCCATAGACAGAATATCAAGCGGCCGAGAAGCGTGGTGACATCATGTCTGGTCTCATGCCAATGCGTTTCATCATACGTTTGCCATCATCAGGGGCGTGAAAAGAAAAGTGTGTGTTTTTTTTTTTAATTTTCTGGATTTTTTCCCCTTTTATAGCAAAAAATAAAACACTCAGTAGTAATTCAACACTACCAAAAGAAAGCTCAACCTGTCTAAAAAAAATAATGGTAAGAATTTAATTTAGGTACAATGCTGCATGATTAAGTAATTGTCATGTAAAGTATGGGAGCTCTGAAAACTTAAAAATGACCTGGGCAGAAAGGGGGTGAAAGTGTTCAGTATTGAGGTGGTTGTTCTTTAAGGGAGCTGATGACATTCTTTGTTCATTATGTGGTTGTGTGCAGAAATACGAGGCTTGATTTATTTTTTTATTTATTTTTTTGCATTCTCAAGGTATACAAAATAAAACTTCAAATGCTACAAAATAGTGAAATCCGACAGCAGATGGCAACATAAAAAAATTTCATGACATAAAAAACTGACAGCAGAAAAAGAACAAGTAGTCCATCGAGTTTGCCCATTTTTTTATTTTTTTGTTTATCGTTTTTTTTCTTTTTATTTAATTATTTGTTTGTTTTTTGTTTCTTTTTGTTTTTTGCTTTTGTCTAAGTATAGATCTATGTTCGTCCCATGCATGTTTGAAGCCATTTGACTATTCAAAAAGGGAGCTGCGCTAAATATATCATTGCACATTAACTTACAACTCAAAGATATAAATGTGCTACAAAAATTCATAAATGAATTTAAATCGTGACAATATAATATGAAATAAATTGTCAATGCTTAATAGTGATGTAAAGAATAAGTGCTATTAATTAAATAAATATAGAAAAAACTAAACTGAGGTCCGATTTAACAGACTTAATGAATCATGTGACTGCAAGAAAGAAGTCCACAAATAGTGATCATGTGTAATAATGTAAAATCAGATCATATGGAAACCAAAATCCACGTATATATTTGTGACTTTTCAATGGTAATATAGCACCGGATCCTCCACAGAAAGTGACATGTGAAAAACCTCCACCACAAAAAACCCACTGCCACTTACTGGAACAAGGTGGTCCCTTACTACAGGGGGCTACACCAAGCCTGAGATATCTCTGGCACACAGGGGACTCCTCGGCAGATGTGAAAAAAGTTCAGCATAAAACGTGAGCCGACTGGCATGGAAAACAGCCCGTGGCTTCTGTGACATCGGTACATCGATCCTCTTCCCTACGTGTTTCGTCATCAATAGGACATCGTCAAGGGGTCCTGACGCACCGCAATATATACATGAAAGAAACCAGCCTCGGTCTGAGTCCCAGGCTAAAGATAACCAGCACCATCTTAGTTGAGGGAAAAAACGAAAATAACATACCCACCAAGTGTGTACATTAAGGGCAAACAGAAAATGAAAACTCCATATTTAAATTCAAACACAGATGGCCGCAGCTAATAATTATAATACATAAAAAGCTGAAACCTACATGTGTATTGCTAAAAAGACAAGAATAATAAATAAAATATGACGGGCATAGAACATAATGGTGTTTCAATCCGCCAAACCTATGGGAATTTCTCCAACATGTCACACACAATAAACTCTCACTCACTCATTGCTCTTCATTTCCATCTAGCAGTAGACATGTGCAATTTGTTTAGTTACGAAGTGAAATTTGGACAAAGCTTTCGTTATTCGGAGATTCGGATGTATCCAAATTTCCAAATCACAATAGTAACACATTTTAAAGAATTCAAAATAAATTATAATGACACAAATTATCCAAATTCGAAAATGAATTTGAATTGAAATTTGAAAATGAGTTTGAAATTAATAAGATGATGATTCCTACTTAAAGTGGTTGTAAAGGCAGAAGGTTATTTATCTTAATGCATTCTATACATTAAGATAAAAAAACCTTCTGTGTGCCTGAGCCCCCTTTTTATCCAGCGATGTTGCACAAGAGACTTGGCTGCCTGGGACTCCCCTCCTCATTGGCTGTGACAGCAGCGCAGAGCCATTGGCTCCTGCTGTCAAGCAAAGTCAGTGAACAAATGAAGAGAGAATGGAGGTGGGGCCGGGCTGTGCCTCCATGTCTGAATGGACTCAGGGAGTTGCGGCTGGGCTTGGATGCCCCCATCGCAAGCTGCTTGCTATGGGGGGCACTCAACAGGAGGAAGGGGCTAGAGAGAAGAGGAGGATCTGGGCTGCTCTGTGCAAAAGCCACTGAACAGAGCAGGTAAGTATAACACGTTTGTTATTTTTAACAAACAAGAAAAAAAAACAAGACTTTAGTATTACTTTAAGCTGCTTTATAGAATAGAATAGAAAAAATGCAATAGAATAGAATAAAGCAGAATAGAGTAGAATAGAAATAAAAAAAAAAGAATGTAATCGAAAAGAATAAAATAAAACAGAATGGAATAGAAAAAAAAGCATAGAATATAAAACAAAATAATAGAATATAAAATAATAGATTCAATTAGAATAGAAAAGAATATAATAGAAAAAAAATGTATAGAATAGAATAAAACAGAATAGAATAAAATAGAACGAATAAAGCCACCTTCCGAGATTCGACTTTCAAATAAATTAGAATTTCGAATCAATTTTAAAATTAATATACAAAACATGCTCCAAAGTATGAAAGCATGAATTTCAAAAATAATCATTCTAACATAACAAACATGCCGAAACAAAATGATTACATAGTTAGTAAGGTTGAATAAAGACACCAGTCCAACCTGAGTGAGTGTCTACAATTGTCCCAATCCCTGTACATTGCACACTCACATCAGTTCCTACCCTCAAGGAGCTCACAATCCAAGGTTCATAATCCCATTTATATACTAGGGCCAATTTTGGACAGAAGCCAATTAACCACTTTCAGACCGGACCATTTTGCTGGTAAATGAATTTTTGTTATTAGAAAAATCCAATAAACTCAATTTTAGTCATACATTTAGGCCAAAATGTATTCAGCCACATGTCTTTGGTAAAAAAAAAGTCAATAACTGTATATTTATTGGATTGCGCAAAAGTTGTCACATCTACAAACTAAGGTACGTTTTCTGGAATTTACGCAGCTTTTAGTTTACGACTGCCTATCTCATTTCTTGAGGTGCTAAAATGGCAGGGCAGTATAAAACCCCCCCAAATGACCCCATTTTGGAAAGTAGACCCCCTAAGGAAATTGATAAGTGGCATGTTGAGCCCATTGAATATTTTATTTTTTTGCCTCAAGCGATTGAATAATGACAAAAAAATATATATTTTTTTTTTTTTACACAAAGTTGTCATTAAATGATATATTGCTCACACATGCTATGGGCATATGTGAAATGACACCCCAAAATAAATTCTGCTGCTTCTCCTGAGTACGGGGATACCACATATGTGGTACTTTTTGGGAGCCTAGCCGCGTACTGGGCCCCGAAAACCAAGCACCGCCTTCAGGCTTTCTAAGGGCGTAAATTTTTGATTTCACTTCTCACTACCTATTACAGTTTTGAAGGCCATAAAATGCCAAGATGGCACAAACCCCCCCCCCCCAAATGACCCCATTTTGGAAAGTAGACACCCCTAAATTTAGGGGTACACTAGTGAGACTAGGTAATAAATGGCGGGTGCCCTGAAACTATAAAAAAATAACTAACCAACCAGCGTCACCTGTAACAGTTATATGGTGATCACTGGTGAAAGGGTTAACTAGGGGGCAATCAGGGGGCTTTATGCGGTAGTATATGGGGGTCCCTGGCGCTATAAAAAGCTGCGGCGAACCTAAATACCTACCTGCCTAACTAGCGTCACCTGTGACACTAATACAGCGATCAGAAAAACGATCGCTTATTAGGCTGGGTTCACACTGGAGCGATGTGGGAACGCCACGAATCCGCGGCGGGTTCCCGCATCGCATGCCTCCCGGCGGCAGTTCACACTGCCCTATGCGAACCCCTGGGAGTGTCAGTGAAATGTTAATGACACCCCCAGATCAGTTCGCATATCGCAGTGCGATCTGCAAACTCGGATCGCATGGTGTGAACACCCATGTGATCCGATTCTGCTGCGGACCAAAAAAAGGGTCCCGTGCGAGTTTGCGGCGGGTGCGGCGGGTGCAACGCGAATTCAGCCATACTATCTGTATGGCTGAACTCGAATCGCACAGAGATCGGAGGTGATTTGCACTGCAGTGCGGTGCGAATCACATCCGTTCTCATAAACCGCTGCAATGTGAACCCAGCCTTAGTGACACTGGCGACGGGGGGTGATCACGGGGTTAAACCTTTATTGGGGGGGTTAGGGGGGTACCTTAGAACTAAAGGGGGCTAACCCTAACTGCCCTAACAGTTATTACAGTCACAAATGACACCCGCCGTGTGATCAGGGGGTTAAACCTTTATTAGGTAATAAATGGCGGGTGCCCTGAAACTACAAAAAAATAACTAACCAACCAGCGTCACCTGTAACAGTTATATGGTGATCACTGGTGAAAGGGTTAACTAGGGGGCAATCAGGGGGCTTTATGCGGTAGTATATGGGGGTCCCTGGCGCTATAAAAAGCTGCGGCGAACCTAAATACCTACCTGCCTAACTAGCGTCACCTGTGACACTAATACAGCGATCAGAAAAATGATCGCTTATTAGGCTGGGTTCACACTGGAGTGATGCCGGAACGCCACGAATCCGCGGCGGGTTCCCGCATCGCATGCCTCCCGGTGGCAGTTCACACTGCCCTATGCGAACTGCTAGGAGTGTCAGTGAAATGTTAATGACACCCCCAGATCAGTTCGCATATCGCAGTGCGATCTGCAAACTCGGATCGCATGGTGTGAACACCCATGCGATCCGATTCTGCTGCGGACCAAAAAAAGGGTCCCGTGCGAATTTGCGGCGGGTGCGGCGAATGGCTGAACTCGAATCGCAGAGATCGGATGTGATTTGCACTGCAGTGCGGTGCGAATCACATCCGTTCTCATAAACCGCTGCAATGTGAACCCAGCCTTAGTGACACTGGCGACGGGGGTGATCACGGGGTTAAACCTTTATTGGGGGGGTTAGGGGGGTACATTAGAACTAAAGGGGACTAACCCTAACTGCCCTAACAGTTATTACAGTCACAAATGACACCAATGCAAAAAAAAAAAAAAATGCATTGGTGTCACTGTGACTGGGGGAGCAGGGGTAATTGGGGGGGTGATCGGGGGGGTGTGAGTGTGCCTGGCATGTTCTACTGTGTAGTGTAGTGCTTGTGCAACTCACCGATGCTCTCTCCTCGGTGCCGGAACGAAAAATACCGACACGGAGGAGAGATTACATCACTTCCTCTCCTGTGTATACATTACAGGAGAGGAAGTGATGCAATGCTTCAGTCCCATTCGTCAGGAGCGATCGCGAGGGGGTGGCCATGAATGAATGGCCGCCTCCTCATCACCGATCGCTCCTGCACGGATACCGACCGCCGCAGGCACCGGGCGGGGGCCCGATCGGGCCCCTGACCCGCGGGAAGGCAGGGACGTACATGTACGCCCATATGCCTGCCCGTGCCATGCTGTCGACGTACATCATCGTGCGGCGGTCGGGAAGTGGTTAACCTACCTGCATGTCTTTGGAGTGTGGGAGGAAACCCACGCAGGCACAGGGAGAACATGCAAACTCTAGGCAAGTAGTGTTGTGGTTGGGATTTGAACCAGCAACCCTTCTTACTGCTAGGTGAGAGTGCTAACAACTACACCACTGTGCCGCCCAACTAACTTAACAAAATAATCCAAAACAAAATAATCCAAAACAAAATGAAACACATTTTTTCTGTTGTGCATATCTCTATCTAGGTGTACATTTATTCATGTGAAGCAAGAACCCTCGTAGTGGCCGCTCTTCAGACTTTTGGGCCCACCTCCCCAGGGATTGGCTGCAGCAGCATAAATATTCATGTTGCTCATTTGCGTTGCTTCACTCTCTGTGTTGTAGAACTTTCTAGAAGTCAGGGGAGAGCAATCAAACTTGTAACCTGTGAATTCCAGAACAGCCAAAAGAAATCAATAACTGTACCACTGATTACAGAGGAGCCAAACATAACTAAACTTGCCTAATATCCTAGCAACCTAAGTAGGAGGGTGCTACACTTAGTTGCCCAGGTTTGTATTTTTTTAGGGCAGGCTCTGCTGTTATATCCTATTTTATATTTAGGTAGCAAATAATTTATTTTGACCATTTGATTAATGCCAGGGGGACTGGAATTTTTTTCATTGTAGGAGGATAACTTTTCTATCAAAATATCAGACAAATCGTGGTTATGGTAGAGATGGAATATAGTTAGGGTTCAAGCACCCACCACTAGTATATCTCTGGCATTTTGAGACCGTGGAAGGTTTTGAAAGAAGGTTTTGAAACAGTATGAGATAATATGTAAACATGTCCAAAAAAAAAAAGAAAAACATCAGTTGGCTATTCAAAGTGACTTCAACGGGGTTATGTACATTTCTGTTGGCACATACATGAGCAGGTTGGATCACCTGACACTTTTATTTCTGTTCTATAGACAAAAAATGTGGCCTCCGTACTCCTCCTAACCAATAAGGATTTTTGGTGTAGGTGCTGAATGGTCCAGATTGTGCAAGGGATAACTGAAGTCATTGTGAAACCGTTCATCCAACAAAATCAAAGTTGGCCTGCACACAGGACAATGATTGGTAGAGAAAATCTAAAATAACCTTTCTTGGACAATAACTGGTAGAAGTGTGAGGACCCTTAAAGGATTAAGGTTTGCACGGAGCTTATTTGATGGTAGAATACATCCTCTTAATGCTTTTACTAAACACTTTATCTCTGATGCCATAAATAAGAGGGCTGAGAAGTCTTGGCAAATACATTAACATCAAAAAATTGAGCATTCCCACCAAAAAATTATATTCTCCACGATACATTTCTGAAAATGAAGATGTTAGAGAGAGCAGACATAGAAAGAGCTGAACTGCATGAAGGATCAAGGTTCTACCAGCCCTGGAGGCTGAAGACTTCCCAGAGCCAGTTTTTCGAGCTATCAACATAACCTTGATGTAGGTGAAGAGAATGACCATAGACACTAGAATAAAACTTCCTATTAAGGTGGAGAATTGTATGGTGTTTTGGACTGGCAGGACAAGTAATGATTGTTGTCTGCATAGTATATTATGGGAGAAATATTTAATCTCAACACTGGAAATGAGGACTATAAAATCAGCAACATTGGGAAGCCACCCAAAAAACCACATTGCTGCAATAGCAACATATGACGTCTGGGCTGTACATATCATGGTGTGTCTGAGAGGTAAACAAATAGCCACATATCGTTCCAGGGCCATGAAGGCCAAGTTGTATGGAGTGATTCGAAATGTAGCTGTGGCACAGGTCACCAGAATGTAACAGATGGGTAAAGGAATATATATTAGGAGTCCAACGCCCATACTTAGGAAGAGTGCAAGGCTGAGGCACACTGTATCGTTGATGAGCATATGGGCAAAAAGGATGTATCGTGCGTTCTCCCGGACGTGAGGAATGGTGAAGTAAACCACTAGAAGAACTAGAATGAAGTAAATGAAGAAACAGAAGCAGAAGGTGGTGATGATGATGAAACCAATCTGTACATTTTGATGCATTCGAAGGTATTGGCTGTTTATGTAGGTGATGTTATTGAAAGTACTGAATACGGTTAAGTTCATCATGAACGGCTTCTGAAAAAAGTGAAAAAAATGAATGACACAACCAGATAGCTAATCTCAATTCAACACTTTAGACTGACCCTAACACCTAATCCACATGAAACTAACCTTCAATACCTAACCTCCCACAAACATTTAAAGCTTGACATAATACTCCCTAACACTAAACATGACCTTAAAGTGGTTGTAAACCCTCCCCCACAACTTTGTCCCATGTAAATCAGCATAAAAAACCCTAATGAACACTGCTTGTAGATATCTCCTTACTTGCTTAGTATTGTTGCAATCCTTGTTGTTCTGTAGAATGAAGTCACTGAACATGCCCAGATCTCCCCTGATTTACGGCACACTCTCTATGTGCTTATCTATCTGTTATCAGGACATCCTACGGCACACCACTGAACTCTGCTAATCACTCAGAGCTTCCTCCTACACACCATGTGACCTCACATATAGTCTAAACTTGGCCATTACTGCAGTCTTATCAGCTGAAGCTGATAAGTCTGACAAATGCAAACATTAGACACCGGCACAAGTAAATACTATGAAATAAGTAAGCTATGAACAGGGAAGCAGGGTTGCCATAGAAACGTTGGATTGAGAAGGAGGCTTGGTTAACAGTACAGGAAGTGCTCAACGTAAGGGCGGAAACATACTCCACTGTGGACTCAAAAAACAATACTTAAGATGCAGCTGCCTAACCCCTGGAAACACGTTTTTTAAAGTTTCTTTAAACAGTAAGTAATATGCAGTGGCTATAGTCTGATAATTACTTACTATAATGGACTAACTGAAAAGAAGCATCAGAGTGGGAGAGTTTACTTCCTCTTTAACACTGTAATCCTTAAAATCATTTTAACCTTAAAGCCTTGCGTTTTTAACTTCTGTAGCACTACTCCCATAGGAGCCGCAGGAATATTGCCCAGGTCCTCCTCAAGTGCTTTTCCCTGCAGTCAGGCAGACAGGCTCACTCACATTTCTTCAAAGTTCAGTTTAGCAGTGTTGTTTTTATTTTTGGAGAACTTGGATACTGCTGAGGGAACTGAGTGGGATACTCAAAAAACATGAGCTATGTACAAGTTGAGGACAACAGGTATTCTTTCTGGACACACTATAATAAAGTCTGTGCTTGTAGCAAACAGTAGACTTCAGCTTTAAGGCAGTAGTAGTAGTAGTAGTAGTATTAGTGTTAGTAGTTAACTGAAAATCCTTCCTTAAAGCCACAAGAGTGCCAAGAGTGCTACAAGAGCCTTTAAGTAGGAGATTATCTAGACAAAGCTCTTCAGGACACTACCCGGTGTCCCCTTTAACAGAAGTAGACAGCAAAGGAAAATCCCCCCTCCAGGTGAAAAACTCCAGGCCCAATGAATGATGTAAGACCTCTCAAACGGGTGTAAGCCCCGGCTCGCCTGCCGTAGAAGACTGAATGAAGGAAGAAATTGGCTGCACACCGACGCTATTGAAGTCCATTTATTGAACAATCCATGACCCCACGGTTGCAGAGGCTGGAACAGAGGTGAACTAGTTTCGCACAGCTACGCTGTGCTTACTCATCACTTGATGTAGCTGTGCAAAACTAGTCCACCTCTGTTCCGGCCTCTGCAACTGTGGTGTGTGTCATTGTTTGCATGGAATCTTCAATAAATGGACTTCAATCACGTTGATGTGCAGCCAATTTTTTCCTTCATTTCCCCTTTAACTGACCCATAGCTGACTCTTTAGCACCAGAGGGGTGGCAATAGCACAAAGGTCCGCAAGATCTCTAAAAAGCATCTGTACTAACAAGACCCAAAGACAGCTGGTAGCCTCCTTGCAAGTGATACCCTACAGTGACGCCAAAGCATATCTTCAGCAGACAACCACTCTGTCAGCTCTCTCTAGTTTTAGGGTTTCAGCATCCAGGCCCTCAGTTCGCAGCGTGCCCTCCGGGTTGGACTCATTTTCTCCAGGAAATTACCTAGAGCTCAGTGTGCTTAAATAATATATAGAGTCTCCCAGCATGCCATCAGAGCCTGCCTCTCTGGCTTTGGCTAGGTCTGTAATAATATTAATGCTGCCATCTGCAGCATCATCCAAAAACCTCTCAAGTTCTCTAGAAGCAGAGGAAGCTATTAGACAAGACTGGAAGCAGCTTAGGACACTGAGTAGACAGCAGCTTCACCAGTGGCGGCCTGTGCATTGTGGGCGCACTGGCGCCACCCCCCTACACCTCCGCCACCCACCCTATTTATGTGGGCCGACCCCTTTCAGGATGCCGGACACATGAAATACTATAGGCGGGGGGGGGGGTGTATTTTGAAGCACTTGATTAGAGCCAGAGGCTCTAATAGGCTTCAAAATAGGTTTGGCTGCGTCCCTATCCCACCCTGTTGTGTGGCATAAGGAATTAATGTTCGCTATTTTAACACTAACGTTCCTCCCTGCCAATCAGCAGGCATGTCAGTGAGACCTGTCTCCCAATTGGCCAAAGCATTAGGCGATCCTATTGGATGCCTAATGCTTTGGCGGAATAGGAGACGAGCAGACACAGGAGCAGCAGCTTCTTGCCAAGGAGGAGAGCCGCCGGGGAAGAGACGAGAGCCGACAAGGAGAAGAGCCGCTGAGGAGAAGAGCCGCAGAGGAGGAGAGCCGCCGAGGAGGAGAGCCGCCGCTTCCCATCGAGGAGGAGAACCCCACCACTGCAGGAGAGGAGTGGTAAGTGCTGCCGGACCGGCTGCGCGGGGGGGTTAGTGAAGTGACAGCCAAATCTGTCTGCATTTGATGGGCACAATTGGCTGCATTTAATGGGCACAAGTGGCTGCATTTGTTGAGCACAAGTGGCTGCATTTGATGGGCACAAGTGGCTGCATATGATGGGCACAAGTGGCTGCATATCATGGGGCACAAGTGGCTGCATATGATGGGCACAAGTGGCTGCATATGATGGGCACAGTGGCTGCATTTAAAGGGGCACAATTGGCTGCATTTAATGGGCACAAGTGGCTGCATTTGATGGGCACAAGTGGCTGCATATGATGGGCACAAGTGGCTGCATATCATGGGGCACAAGTGGCTGCATATGATGGGCACAAGTGGCTGCATATGATGGGCACAGTGGCTGCATTTGATGGGCACAAGTGGCTGCATATGATGGAGCACAAGTGGCTGCATATGATGGGGCACAAGTGGCTGCATATGATGGGGCACAAGTGGCTGCATATCATGGGGCACAAGTGGCTGCATATTATGGGCACAAGTGGCTGCATATGATGGGCACAGTGGCTGCATTTGAAGGGCACAAGTGGCTGCATATGATGGAGCACAAGTGGCTGCATATGATGTTGCACAAGTGGCTGCATATCATGGGGCACAAGTGGCTGCATATGATGGGCACAAGTGGCTGCATTTGATGGGCACAAGTGGCTGCATTTGAAGGGCACAAGTGGCTGCATATGATGGAGCACAAGTGGCTGCATATGATGTTGCACAAGTGGCTGCATATCATGGGGCACAAGTGGCTGCATATTATGGGCACAAGTGGCTGCATATGATGGGCACAGTGGCTGCATTTGAAGGGCACAAGTGGCTGCATATGATGGAGCACAAGTGGCTGCATATGATGTTGCACAAGTGGCTGCATATCATGGGGCACAAGTGGCTGCATATGATGGGCACAAGTGGCTGCATTTGATGGGCACAAGTGGCTGCATATGATGGAGCACAAGTGGCTGCATATGATGGGGCACAAGTGGCTGCATATGATGGGGCACAAGTGGCTGCATATGATGGGCACAGTGGCTGCATTTGATGGGCACAATGGCTGAATTTGATGGGCACAGTGAGGCTGCAATTGATGGGGGGGGGTTGGTAATTTTCAGTTTATTTGTGCCCCCCCCCAAAATGTTGAGCGCCAGATGCTACAGAGCTTCACTGAATACATTGAGCAAACTATGCTTTTACTTAACAAACATTACCAACCACACTGACTACGGCAGGGCAACTAAATTTTCCTATGAAAACACACACTAATTCTAACTATCTAAACCTAGCACCTATCTAGGACAGTGATACACTTCTTAGCCCTTGTACACACGGTCGGAGAATCCGTTGGAATGTGTCTTATCGGACCGTTTTGTCGGATAATCCGACTGTGTGTGGTATGCATCGGACTGTTTCTGTCGGACCAAATTTTCCAACTTGCTGGAAATATTTTCCGACAAACTGGTCCAATCGGATCATGTGTAGAGAATTCCGATCGGACAAAGTGCCACGCATGCTCAGATCAAATTCCTACATCAAAGCTATTGGCTACTAGCCTGAACGTAGTCCCATCGTAACGAAATTACGTCATCACGTTCTGAAAGATCGGATTTTCCGACAACTTTGTCTGACCGTGTGTATGCAACAGTTTCGGGCACAATCCGTCAGACAAAATCCTTCGGACAAAATCCAACGTATTTGGTTGTTGAAATGACCGACCGTGTGTACAAGGGCTTAGGCCTTCTTTCTTTATTTTTTACATTGTGTTTGTTCATTGTATTGTAATAGCTGACATGTGTGAGCAGAGCACTGGAGAGGTCGCTTGTTGCTTTTACACAGAACACCATACCTCCCAACATTTAGAGATGAGAATGAGGGACACCTACTGGAATGTAGGCATAGGACATGCCCCCAGCCACACCCCCTTAAAGGAGAATTATCCAAGAAAAAGTTTAATTTGAATCAACAAGGGATTTTTTACCACTACTATTCCTTTATATTGGCTTTTAAAATTTACAAATGCGGCGATTTAGAATTTGGATGAAAGGTTTAGTACTGGGTAACTCTTTTTGAAAGATAAAAAGTGCATTTTATATACAACTCTATGGATCAGACCAAAATGAGGGACAAATGAGGAGGAATGAGGGACAGAGGGACATTGCTCCAAATCAGGGACAGTCCCTCCAAATCAGGGACAGTTGGGAGCTATGGAAACACAAAGGTCTGATAGCACTCCATTTAACAACTTTTATGCTACCACCCATAAGGCCATAGAAATGCATATTTTGCCTTTCTATAGGAAGTCATGTATGACAGTAATGGATTGGTATCAGCCATTTGTGGTGGCAAATCTATTTCTTTGCAACAGGCAGAGGTGGCAGAAAAAACCTTGCTTGAAAACTTATTTCAGAAAAGCTAATCTTTCTACACTTGCAGAGGACAATGCAGAATGGCTCAGGTGGCACTGCGACCTTCTGTGTAGAATACTGTTCGAGTTAGGGCATTCAAGAATGGCAAAGATAGAGAGGGGTTTTTAGAATCGTAAGGTCTGTTAAGGTTGGGACAGACTCTCCCCACCATTTCTATTATCTTTTCCTAAATGCCTTTTAGTGAATTTTGGGAGGACTAAATTTAAGTATAGAACCATATACACAAAAAAAAAAAACCCTTGGGTCTCATATGGATTTTGAGGGGAACCCCCATAATGAAAGAAAAATGGTGTAGGCCCCCCCCCCCCAATCCATACCAGACCTTATATCCGTGCATGCAACCTGGCAGGTCAGGAAAGGGGGGGATGAGAAAGCACACCCCCTCCTGAACCATACCAGGCCACATTCCCATCAACATGTTGATGGAGAAAAGAGCCACTGGCCAGGGTTGTAGGGGTCTGTCAGCAGGGGGGCTTATCGGAATCTGGAAGCCTCCTTTAACAAGGTGGCTCCCAGATCCTGCCCCCCCCCCCCCCCCATGTGAATGAGTACCCTCTACTCATTCACCAAAAAAAAGTGTTGTTTAAAAAAAGACAGAAGGAAGTTTTTGACAAGTCCTTTATTAAAAAAAAATAAAATAAAACAAAATGTCCCCGGTGTAGATCAATCAACAATCAGGATGCCCGCCACCATTGCCCTGTGCAAAACTAAACCCATCTTTAATGCAACCTGTTACACGGGATAATTTGGTTGTTTGCAAGCTGGTCTGTAAGTGGAGCTGGGAATTTTCTTTGGTTTTGTTTGGCATGCGTCACCCTTCCATATGCTCCTTTCTACCAAGGCCAGTTATAGGTGGGGAAGTGCCCATTTGTTACTGTTGAAATACTGGTGAGGGGACACACTGGACACCTTTGCTGCTGGGTGTTCAGTGCACCACTGTGCCTTTAAGTAGGATCTCTATCTATCCATTAGCATGCATGTGCTTCCACTGTGGAGAGTCTCAAAAATGAGTTAGGAGTTAGGACTACAGAAAATACTGGGGCGCCGTGAAGAGGCTCTGCAGCTTACGCATGTATTTTCAAATGTGTACAAACTAAACCCCTATTTTTAAGGTATACTGTTAGGCAGGATAATTCAGTTTGTTGCAGGCCAGTTGGTGAGTTGAGCTGGGAATTTTCTTAGCTGACTGAGAGTTAAAGAAAACATTTAAAAAAAAACACTACACAGTGGGTCATCTAGAGCCCAGAGCAAACATGACAAATTGCACCCCCCCCTCCAAATATGTCAGTAAAAATCACCCCCAAAAGAACTGAGCACTAATCTGCATGCTCACCCCCTAAACACCCAGCTCAAATCCTCTCTCTCCCCATATGCCCCCAGCACAAATCCTCCCTTCCACTCCCAAAAACAAACAAACTTGAGCCCGCACCGCTCACCCGGCCTCTCCGCGGGCAGCCAAAAGTTCAACTGTCAGGTGGGGGATGGGAACTGCAGGTCAGCTGACCTGTGACCATGAAAAAGAAGGATCTGGAGGAGATGTCGGACCAGATAGAAATTGAATGCTGCTCCACATGCGCCTGGATAGTAGTATCGGCGGGGAAGAATCAATCTCTGCAGGCATTCAGAAGCTGTAGAGGGAAAATGGATAGATTTATTCTTCTATATGCAGCCGTCACCTATCCAGCTTCTTTCTGCACACACCCCCCCAACCCCCCCCTTCAGTGGCAAACGATGGAGTTTAATTTGGGGGGGCAAACAGAATGCCAATGACACCACCCCCCATCGGTCGGTTGCACTTACCCCATTGCGGCTTCACATGCTTGGCAGCGATCTCCCGTTCCCCTGCTCTCCGCGGGTCTCCATGGCAGCGGCGGTGGCGTCTTCCATTTCCTCCATCCTTCTCGGAGGGCAATCGGGAGTCTTCTCTTTTGGGCCAATCAAAAAACTGGTTTCACTCCTGCTTCCGATTGTCCGGATTGAGGATCAGTGTTACAACAGCGAATATTAGTTCACTGTTGTAACACTTGGGTGGGCTCATGGCGCAATGCTCTGCGCCATGAGCCACCCTATTCTGAAACCTATTAATACCTATGGCTCTAATCAGGTGCTTCAAAAAAACACAACCATCACTGTAATTCAGGCACCCGGCATCCTGAAAGGGGCCGGATGCATGACTAGGGGGTGGCTGTGGCGGCCATGGATAAATTCATGCATTCATGAATCTATCCATTATTCATATAGGGGGTGACGAGGTTAGAGGGGGCGGTGCCCGAGTGCCCCTAATGGACAGGCCACCACTGCCCCCCTCCCATTCTCGCAGCTCCCCCGCCCTGCTCTTATCATTTTCCTTCTACTTCACAATTATGTGCCACTTTATGTTGGTCTATCACATAAAATCCCAATAAAATACATTTACATTTTTGGTTGTAATATGATAAAATGTGGAAAACTTCATATATATATATATATATATATATATATATATATATATATATATATATATATATATATTAAAGCATTGGCTTTGCAATTCGCCTCTAAGCAAAAAAAACTAAAATTTTGAAAAAAACGCAAAATTTTTCAGTTTTTGCTACAATAAATATCCCCCAAAAATATATCTAAAAATTTTTTTTCTCAGTTTAGGCCGATATGTATTCTTCTACATATTTTTAGTAAAAAAAAATCGCATTAAGCGTATATATTGATTGGTTTGCGCAAAAGTTATAGTGCTTTTTTTTCCTAGTAATGGCGGCGATCTGCGATTTATATTAGGACTGCGACATTATGACGGGCACATTGGACAATTTTGACACATTTTTGGGACGATTGGCATTTTTACAGGGATCAATGCTATAAAATTGTATTGATTACTGTAAAAATGTCACTGGAAGTGAAGGGGTTAACCACTAGGGGGCAGTGAAGGGGTTAAGTGTATCCTAGTGTGTGTTCTAACTGAAGGGGGGAGGGGACTGTGCAGGGGACATGGAAGATCGCTGTTCATACTCTGTATGAACAGACTATCTGTCTCTTCTCCCCTCAGAGAACCAGAAACTATGTGTTTACACACACAGATCCCGATTCTTGGTGTGCCCCGAGCGATCGCGGGAGCCCTGTGGTGATCGCTACAGCCAGACACTCGCATCGGCTCCGTGGGTGAGCAGAGGGTACGCACGCGACTCCTAGAGGCCGTCTATGGTACCCACATACCATGATGGCGATTCGGGCAGCCGAACCATGTTGCCGCAGTATAACTGCAATTTTTTAATCTTTTATGAAAAAAAAAACCCCACAATACATAACCCATTTTATTTTCTAAAATATATAAGATAATGTCACACTGAGCAAATAAATACCAAACATGTTGCGCTTTAAAATTGCACACACCAGTGCAACGGCAGTAAATGACGTACATTTTACTACAAATAGGCGACGCTTTAAAGACCTTTAAAGGTTAGCACTTTGAATTTACAGAGGGGGGTCTGTTGCTAGAATATACCTCACATGGGTGGGACAACGCTGTTTGCATGCGCACGGGACCAACATGTGTTCGCCTTTGTGTGGGAGCATGGGGGGATGTGAGCACTTTAATTTTTTTTATTTTTCTTATTAATCTTATTATTAATCTATTATGTTTTAATTTTTTTACACTGTTTGTTTTATTTATTTATTTATTTTCTAAACATTTTTATTGCTATCACTAGGAATGTAAACATCACTTGTGACAGTAATAGGCATGTGACAGGTACTCTTTATGGAGAGATCTGGGGTCTATAAGACCCCAAATCCCTCCTCTGCCCTTAAAAGCAAGACCAATATTTTTGAATACTTTTGATTTTTTTTTTTTTAAATGGCACAGTTGACATCCGGGTAAACCAGAAATGATGACATGGGTTTCCATAGCAGAGACTCGATCAAAGCCAATCCCGGCTTTCTTTGGGTGTCTGACTAGCCGGCGGACATGCAGAAGTTGGCGGGAGGGGGGCGTCCCTTCCCGCTACTTGTAATAGCAATCTATAGGCTAGTTAGCCACTCCAGATGACGTCCTAGTGACGAAACGCGTAGGGCGTGGCTTATCGAACACACACTTTCAACACAAACGGCGTGGAAGCCGAACGGAACGCTCGCAGCAGCTTCCTTACTTCTCATACAGCAAACCTTTTATGCCATTACCTATATCAAAAATTGTGAGTAGTTTTAAGTATTTGATTAATAAATTGTTTTATACGGTATCACACTATGGATGGTCCTCTCTTTTAACATATACATACTGTGGCACACTCCACCGGGAAATAACGAGGGATCCCCAGCAGTCCACTGGAAGCAAGCCAGAGAGCGACACAGTAGCTCATACTGTGAAGGCTGATCCTCCCCGGATGGGGTTATTTTTCTGGTGAGAGTACAACCTAGAAGTGTCCACAATGCATGAAGAATAGATTTGAATCTATCACATCCCCTCCTTTTATTCACGGAAAAAACCACATTTATCGCACTGCACCAGAGACTTCTTGCTCTTTTTCATATATATTCTTTTTATACTTTTTTTATACATTTTTATTTTCTTGGACTAATATTCAATATTTCCATTTTTACCTTTTTTAATTTTTCTCACTTTTTTCACTCCCATTTTTTGGCATGTTCCATTTGATGTACTGATATCTATCATATATTTATTGTGTATTTTATTATTGCATGCATATTCTACCGTCACATTTGTGCACCTTAAATTTTTATAGTTTGGTAAACCTGCGTTCATATTTCATACTTGTCACTATATATTAGGCAGACTTAGCAGCAGCACTTTATATGTTTTGGGTATTTATATGTTTCAGATAAGAAGTGATCACTTATTTATGGTTTTGCACATAATTTCATTTCACAGCCAGCACGCTGGCAAATATCTATCAATGTGACAAATAATTTTATTTACACATTTTTCAATTTTTACTTACATATTTTTTATTGGAATAGCATATTGCACATTGTCACTTATATATCAGGTTATAATAACACCTTTAATCTATTAAGTCCCTGGAGACACACTTCCATATATAGGTATAGCGCCAGATCTATTCATAGCAACCCCCAATCTAGTTAGCCACTCCATTTGCTATTACAGGAGAGCCTGTGTTCACAATGCAGCAGGGCATCTGCTCAGCATGGGACCCAGAAGTAGGTGGAGATCACTGGAGTAGCGGTGTCTATACAGTGATTTCCACCTTCTAGAGCAGGAGTCTTCACAGTCCCCTCTTCATATCAAGAAAAAAATAAACCACGCTAGACACAAAACCTAAAAAAAAAAAAAAAAAAAAATGAATGAAACAAAACAAAAATCACCAGGCTGCAGCCAGAAGTGGGACACAAACACCAAGAAAGCTCAGAAAAAGAAAACTAGCTGCGCCAAAAATAAAATTACAAAAAATGAACCCTTATACAATAATTAATGATATAATCAAAAAAGTTTTTAATAAACGATAATCTCCAATATCAATGTCCTCATCAGTTAATAAAATTTGCAGGAGATGGCTTCCACACTGCAATAGTTCATTCGCAAGAAGCAGTTATTGCAATAAAACAATCCTCTCAGGTACTCTTTACTGTAACATCACGGTGATTCACACATATACAGGTGAAAAGGAGATGCCCGACCACCGAGATGCAGATGTGCTTACCAGACGGCAAACAATGGGGAGTGTTTAAATATATTTCTTCCACATCCTTAGGATTAATCAGGAACTATAGATCACCCTGGAACGGACCCTCTAGACCGTCACTATGGACTCCCAGACTCCATGCTTCTATTGGTATGGTGACTCAAAAAGAAGGGAAGCCTCCCATATTGTAAAATCATTAAAACATTTTATTAAATACGTTCAAATTGCACTTACAGACACAAGTTGTATCAATCGCTTCGGATAGGAACAGAGAGAAAATCTAGCCGGCGTTTTTTCCCAAAAGCCCGTCCTCCCCACGTATGGCGTGGTGGCATCACTGCGTGCCTTCCCAGGCGTGTTTCGTCATAGATGACGTTGTCAAGTGGGGAACCCTCTCCAAGTCACTCCTTGTCTCTGCCCCTACCCACCTCCGAGCACCATTCCTTGGTTCCATCCCCTACCCACCTCCCAAGACCATCTTTTTTAGAGAATACAGAGGCATGTAACATTTGTGGTACTAACTAATTTGTATGCAACTTTGTAATGGTAACAAGAAACTAGATCCCCTGTAGCCAGCATCAATAGATCGCCCACAACAAAATACCCACCCCCAGCAACAATAGACCCCCTGCAGCAACAACAAATCTCCCCACAGCTAGCATCGATATACCCTCCAGCAACAATGGGCCATCTACAACAAAATACCACTCCCTCCCTCTGTAACAGTAAACCCCCGGCAACAACAATAGATCATCCTGCAACTAGCAACAATAGACCCATCCCTCAACAGTAGATCCCTCCCAGCTACAACTGACCCTCCAGCAACAAAGGACCCACCTCCAGCAACAACAGATTCCCTGCCAGCAACAACAGACCCCCCCCCCCCCAGCAAAAATAGATCCCCTCCAGTGACAATAGATCCCCAAGCAACCAGCATCAACAGACTCTGTAGCACACCCCAGCACCCCTTGCCATTACATTAATTCATCCCAATCCTATGGGATGAATTATCGCAGAGACTGTGAGCCAGGCCTTCCTGTTGAAATCAGCGCCTGACCTCACAAATGCTCTTCTGGAAGAATGGTCAAACATTCCCATAGACGCCCTCCTAAACCTTGTGGACGGCCTTCCCAGAAGAGTTGAAGCTGTTATAGCAGCAAAGGGTGGGCAAACCCAATATTGAACCCTACGGACTAAGACTGGGATGCCATTAAAGTTCAAAACTTTTGACAATATAGTCAATTTAGTGGTTTTACAACAAATGCTTAACTGAGCTTCAAACATTTGCTTGCTAAATGTGTTCTCGATTTATTATTAATGCAGTTCCCTCATATTTGTACTTACAGGGATGTTGTTGTAAATTCCAACACACAGGTTGATGGACTTTGAAATTCTTTTTCTAGATGTTGGGTAGTAGCTCTGGTGCAGCCCTTGTCCTCTTCTATATCCTTAACACTGTGTTTAGGGGGAAGCTGAGGATCCTTATAAAGCCTCTAATGGCCCCAATAGGCCCCTGGGAATGTCACGGCACATAATCGTACATGACAAGCTGGTTAGCCAGTTCATTAGAATATTCTCTTCTGATCTTAGCAAGCCGGATTCCAAGGGGTCACCAGTTAGTAGTAATAGCTTCCCAGAAGAGAACAAATTGTCAAAAGTCATCTGTTTTACAGATGAAATACGACAGATGAAACACGCAAAGACTTGACACTTGACTAAAGGACTAATTATTCCCATTGGGAACTAATAACAAACCAAAGCATAACTAAAAGCTAAATCATAATTATGACATTTCATCACATTTCATCTTCTATTGCATGACATCTCCATTAGTGTTTTTATTTCCAATGTGATAACATTTATCTCTATAAAATAAAAAAAATTGGAAAAAATTTAATTTGTCTGGATGTATGGTTAAGCTGGCCACACACTAATAGATTTCCTAATGGTATGTAGGTTCAAATTGACGCTTGTTTTTGACCTCAGTGATGAGAAAATTAGAAGGAGCAGAATAGCACATTATTTCTGAATAAACAAATTTCATAGTGGTTTTTTGTTCGGTAAAGTCCATCTGTTTAAAAATCAAATGTTAAAAGCAAATGAAATTTTGAACGAGATCCTTCAAGCTGTTACATGTATTGATCATTTTCATACAAATTTTCTTTCGAAAATTCTATCAGTGTATACACAGCTTTAGTTTTGGTGGCTATCAGTTGAAGTTAGTGGTAACATTTATGGGCTAGATTGAAGGTAAGGATTAAAGTATGTTAACTCTAATAATAGACTCCTTATCTGTACCCTTTGGTCTGTTAAATACACCATTAGAAGCATTTTGTTATACCTGTTCTATAAGTGTCAGCTATGGGGCACTCTTCCTCCCACCGATATCAACATACCAACAATGGCCAACTCTTCCTCTTAGGCCGCGTACACACGGGCGGACTGTTCGCCCAACTTTGTCCGCTGAACAGTGTTTGGGCGGACAGTCCGCTCGTGTGTGGGCTTTCAGCGGATAGTTTCAGCGGACAGTTGGACGGACAAGGTTTTTCGGAAATTCCGAAAAACTGTCCGCTGAAACCTTGTTTGAGCGAACAGTCCGCCCGTGTGTAGGCTTGTTCGTCAAACAAAGTTGCGCGCATGCTCAGAAAGGATTTTCACGCCGAAAGCTATAATGCAGTGTATAGGACGTCGTATTTTTCGTCCCGTCGTACGTGCCGTTCACGTCATCGCGCACGGTTTCAGCAAACTGTTCGTTCGTCGTGTGTGGGCATGTCCGTCCATGCTAAGTTTGAGCGGACTGTTTGCCGAAACTGTTGGACGGACAAAGTTGGGCGAACAGTCCGCGCGTGTGTACGCGGCCTTACTGATACCATGATACCAATAGTGGAGCACTCTTCCTCCCACTAACACCAATGATGGGACCCTCTTCCTCCCATTGACACCATTGAATGGGCATGAATTCTCCTACTGACACCATCAAAGGGGCACTATTCCTCCACCTAATATCAATAATGGGGCACTCTTTCTCCCACTGACCCAAATGATGGGGTGATTCCTCCCACTGATACCAATATTGGGGCCCTCTTTCTCCCACTGAACCCAACAATGGCAAACTCTTTCTCCCACTGACACCATTGAAGGGGCACACTTCCTCCCACTGACACCATCAAAGTGGTACACTTCTTCCCCTTAATAACAATGGTGGGGGACGCACTCTTTCTCCCTTTCTCCCACTGACACCAATTATGGGCACTATTCTTCCCACTGTTATTAGGGATGAGCCGAACACCCCCCGGTTCGGTTCGCACCAGAACTTTCGAACGGACCCCGCGTTCGTAACGAACGTTAGAACCCCATTGAAGTCTATGGGACTCGAACGTTCGAAATGGAAAGTGCTAATTTTAACGGCTGATATGCAAGATACTGTCCTAAAAAGGGTTTGGCGACCTGACTCCTGCCTCAGGGGACATGGGTCAATGCAAAAAAAAGTTTTCAAAACGGCCGTTTTGGCGGGAGCACTGATTTTAATGACAATTAAAGTGAAAAAAAAAATGAAATATTCCTTTAAATATGGTGCCTGGGGGGTGTCTGTAGTATGCCTGTGAAGTGCCACGTGTTTCCCGTGTTTAGAACAGTCCCTGCACAAAATGACATTAAACGGAAATAACACCATTTAAAACTGCTTGCGGTTTTAATGTTATATCTGGTTCCTGCAATATGGTTGAAAATCATTCAGAAAAATGGCATGGGTAGCCCTCCCTGCCCATTACCAGCCTATTTGGGTCTTGTACGCATATTAAGGGGAACCCCGTACCCATATTAAAAAAAGGAAATGCGTGTGGCCCCCAGGCCCTATATACTCAGAACAGCAGTATACAGGCGGTGCAAACAAGACAGGGACTGTGTAGGTTTGTTGTGTTAAGTTGAATCTGTTTGTAATTTTCAACTGGTACATTTTTAAAATGTAGCTCCAGTCAAAAAAACTATTTTTAAGCTTTTTGGAAAACATAGGGAAGGGTTATCACCCCTGTATGATTTGTTTTGTCGTCCATCTTTTTTCATCTCACTTGCTGTTGTCTCCTTCCGTTTGCAAGTAGGAGATGTTTGTAAGTTGGATGTTTGAAAGTAGGGGCCTGCCCTATATGCTCTGCAGAAATGGCGGAACAAGGTGTTGGTTTTGCCACAACATTGTAAGCCCTCAAAGTGACTCTTGGTGGGCGCTGGAGCGCCCTGCTGTGAACGATTATATCAAGAATTGTAATTACATGCCATTGTTGAACAGTGGTAGAAAAATTGACCTTTGGTGGTTGTGGTGCTGGTGCCACAACACTATAAGTCCTCACCGTTACTCTGGGTGGGCACAGGAAGGGGCCCTCCTGTGAAATATTATATCAAGAATTGTAATTACATGTCCCTGTTAAACAGGGGCAGAAAAATTGGGCCTTAGGCACTGGTGCCATCACACTGCAACCTCTGCCATATACTCTAGTTTTATTGCAGGAATTAGCCCTGCTGCAAAGCATTGCATCAAAAATTGTAATTAAACGCCCCTGTTAAACAGGGGCAGAAAAATTGGGCCTTAGGCACTGGTGCCATCACACTGCAACCTCTGCCATATACTCTAGTTTTATTGCAGGAATTAGCCCTGCTGCAAAGCATTGCATCAAAAATTGTAATTAAACGCCCCTGTTAAACAGGGGCAGAAAAATTGGGCCTTAGGCACTGGTGCCATCACACTGCAACCTCTGCCATATACTCTAGTTTTATTGCAGGAATTAGCCCTGCTGCAAAGCATTGCATCAAAAAATGTACTTAAACGCCCCTGTTAAACAGGGGCAGAAAAATTGGGCTGCTGGCATCACCCAGAACCAAAAATGTTCTTCCAACATATCAGCGGAGGAGGAAGAGGATAGACAATCAACATAACAGGACAGTCACTCAGCATCAGCATAGGCAGTCTTGAAGGGATGTGGTATTTCAAAAAAAATTATTCGGTTACATCAGCTTCAGGTGCTTGGTAGCTGTGGGTGATCCAAGACTGATTCATCTTGATGAAGGTCAGTCGATCAACTGATTCGGTGGACAGGCGCACCCTGTGATCGGTAACGAAGCCACCAGCAGCACTGAAGGTGCGTTCCGAAAGAACGCTGGATGCAGGACAGGCCAGTAGCTCAATTGCATACTGTGATCCATCCTCAAGACCCAGTAAGCCAGAGGATTTTCAGTGGGAAAGGTGTCCAAGTCTGACCTTGCCCCTAGGTATTCCTGCACCATGTAAATTAGACGCTGGCGATGGGTGCTGGAACCAATCATACCTTGGGGCTGCGGACTAAAAAATTGTCTGAAAGCATCAGTCAGACGGCCACCTTCTCCACCGCTCCTTCTGACTGATGCCTCAGCAACACGTTGTCCAGGACCAGGAGTTTGTGACCTCCCAGTCTCTGGGAACGCGTTGCACAGAGCTTTCTGCAAGGCCTCCCGGAGATGTCTCATCCTCTGCTCCCTCTGCGATGGCAAGATAAGGTCGGCAACCTTACCCTTGTACCGTGGATCAAGGAGAGTGGCCAGCCAGTAATGGTCCCTCTCCTTGATCCGAAGAATACGAGGATCCTTCCGCAGGCTTTGCAGGATCAGGGAGGCCATGCAGCGTAGGTTAGCTGAGGCATTCGGTCCGGAGTCCTCTGGGTCACTAAGGACAACATGATCCGCAGCTACCTCCTCCCAGCCACGTACAAGTCCACGTGTTTCTTGGGACTGTAAATCATCCCTATAAGACTGCTGCTGCTGATGCTGAGTGCCAGCCTCCACCTCCATGCTGACACAATCATCCTCCTCCTCCTCTTCCTCCTCCTCACCCTCTTCCTGTGTGATGGGTGGCACAGCAGGAACACTGTCTGGATAAAGGGGGCCTTGAGAGGCAAGGAAGTCCTCCTCTTCCTGCCTCTGTTCTGCCTCAAGTGCCCTGTCCATTATTCCACGCAGCGTATGCTCCAAGAGGTGGACAAGAGGTACAGTGTCACTGATGCATGCACTGTCACTGCTCACCATCCTTGTGGCCTCCTCAAACGGTGACAGGACAGTGCATGCATCCCTGATCATGCCCCACTGGCGTGGTGAGAAAAAACCAAGCTCCCCTGACCCTGTCCTGGTGCCGTAGTCGCACAGGTACTCATTGATGGCCCCCTGCTGCGTGTGCAGCCGCTGCAGCATGGCCAATGTTGAGTTCCATCTGGTGGGCATGTCACATATAAGGCGGTTCTTGGGCAGGTTCAACTCCTTTTGGAGCTCAGCCAGCCGAGCACAGGCATTAAATGATCGGCGGAAATGCACACAGACTCTCCTGGCCTGCTTCAGGACATCCTGTAAGCCGGGGTACCTGCCCAAGAACCGCTGCAACACCAGGTTAAGGACGTGAGCTACACAGGGCACATGGGTCAGTTGTCCCTGTCGGAGGGCGGAGAGGAGGTTGGTGCCATTGTCGCAAACCACCATTCCTGGCTTAAGCTGGCGTGGCGTCAACCACCTCTCGGCCTGCCCCTGCAGAGCTGACAAAACATCCGCCCCAGTGTGGCTCCTGTCCCCCAAACAAACCAGCGCAAGCACGGCATGGCATCGTTTTGCCTGCGTACTTGCGTAGCCCCTGGAACGCCTACGGAGCACCGCTGGTTCTGAGGACAGAGCACTGGAAGAGGCCATGGAGGAAGAAGAAGAGGAGGGGGTGGAGGAGAGAGGTGTGTCACAACCAATAGTAGCATTTTGGAGGCGTGGTGGCGGAACAACCTCCAACACTACTGCACCTTGTCCTGCATCCTTCCCAGCAGCCAGAAGAGTGACCCAATGGGCCGTGAAAGACAGGTAACGTCCCTGTCCATGCCTGCTGGACCATGAGTCAGCGGTAATATGCACCTTACCGCTGACCGCCCTGTCCAGCGAGGCAAGGACATTGCCTTCCACATGCCAGTAGAGAGCCGGAATCGCCTTCCGTGAGAAAAAGTGGCGTTTGGGGACCTGCCACTGAGGAACCGCACATTGTACAAACTCACGGAAGGGGGCCGAGTCTACCAACTGAAAAGGCAGCAGTTGAAGTGCTAGCAATTTAGCCAAGCTAGCATTCAACCGCTGGGCATGTGGATGGCTGGGAGTAAACTTCTTCCGCCGGTCCAGCAGCTGGGGCAGGGACATTTGCCTGCTATAATCGGATGTGGATGTACCACTAGCAGAGTTCCCGGAAGCACTTGGCTGTGACACACCTAATTCTACACCTTCATTCCTCTCAGAGCAGGTTTCAGAGAGGACTGAAGGTCTAGTGGGGTTGGAGATGCCAGCTGATGAGGAGCAAGGAGAGGTCCGCTTTGTTCTTTGGTGTGGGTCTTTGAGGTACGCTTGCCAACGAGCTGCATGGCAGGTCAACATATGTCTGGTCAAGCATGTGGTGCCCAAGCGGCTGATGTTTTGGCCACGTGAGATACGCTTGAGACATATGTTGCAAATAGCAGCGGTGCGATCTGATGCACTCGTCTCAAAAAAGGCCCACACCAAAGATCTTTTAGAATAACGCGCAGAGGAAGCGCTCTGCGCAGGCGGAGCTCTGCGGTGTGATTCAGTCCGTGTGCTGCCCCTAAGCTGGCCCCCGGAGGGCATCCTGCCTCGTTGGACATGTGCCTCCTCCTCCTCCTCCCTCCTTCCAGGCACCCACGTGGAGTCAGTGCCCTCATCATCCCCTCCCTCTTCATCGCTGTAGTAAACCTGGCAGTATGCTGCAGCTTGTGGAACATGACTGCCAGATTGCTGTGCTTCTTGAGCATCCTCTCTCTCTGCGCTCACGCTACTGCCTTCCTCTAGCTGAGTGTCATCATCAGAGCCCACCAAACACTGGGCATCCTCCTGGAGCATGTACCCAACACTGTGCTCAAAGAGTTCAGGAGACTCCTCAGGAGGACGTGGTGGGTCTAGGGAAGGAGTCACTGATGATGACATTGAGAGGAGGGAAGACGATGCGTTGGCAGCAGCTTTGCTACTACCCTGAGACTGGGTGAGAGAGGATGAGGAGGATGAAGAGGGCTTGGTCATCCACTCTACCAAGTCGTTGGCATGTTGCGGTTCAACATGTCCAGCTGCAGAAAAGAAGGACAAGCATGTCCCATGGCCACGTGCTGATGACAATGCACCGCGTCCACGACCAGCACTGTTGTCTCTAGACACAGAGCCTGCTTGCCCTCTTTTATCGGCTCGCGCCTGTCTGCCTCTCCTTGCTGGCCTTCCAGACATGGTAATGGCCTGAAGGGAGTTGGGTAAAACAGTAGTTGGGTAGTTTATATTGTGCTGTAGGCACACAACACCCACTAACTCCTGCAGATGCCTTTTTTATAGAACAGCAGAGTTAAAGGGGTATATACAGATGTATACTGTGCTGTGCTGGAAGCACACACAACTTCCAATAACTCCTGCAGATGACAATTGGGCCCAAATAGAGAACAGCTATGTAGGTGGATTATAGCGGTATGTACTGGGTACAGAGCACGCAGACAGCACGCACTATCTCCTGAGTGACACTACTGACTGCAAGCTCTATTGTTAAAGATGGACCACAAGCTATATAGGTGAGGTGAATATCACGGTGTATACTGCGGTCAGGGCACGCAGACAATAACCAGAAAACAGCAGAGTTAAAGGGGTATATACAGATGTATACTGTACTGTGCTGTGCTGGAAGCACACACAACTTCCAATAACTCCTGCAGATGACAATTGGGCCCAAATAGAGAACAGCTATGTAGGTGGATTATAGCGGTATGTACTGGGTACAGAGCACGCAGACAGCACGCACTATCTCCTGAGTGACACTACTGACTGCAAGCGCTATTGTTAAAGATGGACCACTAGCTATATAGGTGAGGTGAATATCACGGTGTATACTGCGGTCAGGGCACGCAGACAATAACCAGAAAACAGCAGAGTTAAAGGGGTATATACAGATGTATACAGTGCTGTGCTGTGCTGGAAGCACACACAACTTCCAATAACTCCTGCAGATGGCAATTGGGCTCAAATAGAGAACAGCTATGTAGGTGGATGTACTGGGTACAGAGCACGCAGACAGCACGCACTAACACTACTGACTGCAAGCTCTATTATTAAAGCTAGATCACTAGCTATATAGGTGAGGTGAATATAGTGGTGTATACTGCGGTCAGGGCACAGACAGTAACCACTACACAAGAGCAAGATAGTAAATCAGCCAAAAACGATTGGTGTGTAATTGTGTTGAAGGTACACAGAACACCCACTGCTTCAGACGCCAACACACTACACGAGGCCGCCTCAAAGGCGGCCTTATATAGTGTGGGGCGTGCACTACACAGCCTGAGCTATGATTGGCCACAGGCAGGATGCCTGTGGCCAACCATGGCTCTCCTCGCTGCTGGCGCTGTGATTGGCCAAGCATGCGGGGTCACAGTGCATGCTTTGCCAATCGTGAGCCAGCAATGCATTGCGCCATCGCAGTGCATTGTGGGCCACACGAAACGTTCGGAATTCGGCGAACGCACGAACGACCAATGTTCGAGTCGAACTTACTTTCGACTCGAACACGAAGCTCATCCCTAACTGTTATAAACAATGAAGCACTCTTCTTCACACTGACACTAACAATTGGGCACTATTCCTCACACTGATGCCATGGATGGGGCATTACTCTTACCACTGATAGCAACAATGGGGCACTATTCCTCACTTTAATACCAATGATAGGACAATATCTACTCCACTGGAATCAGTCTGCCCCCCCCCCCCCATGTCTGTGTTTGTATAGAAAGATTGGAGACCCCTGATCTATGTTATAGAGAAGAGGAGTGGGGGAGGTTTTGGTAGTCCTGTTTCAATTGTGGTAATACAGTAAGTCGAGTGGGTATTATTACCCTAGGACCTGAAGTCTTAAGAATTATTTTTTCCAAAGTAGACCTAGGATGGCTTAAAAGAAGTAGTTCAATAAATATCAGTATGATTGGACCCTGGGAAAACATTTTATTGGATCCCCGCCCAACAAATCAGGCAGTGATAGTGATTGGTTACCAGAGGTTACAGCATATCATTACCACACACTAATTAGTTGGTAGAGGTTACAGCACATCATTTCTGCCTGCTGATTGGTTACTAGAGGTTATTGCACATCTTTTCTGCTCACCGATTGGGTGCCAGGGCTGGGGGGGAGGGGTAGAGTGTGATCAGTGGTAATGGTGATGGTGGGGGTGACACTCACTAGTCGTCATCTGTCTGCCAGTGTCCACACAGTTCCCCCTGCCTGTATGTGGGGGGGGGGGGGGAGAGAGAGTGAGAGAGAGGGGGTGGAAGAGAGAGAGAGGAGTGAGGAAAAGAGAGAGGGGGTGAGAGAGAAGGTGGTGCGAGAGAGGGGAGTGAGAGCGATGAAGGAGGAGAGAGGGGTGGGAGAGAGGGGTGAGAGAGAGAGGTGAGAGAGAAAAGGGAGTGAGAGAGAGGGGGTGATAGACGGGGGAGACAGTGGGTGAGAGAGAGGGAGGTGAAAGAGAGAGGGGTGGAGGGTGAGATGGGAAGGATGAGAAAGAGAGACCCCCTAGCCATGTCTGCACTCTGTCTTGTGCTTACCTGTTCCAGTCTCTTTCTGCAGCTAGGTGTGTGTGATACCCAGTACCCGGCATGCCGGCAGGATTCATTCTCATTCTGGGTGATCTGCTCTTTCCTCTGTGGTCCCGGGCTGCCTGTACTTCCACCTGTCCTTGTTCTTTGGGCCCCTGGTCAACCTGTCCTCTAGGTGGCTACTGCTGTTATTTTTGGAGCTGCTAGCCAGGAGATTGGAGGAGTCCATGCTCTAGGATATGTCGGGGATGCTGCGCCTGCCACTGCTCGCCTCTCCAGGGGTCAGGGAGGCAGTGGAGTTCTTCTCCATCCTGGGCATTTAATCCTAGCTGCCCTGGATGATTTTCCCTCAATTTATTATGCTATACATTCAGAGTTTGATACTCTATGTTTCATGCTGTCCTCTCTTGCACACCAGGTTTCCATTCTAGTTTGATTATATATGGGAGGAGTATTGGGAAGTGTTTGCTTACTTAATTGGTTAAAAATCACTTTATATATTTTTAGTCAGACTATGATCACCAGCTGTGATTAAGCATCTACCATGATGTGAAAGGCGTTAGCATTTTTTCTATACCTGGTTGAACCATGATGTGGCAGCTTTGGATTTTTAACACTGTTTTTGCCACAATAAAGGTGTATATTCAGAGTGCAGCCACTCAGCTATCTTCCTTGATTGTCTACATGTTTTCATAGTCTGCACTTGAAGGATTGAGTGGGGTGGGTGTTTATTTGGGATACTATGTCTGGAGCGGCATCACTCCTCACAGGACCAGGGGGTCAGACCCAACAAAAAGACCCACCAAAAAGCAAAAGAAAGGTTTTATCTCCTACCCCCCTAAGCCTAGAACACCAAACTAACTGGCTAAAGTCACAACTTGCTTACAAGTAGGTTCCCCTTATGCCGCATACACACGACCGGACTTAGGTCCGACAGACTTTCGACGGAGTTCTGACGGAGTTCTGACAGAGTTCTGACAGAGTTCTGACAGACTTTCCGAATGAACGGACTTGGCCACACACAATCACACCAAAGTCCGACGGATTTGAACGTGATGACGTACGACTGGACTAGAATAAGGAAGTTCATAGCCAGTAGCCAATAGCTGCCCTCGCGTCGGTTTTTGTCCGTTGGACTAGCATACACACGAGCGGATTTCTCGGTAGGAACTGGGTCCGGCGGAGTTCTGGCAGAAAAATTTGAAACATGTTCCATTTCTAAAGTCTGTCAGACTTTTGCAAATCAAAAGTCCACTGCAGCCCACACACGATCGAATGGTCTGCCGGAATTGTTCCGTCTGACTTTTGATGTTGAAAAGTCTGGTCGTGTGTACGCGGCATAACAGGGTGTCTCTTCTGCCATCTTCCTGGAACTGTCTCTTATTGGCAGCTGAATAACTACAAGGACTTTAGGGATCACAAGCTGACCCAGTAATCTTGTACCTCCTACAAGGGACGTGCTCCTCAGGCAATCTGTGGTCTGTAGGATCATGTTATATCACTATAAAAAATGTGCCTTGCTGATAAATAAGTGTAAGACCTGCAACATATGTAATGCTGTTAACTACCTTATTTCAGTGATCAAACAATTTCTACAATATAAACAATGTTTAAGTATCTACATGTGTTGAATTCTTCCAATTCATCCATTTTCAAAATTAATGCAATTAATGAAGAGGTGGAGAGGGGGGCGGTGAGGTTGCGCTCTCTAATTCATCCTTGAATGCTTGGCATTCATTAAGAAAATGAACAGCCTTCTGTGAAGGGCACTCGTTTCAAGGAGCTGAAGGCCTATGTTTAGAATGCTGCTGGGCAGCTGCTTTGCATGGGACCCAGAAGTTAGTGGAGGTCCCTGAAATAACAGTACATATACAGTGATTTCCAGCTTCTAGAGGGATCCCATGAGTATGGTACGTACATAGTTACATTGGTCCAAGCATAGTTACAACCCAATAATTGGAATTCTTTAAAGCGGTTCTGCACTCATAATAATACATTTGCCCATTCTGTTGCCTCTAGACCGTACATTTGATAATGCCACATGTTTTTTTTTTTTATTAATCTACCTTTTGTAATTCGTAGTTTTTTATTTTCCTCCCCTGCGGCGATGGGCGGTCTCTTGCGGGGATCAGCATAATTTCCTGCTGAAGCCCGCACTGTCTCCTGGGATCTCGTCCAAGTAATCCCAGGAGACATTGCGGCTAATGCACCCGGAATCTCGCGAGATTTCGGCTAATACACCCTAAATCTCGCGTGATTTCGGCTGTAATAGCCCAAATCACGCAAGATTTAGGGTGTATTAGCCAAAATCTCGCGAGATTTCGGCTGTAATAGCCGAAATCACGCGAGATTTAGGGTGTATTAGCCGAAATCTCGCAAGATTCCGGGTGCATTAGCCGCAATGTCTCCTGGGATTACTTGGACGAGATCCCAGGAGACAGTGCGGGCTTCAGCAGGAAATGATGCTGATCCCCGCAAGAGACCGCCCATCGCCGCAGGGGAGGAAAATAAAAAACTACGAATTACAAAAGGTAGATTAATAAAAAAAAAAAAACATGTGGCATTATCAAATGTACGGTCTAGAGGCAACAGAATGGGCAAATGTATTCTTATGAGTGCAGAACTGCTTTAAAGCAGAGCTTCCACTCATCCTCCTTCTCCCTCCTTCTTTCTAAATTAGAGAACTTTTTTTTCAGAGAGTGGGTACCTAGTCCTGACAGGTACCCGCTCCCACTTCTGCTCAGTGTGCCTAGGCGACTGAAGTTCCTCTTTAATTGAACCCTTATCCACTTACAGACCGGACCATTTTGCTGGTCAAAGACCAGACCACTTTTTGCGATTCGGCACTGCGTCGTTTTAACTGACAATTGCACGGTCGTGCGACGTGGCTCCCAAACAAAATTTACGTCCTTTTTTTCCCACAAATAGAGCTTTCTTTTGGTGGTATTTGATCACCCCTGCGGTTTTTGTTTTTTGCGCTATAAACAAAAATAGAGCGACAATTTTGAAAAAAACGCATTATTTTTTACTTTTTGTTATAATAAATATCCCCAAAAAATATATGAAAAAACATTTTTTTCCCTCAGTTTAGGCAGATACGTATTCTTCTACATATTTTTGGTAAAAAAAATCGCAATAAGCGATTATTGATTGGTTTGCGCAAAAGTTATAGCGTTTACAAAATAGGGATAGTTTTATAGCATTTTTATTAATCATTTTTTTTTTTTTTTTTTACTAGTAATGGTGGCGATCAGCGATTTTTATTGTGACTGCGACATTGTGGGGGACCCATCGGACATTTTTGACACATTTTTGGGACCATTGTCATTTATACAGTAATCACTGCTATATAAATGCAGTGATTCCTGTGTAAATGACACTGGCAGTGAAGGGGTTAACCAGTGGGTGGCAGTGTAGGGGTTAAGTGTTCCTAGGGGTGTGTTACTAACTGTGGGGGGGTTGGGCTTTCATTTAGTGAACACTGATCTCTGCTCCAATCACATGGAGCAGAGATCAGCATCACTAGTTGCTAGGCAGAATGGAGAAATGCTGTTTACACGGCATTTCCTCCATTCAGCCGTCCCGTGAGACGGTCGCGAGGATGCCCGCGGCGATCGAATCCGCGAGTCCCGCGACCGGACTCACGGGGGTCCCGACCAGCGCGGGAGTGTGCCGCCGGCGCCGCGCTCCCGATGGCAGGGCGGCATTGAATATTGGACGTACCTGTACGTACATCGTCGCGCGCTGGTCGGGAACCGGTTAAACAGCATATAGTGAATCTCTGTAATTCAATATTGGATGTATAGTTGAAGTAAAGTATTTAATAACATCTAGGGAAGTTGAGATTTTCTTGGAAGTCTGTGAGTATTGTGTGTGTAGGTTCATCCTGCCCCAGGCAGTGGGATTTGCTTGATTTGTAGGGTAAGGACTGGATGGAGCACAGTTATAACTGGGCTGAGCGGGCACTGCAGATTGCATAACCCAGTCATTCCAGCAGCAAGAATCTGCAGATTCTTGCCACAGGAATTTGGCGTCCGCACCAAACCAACCATAGGAAAGGGACCTTACAATGTCCCTGATCGCCGCCACACCAGTTACAGTGTCCCTGATCACCGCCACACCAGTTACATTGTCCCTGAACAATGCCACATCAGTTACGGTGTCCCTGATCACTGCCACACCAGTTGCAGTGCCCCTGATCACTGCCACACCAGTTACAGTGACACTCATCACACCAGTTACAGTGACAGTGATCACCATCACACCGGGTATAGTGTCCCTGATCACTGCCACAGCAGTCATAGTGGGGGAGATTCACTAAAACTGGACCGTGCAAAATCTGGTGCGGCTCTGCATAGAAACCATCAGCTTCCAAGTTTTATTGTCAAAGGTTAATTTAAAAAGCTGAAGTTAGAAGCTGATTGGCTACCATGCACACCCGCACCAGATTCTAAGTGCTCCGGTTTTAGTAAATAGTGTCACCATAAGGACTTGTTCAGGTGCTCTCTGAAGAGCCATCTATATTCAGATGGCTCTTCAGAGAGCATTTGACAGGCAGTGAAGAGGCATCATATTGCCGCCTCACTATCTGCTTTAACCCTTTGGACCCCATACAAGCAACCCAATTCACTTGAATGGGTCAGGATCAGTGGGTGTACAGGGGTATAATTCCAGCCACAGATGCGCAGCAAAGCACCTCAGCTACAGCATTTACTAACCCTGGTCTGTTTGTTGACCACATATCTGCCTGCTACCTGGACTGATCCTTTGCCTGTTTGCTGACACCATCTCTGCCTGCGCCTGAAATTACCCATCTCCACATCCAGCTGACTATGTTCCGGTGAGATGCCAGTCCCAACCATCCCCTGCAGACAACTGCACTCCTGGAACCACATGAACTCTTTTGTTCTTCCTTTCTTTGGCCTCCTGTACTTCCTGGCCAGTGAACATGGCATTTCTGAGGGCAGTCATGTACAATTATGTTAGGCTTGCTTGGCTTATATGAACTGGGACTGCTGTAGGAGATGCTACACAAAGTTATATTCCCTGACCACTCCTATAGAGGAGACCATTCAAGTACATCTGGTTTTGATACAATTGGTTAATTTGTGTGATATACAAGTTACAATGTCTGGTATATAATCAGTTCAAACGCTCAAAAAGTCTCACACGTGATATAGCTGTAGCACTGACCCCCGAAGGAGCGGCTGGTTTGATTTGGGCTTACCGTTTACCTCCTCAGCCTTGTAGCTCGTCGTTCTTGTCTAGGGGTTCCCGAGGTTGATGGCCCAATAACTGCAGAGACCGACACTTGAAAATCCTTTTTGGAATTTTTATTTGCTTAAAATCGTTGAACAGTAACACAGTCTCTCAGTTGAGAATAGAGGGTATAGGTATGGAAGCTCAGGCACTTTGAAACTGCTGACACTTGTAAATGTCTCTCTCTAGGTAATCCAGGGAGTAGCCACTCGCAGCTGGATATTTCCACCGTCGGATAAGTCCTGGTTTTAGGGACTTAGCAGCCGACACACAAATCAAACTTAGCAAAGTCTCTGCCGCAGACGTGGTTGCAAACTTTTAGATGAACACAGAAAGTCTCTCACAGGAACTTAGTTGTAACAGAAGGATATGAATAGGAAATTTCTTGCTGTACCAGTATCTTGCAGCCGGTCCGGTGATACCATAAGAAGTGTGGATTCAATTAGTGTCAATACAGCTCAACATCCAGGCTCTTTCCGAGCAGCCAGCCTCGTGTGTGGCCCTCTTGCGAAGAGTCCTCCCCTAGTTGCATGATGAGTTGCTGGGCCTCTCCAAAACCTGAGACGGCACCGGACCACTTTAGAATCCTCCTTCCAGTTACTGTGCCTTGGACTAGCCAGTTCCAAGACTTGGAAATGGATGGATCCGCACCCCAGGCCATGAGAGCCTCTGGGGGCTGGTCAGGAGGACCAGGACCATGGAGTCAGAACATAACTTCTGGACCGGAACCCAGAACCAGGCGACCTCAGCACCTTAAGTACCCTCTCCCGGAATACACAGTGAGACAGCACACCCACTGATTGGCTCAGAGAGAGAGATTGGTACCCAATGCGTCCAACCAGACTGCGTTCTAATGCCTGTCAAAGGTGTTAACTGCACCTATGACCGCCCAGAGTCTTATTCCTATTCCAAATGATCCCCATGGGGGTACCCATAGGTTTTTTTACAACGCTACAGACCATGATCTCCCGCTATGTTTGGAGGAACAGTCATCCCAGAGTATCTAGGGACGTTTTATACCGTGCCAAAGATGCTGGGGGCCTGGCCCTACCAAACTTTAGGATGTATTACCATGCAGTTATACTCACCAGGATAGCAGATTGGAAGTACGCGGCTAACACCAAGCTGTGGGTGGCCATGGAAAACTTTTTATGTGGGGCAGACCTCAAGGTTACACCGTGGATCCCTCGTGTTCACAGACATCTTGGTACTGAAACCTCCTCGCTTACTTCCTCCACCTTTGCTGTTTGGGACAACTTACACAAACAGTTCTCCTGGTCTTACAACTCCCCTCTAATGCCACTTCTTCACCACCGATATTTTCTACCAGGACTACTAGATCCAGGCTTTCATGCCTGGTCCTCTGATGGGTCCCTGATGCTACACCAGGTCCTCCAGAACACCGCCACTAAGCCTCTGTCAGAAATACTCGGCGCCAAGCCGATTACATTCCTGGACAAGTGGAGGTACGCTCAATTACAGTGCTTCCTGCGGGCCCTGCCCCGACCACTGAGAAGTCCCGAGACTCTAAATGAAATTGAGGTAGTGTTTTACCCCAAGGATCCTCCCTTGCATTGCATTTCGTTGTTCTATAAGGCCCTCATCAGTCTCCTCCACAACTCATTCCCGCCCTATCTGGCCACATGGGAGGAAGATTTAAGCGCCAGCCTCACAGACCTACAAAAAAGGAAGGTGCTACAACTAACCCAGGTCTCATCCATCGCCTCACAAATGGCTGAAGTTAACTACAAATTGCTCACCAGATGGCCCTACACCCCAGCGAAGTTACACCGGATGTTCCCTGACAACTCCCCGCTATGCTGGAGGAACTGTGGGTTCAAGGCCACTCATGCACACATATGGTGGTCATGCCCCCTTATCAAGCCGTTCTGGTCGAGTGTCATCCAGATTATTCAACGTATTTCTGGCACCCTCCTCCCTAATGAACCCTGGACCATTCTCTTCCATGCTACTACAGACCCTGTGGGCCGATACAAGCGCTCCATCATCCCCCACCTGCTGAACACAGCTAAGGCACTGATAGCTGCCCTGTGGGGCCAACCGAAGATCCCGTCACTGAAAAGTTGGATACATAAAATCGCGGCAGTTCACCTCATGGAGGACATTACTCATGCCAATAAGAATACCTCACAAAAAACCCTTTTGACTTGGTCTTGTTGGAGGGAATTTACCTCCACTACATTCTACAAAGATATCTTAGCACAACCCCACTGAGCAGCGCAAGCTAAGCCTCTACATGTTACCACGCAAGCCACCGTACCCTCACCCTCTCTCTCCCCTCCTTGACCCTCCTCTTCTTCTCTTTCCCCCCCTTTACACTCTCTTGCCTCTTTCTGTTATTTAACCACCCGGCCGTATATATGCATTGGCCGGGTGGGAGCCGTCTACTCCTGATAGGACGTTCAGGAACGTCCTTCAGGAGTAGCGGGATCGCGCGCGTGCCCGCGCAGCGGCGCGATCCCGATGTGCTCGTGTCACCCGGACACGGCACATCTCAGATCGGCAGGAGGGCTCTGTGATTGGCCCTCCTGATCACATGACGCCCGTGTCCAATCATGGCCGTCATGTGATGTAAACAAACAGCCGGTTGCTAGGCAATCGGCTCTCCTCTCCTCACACGGAAGTCACCGCTGAGGAGAGGAGAGCAGAACGCTGCAGCCGGCTGATGATCAGTGAGTATGGGCTGCTTTTTACAGCTTTTTACTCACTGATCATCAGTGTAGTGTAAACACACAACACACCACACAGTACAAACACAGTCCCCACATATGTCCCCAAAACACACATGTCCCCAAAACATACATGTCCCCAAAACATACATGTCCCCAAATAATAAAAACACATGTCCCTAATAATAAAAACATGTCCCCCACATATGTCCCATTAAAATCACATGTCCCAATGATTATCTGCACACATATGTACGTGATCACCTGCACACATATGTACATGATCATTTGCGTACATATGTCCGTGATCACACAAACCAATTATTATACACTTAACGGAATTTTTTTTACCAAAAACATGTAGCAGAATACATTTTGGCTTAAATTTATGACAAAATTTGATTTTATTGGATTTCTTTTCAAATAGAAAAAAGAAAATATTGTTTTTTTTCCAAATTTCCGCTATTTTTGCGCTTATATCGCAAAAAAAAAAACGGAGTCGTGAATAAATAACACCAAAATAAAGCTCTATTTGTGCGAACAAAATGATAACAATTTCATTTGGGTACAGTGTAGCATGACCGCGCAATTGTCACTGAAAGCGCTAGAGCGCTGAAAGCTGAAAATTGGGCTGGGAAGGAAGGGGGTGAAAGTGCCCTGTATTGTAGTGGTTAATTACATTTCTCAGTTTCTGTGATAGACAACATGATACCTGGTCCTTGAATCAGGGCTGTGCACTTTGTTCATTCTCTCTAGAATGTTTTTTGTTTTTTGTTTTTTCTCTTCACTGGCACTTCCATTATTGCTTTACTGTGTTTGCCCCAAGATGCTCTGATGCTAATTGATAATCCTGTCCCCTGGTATATGGGACTGGGTGCTGTATGTGGATTTTACAGTATATGTTTGTTGTTTATCTTTAATAAACATTTATTAAACAAAAAAAAACTGCACCTATGACCAGGCAGAACATTAGTACAGCCCAGCCAAACTGATGCCAAAACCACAATTTAGAACAATAACCCCAAGACTCAACTATAGTCTTGAGAAAAAAACTAAATTTACAGACATAGTGGGTACTCTTCAGGAGTACCTGCACTACATAGCTATAATCAGAAGGAGCATGACTGGGGGTACCACAGATGTATACACCTAAAACTCCCCTCAAGCCTCCCATACCTATAACTGAACAAATAAGGAATGACACCAATCTGGAGAAATTTTGGCAAGGCTGGCCATTTATTAACAAATTAACCAAATAACATTTCCTTAAAACAGGAACAATAAACATAATCCAGTACCCATGACATAAAGGTTGCCGGTCTAGGGAGGCACCAAAGAACCAAATTCAGATTGTGTATCAGTGTTATTACTTAACGATCCCCAGCCACACAACACCAGCTCGGGGACAAACATACTTCACCACAGATATCTCCTTGTTACCACTTCCCCGTTAATCCACCATTAACTGGGATCTAATAGAGGACCCCATACCTTAGATGAGTAACATTATGAACTGTTCCAAGAATGATAATGCCTCCAAAGACCCCAACCTCCAAACTTTTAAAACAAAACAACAATCAAACCAAACAATCCAGGGCAGCAGGGTGGGGATTGCTGCTCGTCCATTGCTCCAATGGGGCCTGCCACCCTCCCTGCATCCCCCACCAGCAGCCCCACCTACCTAGGAAAACCAGCCAATCCCGGTCAGTGATTTCCCCATGATACTATATTGCTATTAACCCTATACTGCCCTGTATCCCCTGTTATGAGACCCTATGACAATTTTTTATTTATTATTTTGCTTCCAGCCTGTCTATAGAATGTGTTTTGAGGTTTAATTCTAACTATGACCATGTTGTGTGTGAGAAATATTTTATTAAATTGAAAACTTTTCTACAAATGTTTGTTTAAATTTTTAATTTTCCCAAAAGCTTGTGGCAAAAAAAAAATGAACTGTTCAAAAGACTCACTATGCCTCTTAGAAAATACTTTGTGGTGTTTGCTTTCCAAAATGTCATAAGTTTATGGGTGTTTTCACTGTCTTGGTGGTAGTCAGTAAAAAAGATGCATAGTTTATACCCCTAGAAAGAATTAAGGCAATTCTTGGATTTTGGGCTCCTCTGTTTGACCAGGCTGTGATAAATTCTTACATGTGATATCGTCATTATTGGGAGGAGTAGCAGAAAGTGTTTTGGGGGTGTAATTGTAAGTATGCCTATGCTGTACGTGAGACAACTTGTTAAAATTACAACTTTGTGAGAAAAGCAGAAATTAAAGATATTTACCTGTCCTTGTTGGGTAGATAAAAGGATAGACCCAACACTGTCATAAAAAGTTACACAGATGCGTAACTGGATTGTTCTCACAGAGAAATCACCCTTCTCTAAATATTCATTAAGTCTGTCCAAAGTTAACTTCAAAACACTTTTAGGAAGACATTTGAAAGTTGTGCATTCAGTATTATTTTAAAATACCTATATTTGATTATAAGTCACTGAAATTTTATATTATATTCCAGGACATAAATACAATTATGATTTTAGTGTCTACTGACCAAATGATAATTCTGTCGTAGGGTAAAAACATAAGACTTAGATGTAAGAACAAATTAGAAGTAAGTATTGTTTTAAAATGGCAATCAGTGTTATGAAAGACATATGAATTGTGACTATAACTGTATAAAAAAGATACATATAGCATGTGTTTTCCTAGATAAACGAGTATTCACAGGATATACAAGAATTATACATTTATCCATATATATAACCATTTTATGTGATATCGATTAATCAAAATTATACTGAGTGTATTTTATATTGGGCCAGTTACCAGAGTACTTAAATAATGTATGTATATATATATATATATATATATATATATATATATATAAATATTCCAGCACCAATATACAAACAGATACGTATTATGAAAATAGAACATATTATTTAACAGATAGTTCAGAACACATTTTTCTGCCCTCAGACATGCCTAGTGGTTGAAGGTGATATTACCTGAACTCACCAAAGTAAATCATTAGATTTTTCCAACCAATTGAAAATAAGCCATACCTTCTGGGCTAAGCTTATTATAATTTTATGAGTTTATTGTCCCAGATGGTATAAAGAATGTGAGGTGCCATAGAAAGAGACCACAGATCCACACGCTGACCTACACCCTCTAGGCGCACACAAATTTGGTAATAAGCGACCACTCACCATCTCGCTGGATATTGATGCTAGGACGGATTGAATATACATCCTTTGCTTTAAACTGTGGTGAATAGGAATTGTATCTTACTGTATACATTTTATCACATCCAATACTGTGTGAAAGGGAAATTATAGGAATTGTATTTTACTGTTTACATTTTATCTTATCCAATACTGTGTGAAGGGTAGTTTAGTATTTAATAATTGTCCCCTGTTATTGGCCTTGTGTGTTGAAGCTGTTTGTGGGTGAAGTTAAGATCAACTAGTATTACAACAAATTTGGCTACTGTGATCCCAGGGAAATTATCTATTAACTCTGTTAAATGAATATTTCCTTCAAATTGATAATATTGACTGTTGACTCCACTAGACATACTTTTTATTTCTTCTGGCTGGAGAAATTCAGAGGATTGTTTTTCTGAGCGACAAGAGATATTGTGTTTTTGAACTTAATGCACGATTTCCACAATTGTTTTTAACATAGTCATTTGTGCTACCCTTTGGTTATTTGTCAAATATTAAGGAAAATAGTTTTATTGCTGCGTTGACGTCTTTGTAGGGTGTATGAAATATTAATCACCAGAAATTCCGGTTCTCTATGAAGTTGTATAATTGTACTTGTAAATGAATAAAAATGATTTACTTATTAACCACTTCAATACAGGGCACTTAAACACCTTCCTGCCCAGACCAATTTTGAGCTTTCAACGCTGTCGCACTTTGAATGACAATTGCGCGGTCATGCTACACTGTACCCAAATGAAATTTTTATCATTTTTTTCCCACAAATAGAGCTTTCTTTTGGTGGTATTTGATCACCTCTACGGTTTTTATTTTTTGCGCTACAAATAAAAAAATACCGAAAATTTTGAAAAAAAAAAATGTTTTTTTTTGTTTCAGTTTAAAAAATTTGTAAATAAGTACGTTTTCTCCTTCACTGATGGGCACTGATGGGGCTACACTGATGGGCACTGATAAGGCGGCACTGATGGGCACCAATGTGGCACCAATGAAGTGGCACTGATGAAGTGGCATTGATGGACACTGATATGTGGCACTGATAGGCGGCACTGATAGGCGGCACTGATGGGCGACACGGATGGGCGACACGGATGGGCGACACAGACGGACACTGATAGGTGGCACAAATTGGCACTGATAGCTGGCACGGATTGGCATGGATGGGCTGCACAGATGGGCATGGATAGGTGGCACAGATGGACATGGATAGGCGGCACAGATGGGCACGGGTGGGCATGGATAGGCGGCACAGGTGGGCACTCATAGGTGGCACAGGTGGGCACTCATAGGTGGCACAGGTGGGCACTCATAGGTGGCACAGGTGGGCACTCATAGGCGGCAATGGTGTTATACTATAGTAATGGATGCCAATCAGTGCCAAACAATAATGCATGCCAATCAGTGATGCCCATTGTGGGCACTGATTGACATCCATTATGGGCACTGATTGGCATCCATTGTGCTGACTGGCATCCCTGGTGGTCTAGGCAGGATTACCTTTTCCCTGGTGGTCTGGTGGCGTCCCTGGTGGTCCAGTGTGGGCATCCTCGGGGGGGCTGTGCTGATAATCGATCAGCACAGACCCCCCCTGTCAGAGGAGCAGCCGATCGGCCCTCCTCTACTCGCGTCTGACAGACGCGAGTGAGGGAAAGCCGATCACCGGCTCTTCCCATTTACACTGTGATCAGCCGTGATTGGACATGGCTGATCACGTGGTAAAGAGTCTCCGTCGGAAACTCTTTACCGAGATCGTAGTTGCCGGGTGTCAGACTGACACCCCGCAACAACGATCGCCGCGATGCGCGCCCCTGGGGGCGCGCAGCGACTCATAATCCTGATCGCGTCATATGACGTCCGGTCAGGATTATGCAACCACTTTGCAGCCGTCAATTGCCTATAGGGCGGGCGGCAAGTGGTTAATTTTATTGGGAGATAGTTATATGTTGGTAAGAATTCCCCATAGATTAATGAACTCAGGAAATTATTGTGGTATGTTACTGATTGTCTGAACAAAATTACATTTTTACCGTAAGGTTGCAGGCACTGCGCAAAACACAAACATTTTAAGTAATTCAAATTCCCCATATGTATTGTTGAAGTAATCGGTGCAAATAACTATTATTCAAGGGTGGTTACGGATTCTATCTATCTATTGCACCTATCTATTAACTTGTCTAATCCCCTAGTTAGCTAGTCTATTAAAACTCTGATGACATGTTACCGATGATATCAATAATCAATAATACAAGGTTAGCTATGAGACCAAGCACATGGCTTAATAAAACAAAGTCTTATTTATTTCCCAAGAAAATAGGAAAACGCTAACATAAAATACTAAGGAAGGCTTGGCCAAACAACGAAAAGGGACGAATTCCTTCCTGTGTTAAATACACATTCATTCAGACCCATTCGTAACCACCCCCACTAGCCTCCTGTCCAATGAGGTATTGCCAAGAGGTAGTCCTTTTAATATCTTATATTACTGTCCGTCCTGCTGTATTGGCCTGTAGGGGCAGCATTGTCCATGTATCATGTCTGTATTCTAGGTCAATCTTCAAAGCCTTTGATCTTTTGATCTTCTGTAGCAGGACATTCCTCAATCATCTTGTCAGCTATGGTCCCTTTCAAGTTTGCGTTATAGCAACAGATGGTCTGGAGCCAAGAGCTGAGAAACGACCTTCCAGACCTCCCCCAGGAAAGCAAATGCTTGGTTGTATCAAGCAGAAACAAGCTCAAACCTTTACCGTTTAAAGCCATGGAACTGCAAGTATCAACATGGCTGATCTTCGGGAATAGGAAACAGATATGTAGAATCTCCAGAAATGTGATATTAGACCATGTTGTCTTCCAACAATTATTAATATTCCATACCACACTCACAACAGTACAGTATATACACCATAGTTTGTAGACTCTGTAATATCTTTCACACAAACTAAATAATATACACTCAATATACATATAGTGCAGCACTATCACTCAATAAGCATGTATAACATAATCTAAAAAATTTGATAAACATTGTGAAAGGTAAATGTGATAAATGAGAAAAAAAATATGTATAATAATATTTTCATTAAAAAAAAAGTCCAAAAAGAATTCAAAATGATCAAAAGTAAATAAAAGAAGAAAACTAAAATCTAGTGTCCCAACAGATCAGAATACAACACATGAGGGGTATAACAGATGATTATGCGCATAAGAGAGCCAGCTTCCCCAGATCCTCTGTGTAAAACACCTCCAAATGCAAAGGATGGCAGCTTACCAGAATGTGGTGGCTTCCAAACTAATGCAAAAGCCAACAGCGCAGTGGGGAAATCCTTTCCCGGGTGTATCCATAAAGGTGCTGGCAGTCCTGACATGCTTCAAATCACAAACTTATACCTGATGCATATGCATTAAAATATAAAGAATCGTAGCATGATACTGTATATAAGATGGTTTATTGAATATAAAAGATGCACTCACATGATTAATGATACAAACAAGTGTGTAGTCATATATATGCTGCAGCAATGGCCATAGACAGAATATCAAATGGGCGAGAAGCGTGGTGACATCATGTCTGGTCTCACCGAATGCGTTTCGTCATGTTTGATGTCATCAGGGCATGAAAAGAAAAGTGTGTGTTTTTTTTTTAATTTTCCGGATTTTTTCCCTTTTATAGCAAAAAAATAAAACACTCAGTAGTAATTCAACACTACCAAAAGAAAGCTCAACCTGTCTAAAAAATGCTAAAAATTTAATTTGGGTACAATGCTGTATGATTAAGTAATTGTCATGTAAAGTATGAGAGCTCTGAAAACTTAAAAATGACCTGGGCAGTAAGGGAGTGAAAGTGTTCAGTATTGAGGTGGTTGGTCTTCAAGGGAGCTGATTACATTCTCTGTGCATTATGTCGTTGTGTGCAGAAATACGAGGCTTGATTTCTTTATTTTTTTTGGTGGTTTTTTTTGCATTCTCAAGGTATACAAAATAAAACTTCAAATGCTATAAAATGGTGAAATCCGACAGCAGATGGCAACAACAAAATTTTCATGACATAAAAAAGTGACAGCAGAAAAAGAACAAGTAGTCCATCGAGTTTTCCAATTTTTTTTTTTTTTTTTTTATCGTATTTATTCATTTTTTTGTGTTTTTTTTTGTTTTTTCACTTTTGTCTAAGTATAGATCTGTGTTTGTCCCATGCATGTTTGAAGCCATTTACGGTTGACTATACAAAAAGGGAGCTGCGCTAAATATATCATTGCACATTAACTTACAACTCAAAGATATAAATGTGCTACAAAAATTCATAAATGAATTTAAATCGTGACAATATAATATGAAATAAATTGTCAATGCTTAATAGTGATGTAAAGAATAAGTGCTATTAATTAAATAAATATAGAAAAAACAAAATTGAGGTCTGATTTAACAGACTTAATGAATCATGTGACTACAAGAAAGAAGTCCACAAATAGTGATCACGTGTAATAATGTAAAATCAAAACATATGGAAACCAAAATCCATGTATAGATCTGTGACTTTTCAATGGTGATATAGCACCGGATCCTCCACAGAAAGTGACACGTGAAAAACCTCCACCACAAAAAACCCACTGCCACTTACTGGAACAAGGTGGTCCCTTACTACAGCAGACCACACCAAGCAGATGGCTGTAACCCCAGCCCGGGATTCATTTATATCTTTGTTTGAGTTGTAAGTTAATGTGCAGTGATATATTTAGCTCAGCTAAATATAAATAATATAAATAATACTTTTTAAAATGAGTTTTAAACTTTTGAACTCCAGTTAGTTTTTAGTTTTTTTTGAATTTCTCCAACATGTCACATACAATAAACTCTCACTGACTCATTGCTCTTCATTTCCATCTAGCAGTAGACATGTGCAATTTGTTTAGTTACGAAGCGAAATTTGGACAAAGCTTTCGTTATTCGGAGATTGGGATGTAGCCAAATTTCCAAATCCCAATAGTAACAAATTTTAAAGAATTCAAAATAAATTATAATGACACAAATTATCCAAATTCAAAAATGAATTTGAATTGAAATTTGAAAATGAGTTTGAAATTAATAAGAAGATGGTTGTAAAGGCAGAAGGTTATTTATCTTAATGCATTCTATACATTAAGATAAAAAACCTTCTATGTGCCTGAGTCCCTTTTCTATCCAGCGATGTTGAACGAGAGACTTGGCTGTCCGGGACTTCCCTCCTCATTGGCTGCGACAACATAACAGTGCCATTGGCTCCCTCTGTCAATCAAAGTCAGTGAGCCAATGAAGAGAGAAAGTAGGTGGGGCCGGGCCGTGGCTCCATGTCTTAATGGACACAGGGAGCTGCGGGTGGGCTTGGGTGCCCCCATAGCAAGCTGCTTGCTGTGGGGGCACTCAACAGGAGGAAGGGGCCAGGAGCACCAGTGGAGAATCCGAGAAGAGGAGGATCTTGGCTGCTACGTGTAAAAGCCACTGAACAGAGCAGGTAAGTATAACACGTTTGTTATTTTTAACAAACAAAAAAAAACAAGATTTTAGTATTACTTTAAGCTGCTTTATAGAAAATAATAGAATAGAAAAAAAAACAGAATGTAATAGAAAATAATAAAATAAAACTAAATAGAGTAGAATAGAAAAAAAAGCAAAGAATAGAAAAAGAATAGATTCAATTAGAATAGAAAAGAAAATAATATAATAGAAAAAAAATGAATAGAATAGAATAAAACAGAATAGAATACAATAGAACAAATATAGCCGCCTTCCGAGATTCTAATTTCAAATAAATTAGAACTTCAAATCGATTTTAAAACAATGAATATACAAAACAAGTCCCAAAGTATGAAAGCATGAATTTCAAAAATGTCATTCTAACATAACAAACATGCCGAAACAAAATGATTAACTTAAACAAAAGAATCTGAAACAAAATGAAACACATTTTTCTGTTGTGCACATTTCTATTTAGGTGTATATTTATCCATGTGAAGCAAGAACCCTCATAATGGTCGCTCTTCAGCCTTCTGGGCCCACCTCTCCAGGGATTGGCTGCAGCACCATAAATAGTCATGTTGCTCATTTGCATTGCTTCACTCTCTGTGTTCTAGAACTTTCTAGAAGTCAGGAGAGAGCAATCAAACTTGTAACCTGTGAATTCCAGAACAGCCAAAATAAATCAATACCTGCACCACTGATTACAGAGGAGCCAAAAATAACTAAACTTGCCTAATATCCTAGCAACCTAAGTAGGAGGGTGCTACACTTACTTGCCCAGGTTTGTATTTTTTTAGGACAGGCTCTGCTGTTATATCCTATTTTATATTTAGGTAGCAAATAATTTATTTTGACTATTTGACTAATGCCAGGGGGACTGGAATTTTTTCATAGCAGGAGGATACATTTTCTGTTAAAATATCAGACAAATTATGGCTTTGGTAGAGATGGAATATAATTAGGATTCAAGCACCCACCACTAGTATATCTCTTTTATTTTGAGACAGTGGAAGTCAATTTTGCAGACTAGAAGGTTTTGAAACAGTATGAGATAATATGTGAACATGTCGAAAAAAAAAACAAAAAAAACATCAGTTGGCTATTCAAAGTGACCTCAACGGGGTTGTTTACATTTCTGTTGGTGCATACATGGGCAGGTTGGATCACCTGACACTTTTATTTCTGTTCTATAGGCAAAAATTGTGGCCTCCGTACTCCTCCTAACCAATAAGGATGTTTGGTGTAGGTGCTGAATGGTCCAGATTGTGCAAGGGATAAATTAAGTCATTGTGAAACCGTTCATAGAAGAAATGGTTGGCCTGCACACAGGACAATGATTGGTAGAGAAAATCTAAAATAACCTTGGACAATACCTGGTATAAGTGTGAGGATCCTTAAAGGATTAAGGTTTGCACGGAGCTTATTTTATGATAGAATACATCCTCTTAATGCTTTTACTAAACACTTTATCTCTGATGCCATAAATAAGAGGACTGAGAAGTCTTGGCAAATACATTAACATCAAAAAATTCAGCATTGTCACCAAAAAATTATATTCTCCATGGTACATTTCTGTAAATGAAAAAGTTAGAGAGAGCAGACATAGAAAGAGCTGAACTGCATGAAGGATCAAGGTTCTACCAGCCCTGGAGGCTGAAGACTTCCCAGAGCCAGTTTTTCGAGCTATCAGCATTACCTTGATGTAGGTAAAGAGAATGACCAGAGACACCAGAATAATAGTTCCAGTTAAGATGGAGAATTGTATGGTGTTTTGGACTGGTAGGACAAGTACTGATTGTTGCCTGCATAGTAGATTTTGGGAGAAATATTTAATCTCAACACCGGAAATGAGGACTACAAAATCAGCAACATTGGGAAGCCACCCAACAAACCACATTGCTGCAATAGCAACGTATGACATCTGGGCTGTACATATCATGGTGTGTCTGAGAGGGAAGCAAATAGCCACATATCGTTCCAGGGCCATGAAGGCCAAGTTGTATGGAGTGATTCGAAATGCAGCTGTGGCACAGGTCACCAGAATGTAACAGATGGGTAAAGGAATATATATTAGGAGTCCAACGCCCATACTCAGGAAGAGTGCAAGACTAAGGTACACTGTATCGTTGATGAGCATATGTGCAAAAAGGATGTATCGTGCGTTCTCCCGGACGTGAGGAATGGTGAAGTAAACCACTAGAAGAACTATTATGAAGTAGATGAAGAAACAGAAGCAGAAGGTGGTGATGATGATGAAACCAATCTGTACATTTTGATGCATTCGAAGGTATTGGCTGTTTATGTAGGTGATGTTATTGAAAGTACCGAATACGGTTAGGTTCATTATGAGCGGCTTCTGAAAAAAGTGTAAAAAAATCAATGACACAACTAGATGTCTAATCTCAATTCAACACTTTAGACTGACCCTAACACCTAATCCACATGAAACCTAACCCTTGAAACTAACCCGCAATACTTAACCTCCCACAAACATTTAAAGCTTGACATAATCCTCCTTAATGCCCCGTGCACACGAGCAGATTTTCAGTCGGAAAAAACTTGGATGTTTTTTTCCGACAGAATTCCGCTTAAGCTTGGCTTGCATACACACAGTCACACAAAAGTTCGCTAAACTTTCGACCTTCAAGAATGCGGTGACGTACAACACTACGACGAGCCGAGAAAATTAAGTTCAATGCTTCCAAGCATGGGTCAAATTGTTTCCGAGCATGCGTCAAATTGTTTACAAGCATGCGTAGGAAATTTGCACGTTGGAATTTGTACAGATGATTGGAATTTCCAATCTGAACTTTTTCTGAGTGAAAAATTGAGAACCTGCTCTCAAACTTTTGCTGGCCGAAATTCCACCAGCAAAAGTTCAATGGAGCATATACACGATTGCATTTTCTGACCAAAAGCTCTCATCTGACTTTTTCTGGCGGAATTTCCATTCGTATGTACAGGGCATAACACTAAACATAACCTTAACACTGTAATCCTTAAAATCATTTTAACCTTAAAGCCTTGTGTTTTTAACTTCTATAGCGCTACTCCCACAGGAGCTGCAGGAATATTACCCAAGTCCTCCTCAAGTACTTTGCCCTGAAGTCAGGCACACAGGCTCACTCACATATTTCTTCAAAGATCAGTTTAGGAGTGTTATTTTTTATGTTTGTTTCTTATTTTTGTAGAACTTGGATACTGTTGAGGGAACTGAGTGGGATACTCCAAAAACAGGAACTAAGTTGAGGACAGTAGGTATTCTTTCTGGATATACTACAAAAAAAAGTCTGTGCTTGTAGCAAACAGTAGACTTCAGCTTTAAGGCACTAGTAGTAGTAGTAGTAGTAGTTACCTTAACTGAAAATCCTTCCTTAAAGCCACAAGAGTGCAAGAGTGTAACAAGAGCCTTTAAGTAGGAGATTATCTAGACAAAGCTCTTCAGGATACCACCCAGTGTCCCCTTTAACAGAAGTAGACAGCAAAGGAAAATCCCTGCTCCAGGTGAGAGACTCCAGGCACAATAAATGATATAAGACTCCTCACATGGGTGCAAGCCCCCGGCTCACTTGCCATTCAGGACTGAATGAAGGAAGAAATTGGCTGCACACCCTCGTGATTGAAGTCCATTTATTGAACAATCCAAGCAAACAATGACACACAACATGGTTGCAGAGGCTAGAACAGAGGTGGACTAGTTTCGCACAGCTACACTGTGCTTACTCATCACTTGATGTAGCTGTGTGAAACTAGTCCACCTCTGTTCCGGTCTCTGCAACCGTGGTGTGTGTCATTGTTTGCATGGAATGTTCAATAAATGGACTTCAATTACGTCGGTGTGCAGCCAATTTTTCCCTTCATTCCCCTTTAACTGGCCCATAGCAGACTCTTTAGCACCAGAGGGGTGGCAATAGCACAAAGGTCCCCAAGATCTCTTAGCCCTTGTACACACGGTCGGACATTCCGACGGAAAATGTCCGATCGGACCGCGTTGTCAGATAATCCGACTGTGTGTGGGCTCCATCAGACTGTTTCCGTCGGAATATCCAACGGACAAAGTTTTATAGCTGGGCTTTAAAACTTTCCGACAACATGATCCGATCGGACTTTGTACGATTGTGTGTAAAGAATTCCGATCGGACAAAGTGCCACGCATGCTCAGATCAAATTCCTAGACCAATGCTATTGGCTACTAGCCTGAACGTAGTCCCGTCGTAACAAAATAATGTCATCACGTTACGTACGATCGGATTTTCCAACAACTTTGTCCGACTGTGTGTATGCAACACAAGTTTCGGACAAAATCCGTTGGACAAAATCCAACAGATTTTGTTATCTAAATGTCCGACCGTGTGTACAAGGGCTTAAAGGTATCTGTACTGACAAGGCCCAAGGACAGCTGGTAGCCTCCTTCCAATTGATACCCTACAGTGATACCAAAACAGATCTTTAGCAGACAAACCCTCTCAGTCACCTCTCTCTAGTTCTAGGGTCTCCGCATCCAGGCCCTCAGGTCGCCGATCTGAGGCATCATGACAGCAGACATAGCAGCACTGCCTGGAAGGGCAGCGTGCCCTCCAGGTTGGACTAATGTTCTCCAGGAAATTACCTAGAGCTCAAATAATATATACAATTTTTTTAAGCGGAACTCCGCTTTAATATGGCAGGGCAGAGGCACTTATCAGCCTAGCCCAGCTTGGTGGTCCCTTGGCAAACTGTAAAACAGTGTTGTATCCTGCAGCATGTAAGCAGGAGCCTAAAATGTTACTTTGATTAATATAAGCGACAGCTGAAATTTAAAAAAAAACTGCAATTATTAGTTGTTAAGGAAAGGGGGCACGGCATCATTAAAGAGGAACTGCAGTCTGCCATTCTGAAGATTCCTTCCAACCCGACAGATTACCTATGGGATGAATTATCATGGAGACTGTGAGCCAGGCCTTCCTGTTCACATCAGTGCCTGACCTCACAAATGCACTTCTGGAAGAATGGTCAAACATTCCCATAGACCAGTGATGGTGAACCTTGGCACCCCAGAAGTTTTTAAACTACATTTTCCATGATGGTCAACTACACTGCAGAGGGCATGAGCATCATGAGAAATGTAGTTCCAAAACATCTGGAGTGCCAAGGTTCACCATCACTGCCATAGACACACTCCTAAACCTTGTGGACAGCCTTCCCAGAAGAGTTTAAGCTGTTATAGCTGCAAAGGGTGGGCCAACTCAATATTGAACCCTACGGACTAAGACTGGGATGTCATTAAAGTTCAAAACTTTGGCAATATAGTAAATTTTGTGGTTTTATAACAAAGGCTTAACTGAGCTTCAAACATTTGCTTGCTAAATTTGTTCTCAATTTATTATTAATGCAGTTTCATCACATTTGTACTTACAGGGATGTTGTAAATTCTGCAGTCCAGCACACAGGTTGATGGACGTTGAAGTTCTCTTTCTAGATGTTGGGTGGTAGCTCTGGTGCAGCCCCTGTCTTCTACTGGAAAGCTGAGGATCGTTATAAAGCCTCTAATGGCCCCAATAGGCCCCTGGGAATGTCACGGCACATAATCGTACATGGCAAGCTAGTTAACCAGTTCATTAGAATATCCTCTTCTGATCTTCCAAGGGGTCACCAGTTAGTAGTAATAGCTTCCCAAAAGAGTACAAATTGTCAAAAGTCATTTGTTTTTACAGATGAAACAAGCAAAGACTTGACACTTGACTAACGGACTAATTATTCCCATTGGGAACAAATAACAAACCAAAGCATAACTAAAATCTAAATCATAATTATGTAAAAATGCACCATAAAAATTACATTTAATCTTTTATTGCATGACATCTCCATTAGTCATTTGCTTTCCATGTGATAACATTTATCTCTATAAAATAAAATAATTGAAACAAATATAAAAAATAGAATTTGTCTGTTTGTATGGTTAAGCTGGCCACACACTAGTAGATTTTCTAATGGTATGTAGGTTCAAATCAACACTTGTTTTTGACCTCAGTGGCAAGAAAATTAGAAGGAGCAGAATAGAACATTTTTTCCAAATAAACATATTTCATAGTGGTTTTTTGTTCGGTAAGATCCATCTGTTTAAAAATCAAATGTTAAAAGCAAATTCAATTTTGAACGAGATCCTTCAAGCTGTTACAGGTATTGAGAGATTTCATATAAATTTTCTTTTGAAATTCTATTAGTGTATACCCAGCTTTAGTTTTGGTGGTTATCAGTTGAAGTTAGCGGTAACATTTATGGGCTAGATTGAGGGTAAGGATTAAGGTATGTAAACTCTAATAATAGACTCCTTATCTGTACCCTTTGGTCTGTTAAATACACCATTAAAAGAATTTTGTTATATTGGTATGTTCAATAAGTGCCAAAACTTCCCGTTGCTCCTGTCAGAAATCTTGTCAGCTGATAACTTCCTGTGCTCCTGGCCTGTGCGGCATTCCTATCCATTACATTGTAGCAAGGTTTACAGGAAACATCTCCCTCTATGTTAGTCAGTGGTCTCCAAACTGTGGCCTGTGGGTTGGATGTGGCCCTTTGCTTATCAGGCCCTTGGGGCACTATTTCTCTAACTAATATGAGGCACTATTGCTCACACTGACATCAACAATGAGGCATAATTCCTCCCACTGATACCAACAATGGGGCACTCTTCCTCTGACACCACTGAAGGGACACCCTTCCTCCCACTAACACCGCTGAAGGGGCACTCTTCCTCCCCCTAACAATAATGGGGAACTCTTTCTCCTGCTGACATCAATGATGGGGTGCTATTCCTCCCAATTGATACCAACAGTGGGGCACGCTTCCTCCCACTGATACCAACAATGGGGCACGCTTCCTCCCACTGACACCAACAATGGGGCACTCTTCCTCCCACTGATACCAACAATGGGGCACGCTTCCTCCCACTGATACCAACAATGGGGCACTCTTCCTCCCACTGATACCAAAAATGGGGCATGCTTCCTCCCACTGATACCAACAATCGGGCACCCTTCCTCCCACTGACACCAATTACGAGACACACTTTCCTCCCACTGACACCAATGATGGAGCACTCTTCCTTGGACTAAGACCAATAATGGGACCCTCTTCCTCCCCCTGACACCATTGAATTGGCATGCATCCTCCTACTGACACCATCAAAGATAGACTATTTCTCCACCTATTACCAATACTGGGGCACTCTTTCTCCCACTGACACTAACAATGGGGTGATATTCCTCCCACTGATACCAATAATGGGGCACTCTTCCTCCCACTAACACCAATGATGGGGCACTCTTCCTCCCACTGACACCATCGTCTCAGTCAGTGTCTACATTGACTGAGACACTTCCTTTCTCAGTCAATGTAGATGTACTGTGATGGATGAGAACTATAAATTAGTTCTTGGTTATCTGCTGCTATTCCTAATTAAAAGTATAAATGTGCATGCACATTAGAAGTAAACACTCTCTGAGATATGTTCAGTTCAGGCTACTTCTAAATACTGATTTATTGGTGGGCGGTGTTAATATTTTATACAGAAAGATACGTCATTACTATGTCAGTCTAATTGGTACATCTCATTGGTTACAATACAAGAGAAATGAAGAAACTTGATGCTTGAAGTTTGGTTGAAACTGGTTCTGTTATCTCAAATGAATTCTTCTAACGCGGGGGATGTGGGGGGTAGACGCCATCTTGGCTCCGAACATAAAGTCAATCTGTATACTACATAATAAGTAAGGAACATGTATACACATAAGCAAATAGACATTTTCTGATTATCATTATGTACATTGGATTCCTTAACAGTCCCCCCTAAAATGGCTATTTTCTGCTGTCCCTCATCTAAAGGTCCTCCTCACCTGGCCCATTCTCCTCAGCAACTCTTTTTAAGCTGTATATAGAGTTAGGCAGCAACTAGTTCACTACCCCCCTCGATACAGCTGGAGAAGGGCAATCAGGTGCTATCTACCCCTATAACCCTATAGGATTGTGAGATTTTGGACAGGGAGTGACTGTAGAGGAGTGAAGGGTTTGTCATTCTCTATCATAAGAGGGTCCTCTTCTTCTTGGTGGAGAAATGTAGGTGGGCTGTTTTCTACAGCCTTGCTCATTAACTTCTTTACGAAAGGTAGAATACAGCATACAATCGGGGGGTAAAAGAACCAGGATTATTAGTACCGTTACCCCTATCTGGGCGAGCACCTTCTGCCACCCACTCATCCAGCTAAAATATTGATCCCATGGGTCTGTAATACCGGAGTTCTTCTTCAACTCCAATGACAGATCCTCTAATTTCTTTATAGCTAAAGTTACTTTACCATTTGGGCCGGTATTATCAGGAATGTAGGTGCAACAGGTTCCCGTTTTTTCTATCATTTTACAGACACTTCCTTTCTCAGCTAACAGCATGTCTAAGGCCATCCGGTTCTGGAATGTCATGTAGGAAGTGGGGGGTAACTGGCCAGCAATTCCCTGGAGGGCATCTTTAGTGTAATTAATGAATCTTTGTTGGTTGTAGTTTATGTAATTGATCCAATCTACATTCTTGTTCACAGTTATTATGGGGATCAAAGACTCAAAACCAACTTTTACCTGATCCCTGGATTTGAATTCATCAGGGACCCCCCTTGGGACCCCTATAGCATCTATGTACACATGAGGGTCAAAGCTTCCGGAGAGAGCTGCTCGCTTCCTCCTCTGACTGTGTGTTGGGTCAGTGTATGTATCAGGGGTATCTTCTGCTAGGATATGGAGGGGCGTAATCACCTTTTCAGGGCACATTCACCGGTCCAGATACCCTCTAATCTGGTCCTATGTTTCAACCCACTGTCCCTCCCAGGAACCACAATTCTGGCCCCAGTAACTGTCTGTAAAACACACATATTACCATCAGGGATGTCTCACCTTACCAACAGGGATGTCACTGTACCAATGGCATTGCCATGAAAGAGTCAAACGGACAAGGTACTATGTCACAGTAATCAAAGGTAAAGGTGGTCACATGTGTCCCTGAAGAGTTGTACCAAAATGTAATTATGTTATCATTTTTTTTTTTTTTTTTGTGATGACCACCTCCTGAGCCTCCCCCCTAGACCAAACAGAAAAAGGATATGCAGCATGGTCGTCATGAAGTGGGCGGGATCTTGTCCTCGGGGGTGGAGCTTTCTTGCAGTGGGAGGCGTGTATTCAGGTATTCTTCCCGGCCAATTCCACTGAGGTGGCTGTGGTCAGCAAAACTTGGAATGGACCATCATATCTGGGTTCAAGAGAATGTTTTCTCACAAATTTCTTTACCAGCCCCCAATCTCCAGGTAGTAGTTGGTGTGTTCCTGTATCTAATTCAGGATCTGGAATGGAAGAAAACACCTGGACATGCATTTGGGTTAATTCTCGTGATAATGCGGTTACATAATTAGTCAACACATCAGATTGCAACTGTAACTGTTGTGGAAAGTGACAGCCAAGTCTGGGGGCTGAACCAAACTAAATTTTATAAGGGGGATAGGGCATATTTCCCCCGGGGTGTGTGTCTGACACTGAACAGGGCAATGGACAAACTGTCTGGCCGACTCATGTTAGTCTTTTGGGCCATCTTCTAACATCCTGTTTTTCTAGTGTCCCTTTCATCCTTTCTACCTTCCCGCTACTTTGAGGGTGGTAAGGGGTGTGTAGAGCCAACTGAACCCCCAGTGCTGCCCTAATCTTTTGTAAGGGTTGCTGTGAAGGCTGGGCCTGATCGCTCTCTATCACCTCTGGGACCTCAAATCTACATACTATCTCACTCAGTAGTTCCTTAGCTGTGGTCCTGGCAGTCATGTCCACCTCCACTAGGGGGCGTATTCGAATCTGTCACTCCTTTGGCATTTGGGAGTGATCAATTTGTATCCTCTGGAAGGGGTATAGAGCTTTTGCCAGGTGCTTCTTCTGTGCCTTTTCTGTACATTCTGGGTTACATTTGTCGCAGATAGTGCATGATCTGCAGAAGTTGTTGGTCAATGAAGTAACTCATAAGTTCATAAGAGTCTTTGTCAAGTGGGCAGCTCCATTTGCCCATTGCACCATGGCTGGGTACATACTCCTGGGTAGACAAGGCTTCTTGCTGCACTCGAATAGTCCATCTCTGAGAGTTCCTCCTCTCCGTTTTCCAGCTTTCCTTCTCATCCGGACTTGCTGCTTCCTGTAATTATTTCAGATAAACTATGTCCACTGGGAGAGTCTGTAGGGTATGCACAGGGTGGTCTTCTTCTACCACCCTGCTGTCCACTTCCCGTGGAATACTGGCTGTCTGTTTGGCAGCTGAATCGGCTAGATTGCCTCGAGCTTCCTTCGAGTTTAGTTTGTCGTGTGCTTTACTTTAGAATAGTCACTTGGGTTGGGAGAAGCAGGGCGTCCATCAAGTCCTTGATGGCTGAGCTATGTTTCACAGGTGTTCCTGCAGCCATCAGGAACCCTCTGTCCTTCCAGATAACACCAAAATCATGGGCAACACTGAAAGCATATCTTGAGTCCGTATGAATGTTGGCTCTTTTTCCCTCTGCCAATTTACATGCTGTAGTAAGTGCTTGCAGCTCTGCCACCTGTGCAGACATCACCGGCGGTAAGGTTTCAGTTTGGAGAACCGAGGTTTCAGTGGTGACCTGGATCCTGCAGGGGTATTTCACTCATGGTGGGGATATGCGTGGTTTCCAGCCGCATTAGTTCGATGCAGTTATGGGGTGACAAGTCAAGACTCGACTCCTCCTCCTTACCCCCCTCGAGAAGTGGAAGAAGGGTGGTAGGTTTCGGTGTTTGACAACGTAATAGAGTAATGCTGTCTAGAAGGTAGAAACACAGGAGTCTCAAGTGTCTGGCAATGGACAGATGTTTCGGCTGGATCTTGGTGGAGTATGGGGGCAATGTCATGGGGAGCAAGCAGAACAAGGCAGAGTCCGAGAGCCAAGTTTGAAGTTTTGTCAAACAAGGCTTGTGCAGCAAAGACAGCTCGCAGACACGATGGGCCTCCTCTTGCTATCGCATCCAGCCGACAGGAATAATATCCTATAGGGGGTAGGCAGATGCCGTGTGATTGGGCGAGTACACCTGTAGCATGTCCCAGATGTTCGGATACAAAGGGCTTGAACGTTTTGTCGTAGTCTGGGAGCCCTAGCGCCAGAGATGGTGTGCTTGAGGGCCTCAAAGTTGGATATTGCTTCAGGAGACATCTGGAAGGGGTCTGATTTCAGGGCATTATACAAAGCTTGCATCAGTAGGGAGCCTTCTGGAATCCATGCTCTGCAATACGAAATTAGTCCAAGGAAGGAATGAAGGGGCTTCTGGCCTTGTGGCAGTGGGATGTCAGAGATTGCTTTCACCCTGTCTTCAGTGAGGTGTCTTGTCCCATGGGACAAGACAGTGTCCAAGAACAATTACAGATGTTGAGCACCACTGCAATTTGGGCTTTGAGGTTTTGCAGCCCTGTTTGGCAAGATAGCACAACTGGCTTTCTGAGGTGACGTCAACAGTGGGTAAGTCAGCTGCACAGTGGAGAAGGTCATCAACATATTGGAGGAGAATCACTTCCAGGTGATCCTCTTGTTATGTGTCAAGGATGATAGCCGTAGCATTTGCAAACTAGCTTGGAGAGTTCTGTGCCCCTTTTTGGCATAACTGCCCAGGTATACTGTTTCTTTTCATGGGAGAAGGCAAAGAGGTACCTGCAGGAAGGATGCAGGGGTACACTGTAGAATGCGTTTGCCAGGTCCACCACAGTGAAGTACTCAGCCATTGGAGGTACAGCTGATAATACAGTATGTGGATTTGGCACAATTGGGGTGTCCAACACTGTGACTTCGTTAATTGCTCGCAGATCCTGCACCATCCTGTATCTGTCAGGTTCTCCCTTAGGTGTTTTCTTCTTGACATGAAAAAGAGGTGTATTACATGGTGAGGTACAGGGGATCAAGGCCCCATTCTGGACCAAGGCAGCTACATGTTTCGAGATAGCTTCTGATTGAGCCAACTTAAGTGGGTATTGTGGTTTCCGGGGCAATGATGCGCCCTCTTTGAGCTTGACTGAAACTGGTGGCACTTTTAAGTGACCAATGTCTTCCGGGCCTGTGGACCATAGACACGCAGGAATTCTGTCAAGTACTTCTTTTGGTATTGAACTTGGAGTTATTGCTTCATGAAGTGTCATCAGGAGAGGCAGAGAATACAAAGCAGATGAGTCTTCCAAGGATAGGGGAGTATGTAACTTCACCCCCCCCATAGGTGTGAAAATGATTGACGCCTGTAGTCTGGACAGCACATCAGCTCCTTGTAGATTCAAGGGACATGTAGAGGACACCACAAATCAGGTAAGCAAATCAGGAAATGTCCCCACTTGGAGAGGCTCAGTGAGTGGACTGGAGCGGGGCACCCCATCCACTCCCACGCAGGAAACATCAATAGTGGAAAGGAAAGAATTATCAGGCAGGTCCTCAGCCCTCAACACACTCCTGGCTGCACTCATGTCAATGAGAAAAGTGGTAGGTTTTCCTTGTATAGGTAACGTGACCTTTGCTAGGGGTCCCCCAGTCTCATTTGAGGACACTGTCATAAGGGGTGACACGGGTTTTCTCATTTCCTAGCATGAGTTGGGGTGTGGTGGTGGAGGTTCATGTCCACGTTGCACTTCGCGGAGATCCCTGTCTTGTCTCAGATGTCTTGGGGCTCTGCGTACTCTTCTGATGTGACCCCGCTTCCCACAGTTGTAACAGATGATCTTCTCCCTGGTATTGGGCAGTGGTGGTGGACGAGTGTAGGCAGGATCTTCGTCTTGTGTTACCATGAGGGGCGTTGGTTTTTTCCTTTTTGGTTTTCTATCCCTCTGGCCACCAACAGTAAATTGGACATTTTCATTGAGCAATATTCAGGGTGGGCCACCATCAGGCTTTTTCTGATATCCTCTCTGAGTCCTGAGACAAAAGCAGATGATAACATGTGTGTGTGTGTCTTTTCATAGAGGGAGAAGCCCAGATCATCAAAGGCCTGTATGAGTCTAGCATGATACTTCTCCACAGACTCCCCTTTATCTTGGGCAATATCTTGGATTGTGGTGGTCTGATCTGCCAATTTCTCCTTTGCCCAGTCGCGGAGTTGTGCACAGAACTCCAAGCCTGAGGTATAAGAAGTGGCACTTGCCAGGCAGGCATCATTGAAGGCTGTCTGCATGACTGGCCAAAAGACATGTCCTGCTTTAATAGGCTGATCAAGTCTCTCCAGGCAGCTGAGTAAGCTTCTTGTATCTGCACTATCCTGCGGTAGAAGGGCATTGGCTGTTTCTCTGGGTCAGGCAGACTTGTCACTAAGGTTGCTGCTTGTGATGGGGTAAAAGCAACATACATCACCGGTGCCCCTTCTGGTAACCGAGACTGGTGTTGGGGCGGGGGCTGAGAATGGGCACTGTTTCTCATGGTTGTCAGCATATGTTTGAGATCCTCTCGGAACTGTGAGTCCGGAGCCGGATTAGGGGTTAAATCAGCAGGTGGCCTTGCTGCCTGTTGTTGGTCTTCCCACTCGGATGCTTCTTCATCATTAACATATCCGGCAAGTGAAGGTAGTGCTTCCATATTAGGGAAGACAGGTGTGTGGTAGGAACCATCCTGGTTTAAAACGGGAAGAACTGGGTATAGGCCATGGCTGGGCCTATTGGGTGTACCAAGATGGCCGCCGGCAGGAAGTGCACAGGGCTGTGCCTGAAGTGTGGGCTTGGGTGTACCAAGATGGCCACCACTGGGAGTGGTCACAGTGGGTTGTGCTCGGGTTGGGGTGGTGAGAAGGGGGTGGGCGTTAGGCGGATAGCAGGGTTGCCCCTCCCCTCCTTCGTTCCAGTTTTTTGTATATGGGGGCGGTACAGCCACATTATCAACTCTGTGGTACACATACATCCTCTTCTATCCAACCTTCTTTGTGCAATGCCCTTGCCGTCCTGTACCATGCTTCTGCCACATTCAATAAGCCGTTATCACACAGAGTCCCCTTTGTCTTCTTATCAGCACATGCCATTCCTCTGCTTCTTGCAACATCTTCTCTCTTCTTCTAATATCACATTCTAGCATTCCCTTCTCTCTCTCTCTCTCTCTTTTTCAGCGGACGGCTTAAGAGGAGAATACAGGCAACAAAGTGGTTAATACTCCTCTGACTGCTGTCTTATCAAAGAATTCCTAGGGTGGGGGCTCGCATCCCTGCGAGAGATCTGTCTCCTAGCACACTCCTGACTATTCTATCTCTTCGAGGGTCAAAACTAGCACGTCAGAGGTGGTGTGGAGCAGTGGCTTATGGCCCAACTGATCCTTCAGGTAGCCACTTTCTCTCACTGTCACCCTCTTCGTGTATATCAAACAGTAATGGACAAATACACACACAGGACATGACACCTGACACTCTTTGAACTGCAAAGATAGCTCTCGGGAAAAGCTCACCTGAGTCACAAGACTGCCAAATTCCAGCTAGCCTTCTTTCAAACTGCCCTAATTCACAGTTTGAGATAAACCCTCAGGAAAGATTTCCCGAGCAGAACATTCATAGACGTTTCGCAAGACTGCCACATCCGCAAGTCTTCTTTCAAACTGCCCTCATTCACAGTTTGAGATTAACCCTCAGAGGTCCTACACAGCCAACCTTGAGTAACCCCGTCTATAAATGCCTGCAGAATTCCACCCCACCACCAGAGATACAATCTAGGGGTGAGGATGGACACACGCCTGCAGCTGCACTTTCAGTCTGCTAAATCTGCAGCCCTTCAGAATGACAGACACTGAACAGATAATAGTCAGCAGAAAACCATTAGCAGGTTTCGTTAAAACAGCTTCAGGCGAGAAATAAGTTACCTGCCTCTTTGAACAATCGAAAGGAGCCAACAAGACAAAATCAACCAGTCAAACCAGAGAAGTCGTACAAATGGTAAGGATAAATATGCTTACCGTACTGTTAGGGCTGCGCGCTTAACCCCCTTCTCTGATCTGGCCAGCCGTTCAGTCCTGGAATGCGGTCTCCCTTCGATTGAAGCCTGAAAGCCCCCACATGGGCGCCAGTTGTGATGGATGAGAACTATAAATTAGTTCTTGGTTATCTGCTGCTATTCCTAATTAAAAGTATAAATGTGCATGCACATTAGAAGTAAACACTCTCTGAGATATGTTCAGTTCAGGCTACTTCTAAATACTGATTTATTGGTGGGCGGTGTTAATATTTTATACAGAAAGATACGTCATTGCTATGTCAGTCTAATTGGTACATCTCATTGGTTACAATACAAGAGAAATGAAGAAACTTGATGCTTGAAGTTTGGTTGAAACTGGTTCTGTTATCTCAAATGAATTCTTCTAACGCGGGGGATGTGGGGGGTAGACGCCATCTTGGCTCCGAACATAAAGTCAATCTGTATACTACATAATAAGTAAGGAACATGTATACACATAAGCAAATAGACATTTTCTGATTATCATTATGTACATTGGATTCCTTAACAGTACCCCTGCAGGAACCACTGGTGAATGAAGGTATCTCCCACCCTGCACAGCCAGGCACACAGTTTTCCACCACATGCTGGAGACAAGAAGCAGTCCTTACAGCTTAGTTTTTGTATTTTATTAGGGGAATTGAACTTGGATAGGGTTGAGGGTATTATGGGCCCACTTGATCAGCAAAGAATACTTCAGGTACAAAACTTTATACAACCTGCATATACACTTCTCCTTCTACCTTCAGCACAATCAGACTTACTACATCTCCCAGGACCAGCTGGTGCTATATGGAAGGTCTGACAACAGCGCACTCAGAACATATTAACTGCCCTTTACAGGCAGGGACTGCAGGCCCCTTTGGTAGTGTAGCAAAAAGAAGTCCCAGTGCTCAGATGTCCTACTTCTGATCCCAGCACCACCTCTTCAGGCACTGCCAGCCCACCTGGCTGCAGCTGCCCCTTTCACTATCCCTCCTGGCTAAGACTCCACAGTCCTCCTAGACTGACTCTACATCCATCCCAGACTGCTCTCCTCAGTCCTCTCAGGCATGCCTCTCAGTTCTCTGACTGTACACTCACCAGCCCTCTTGGCTGTCTTCCTCCCTGGAGATTTGCCCGGCAGTGTCCTCCTGCTGTCCTTTCACTTTGCTACTGTGCCTCTGGTCAGGATACTTCTGTGTGTCATGAAGAAAGTCCCTTCCGCAACTGAGCCCAGGCCTGAGGTCATCCACCCAGACTAGGGGCTTCCTTAATGGCCACCGACAGCCTAACGCTCCATCTCCAGCTTCCACCTGAACTCCACTGATCCAGCTGGGCCAACCCATCTGTTGGGGATTGGTCAAGGCCCTCAGACTACCCCAGGAAGCTCCTCCTCACCCCCACTGCCACTCTTCTAGAACCTTATAGCAGTTTCTAGAAGTAGGAGCAGGTCTCAGAGACAGTTACATAGTTACTTAGTTAGGTTGAAAAAAGACACCAGTCCATCCAGTTCAACCTGCCTGTGAGATGCTGCCTGTGAGTCATCCAGCCCTCCCTGAGTCACTCACCCGTCCCAGATTAAATAACACAGGCTTGCTGCCAGCCAAGCCTGACAATTTACCTACACTAACAAAAATACAGAAATACTTAGCACTCTAGCAACACAGCTAGGGGGTGCTACACTTCCCCCCCCCCCCCGCCACCACCACCACCACCAACATCCAGCCTGCCCCCCTAGGAATTTAGAAAAATCGCTCCTGGGCCCAGGAGCAAGGGCATCCTATAAAATACAGTTTTGGAGGGGGGAAAGGGGAAACAGCTTGGGTGGGGCTATTCATAAATAAATTACCATGCCAAACATATACATAATCTCTTCACAGTAAAAATTTACACTACATATACACAATTTGCCTACCTACAGGTCCCTGCAGGTAACTCTACCAATATAAGACACAAACAACGCTGGAGCACCTCCCCCTAAAGGGAAGTCCTTGAATTCAGGAAGGGCAGGGTGGACAGCCGCCCACAACAACACCTGCAAAACAGGAAAACAAAGGAATGCCATCCTATCACTAGCTATTTACAGAGTCTGTCAGCAGGGAGTTAAGGTCCTCCTAACAGAAAGACAAATAGCAAAGCACCATTTTTTTTTCTTTTTCTCTAAGCAGGGGGTTATGATCCTGCTGGTAGAAAAATTAACATGTCAAATCAAAGTTTTTTTTCTCTAGAATCCCTGGTGGGAGGGGCCCCTCCCTTGGTCGGCAGCCCCTCCCTTGGTCGGCAGCCCCTCCCTTGATCGGCAGGCCTTATTGGTCTGCAGGCTCTATTTAAAGGCTTGTGTCAGGATCTAGACCTCACTCGATTCCATCAGTGGAAAGTGTTCATCCAGCTGACATAGGTCAGAATGGCAGGCTGGCCCAGGGCTGGACTGGGACAAAAATGTGGCCCTGGACTTTATTCAGACCGGCCCAGGGCACAGCACATTGGGGTACATCGCACATCAGGGCACAGCACATTGTGGGAACAGGGCACAGCACATCAGGGTACAGAGCCCAGCACGGCACATTCAGGGCACATCGTTTACTTGTTTTCTTCAAATGCAGAGTAGTGCAGGAAGCGCATGTCTGTAGTAAGTGCTCTCTCATGTCACGCAGCGCTGCTCACTCCCCGGCAGCCCCTCCTCTCTTCTCGTCTATCCCAGATGATGTCACAAGCCAATGGGCATAGACGAGAAAAGAGGAGGGGCCGCTGGGGAGCGAGCAACGTTGTGTGGCATGAGAGAGAGCTTACTACAGACAAGCGCTTCATGCGCTGCTCTGCATGCATCTCGATCTACCCGTCAGGCGCCAGCTGTCGGCGATTGACGGGTAAATCATAAGACACTGCAGATACAATAAGCAGCTGCTGAAACTGGCCCACTGAGCCATTCGGCCCACTGGGAAACTCCCGGTAGTCCCAATGGTCAGTCCAACCCTGGGCTGGCTTAATCTAAAATAAACAAATCAAGACACAGGCAGCAATCCCCCAGCTGTCAGTGTGAAGACCTTCACCTGCAATCTGCACACTCCAGCAGTCCCTCACAGATAAAATCAGCGTCTGGCAATCTCATGGTGCCTTCAGCTCTCCTGGCAGCGACAGAGTGGCTCCTAGCAGGCTGTCCTGATTCACAGTCACAACTTTGTCCCAATAGATTGCCCTTCCCAGCCTCTATTCCTGGCAAATGTTCTGAAACTAGGCCCAGGTCTCCTCACAATCTGGCACCCAAAGAGGCTTAGGGATGTGCATGTACTACCACACCAGGTCATCCTCCAACTCTCCCTGGGAGATTTTAATGACATCCATAATATCGGGGGGGGGGGGGGGGGCATAGGATTAGTTCAGAAACCACTCCAGAGCTGTTTTGCACTGAACTTCCCTCTGTAACCTGGAAAACTTGGGAAGTTCTCTTGGTTTCCCTTTTCATGGGGGGACCTCTTGACCCACTGGTTGAATTCAGCTTCTCTGGTCTGAGTGGTGTAAAGTCTGTCAAAGAATGTTTGTCTGATGCTGACTGGGGTCTTCGCAGTCCACTGCCCTGTCACTGCCTTCCCTCACTGGCTCACCTAAGGGGAACATCTCCCTCCTGCACTGGCTCCTTCCAAGTAGGGTCAGCAGAGCACTTAGGCACATCTGGCATTTCAGGGACAGTGTCTGGTTCCTGCTAGGCAGTGCTCTCAATGGAGGAGATTCACAGGTCCGGTGGGGGGCGGCTGCAGTGCAGATTGCAAAAGGGTGCTGTGCGCTTTTGGGTCCAGTTCAGGTGCAAATTCAGGTGAGAATTCAGACCTGAATGGCACATGTACCGGTGAACAGAAATGCATCAGACCCCAAGCATATGTGAACCCAACCTCACACTCACCGGCAACTTATTGGGTACACCCGTTCAATTGCTTGGTAACACATATTGCTAATCAACCAAACACAAGGCAGCAACTCAATGCATTTAGGCATCTATATGTGGTGACGATGACTTGCTGAAGTTCAAACTGAGCGTCAGAATGGGATAGAAAGGGGATTTAAGTGACTTTGAACATGGCATGGTTATTGGTGATAGACTGGCTGGTCTGAGTATTTCAAAAACTGCTGATTTACTGGAATTTTCACGCACAACCATCTCTAGGGTTTAAAGACAATAGTCAGAAAAAGAGAAAATATCCAGTGAGAGGCAGTTGTGTGGAGGAAAATGCCTTGTTGAGGTCAGAGGAGAATGGGCAGACTGGTTTGAAATGATGGCTATGTCATTCAAATGGAAACTATTGTTTTGAAACAGAAAAAAACACATTTTGAGCACAGTGCCGGAAAATGTTTTCAAAGAAATTGAGCGTGCCGATTTTATAACAAAAAAATTTCAACTTCACAATCACAATCGCGAAATGGATTATTTATAAAGGAAATGCTATAAACGACTTTAGTAGTGAGAAATTAACATCCTGCACTCTCACGCCTCAGATCAGCCCCAATTCCTGCAACTCCACACCTCAGATCACTGTACCCCCCTGCTCACATGCTCCACCACTGTAACCCCCTGCACATCTGTCCCACCACTGTACCACCCTGCTCATCTGCCCCAACAATGTACCCCATTTCTCATCTGTCCCACCACTTTAGTACCCTACACATCTGCCCCACCACTGTACTACCCTGCACATCTGCCTCATCTCTGTACCCCTGCTCATCTGTTCCACCACTGTACCACCCTGCTCATCTGCCCCAACAATGTACTCCATTTCTCATCTGTCCCACCACTTTACTACCCTACGCATCTGCCCCACCACTGTACTACCCTGCATATCTGCCTTCTCTCTGTACCGCCCTGCTCATCTGTCCCACCACTGTATCCCCCTGCTCATCTGTCCCACCATTGTAACCCTGCTCATCTGCCCCACCAATGTTCCCCCTTTCTCATCTGCCAGACCACTGTACCTCCATGCACATCTGCTCCACCAGTGAACCATCTTCTCATCTGTCCTAACACTGAACTTTTCTGCTCATCTGCTCATCTGCACCACCACTGTAACCCCTTTTTCATCTGCCACACGACTGTACCTCCTGAACATCTGTCCCACCTCTGTTCCCCTCCTGTACCCTCCTGTTTCACTTCTGAACCCCTCCTTCTCATTTTCTCCACCGCTGTACCGTCCTGTCTCCATGAGACACATCTACCTGTCCTGGCGCACTCATTCTGCTGATCTACCTCTCGCATCCAGCCCACGTGCTTGTATGTGATGTATGGGATGTATGTGATGTATGGGATGTATGGGATGTATGTGATGTTACATAGAAGCATCTGGAATGGATACGCAATGATGAGCACAGATCAGGCGTATTTTCTGAAAGCAGTGGGACTGTGTGCAGGATCATAAGCTGGGCCCCCGCAGCCTGGAAAAAGTGATTTGGTGTGATTTTCATTGCGCTGAATAGTGGCTCTGGCTTAAAGGGACACAGAGTGCAGAGGTTCAGTAGTAAGTGACGCAAAGGTTCAGGAATAATTTCAACAAAGTTCCCAAAAGCTCAACAATAATTCCACAAACTGTCACCTTTTTGTGGTTTTCTCAATCACAGTGAAATCCCTTCTTTCTGAGATTGGTAGTGGTAACCAAGCGAGCCACCTTCTTCCAGATGGTGGACGGGGCTAACATGACTGTGATTAGCATTAGCAGTGGCCAATGACAGTCCTCCTCCTCCTGGAAACAGGGACAACCCCCCCTCCCAGCAGAACTATACTACCCAATATCTTCCCCATTGCAAAAGCTGACGATCGCAGCTACAGCACAGTTAGAGTACCAAAGTTTCCCATAATTTACAATGTGTGGGGTCACAGTGCATCCCCCTCGATGCAAGTGCATTGTGGGGAATTCTGAAATTGGAATGCATTAGTGTCCTACTGACACTTCCCTGCGCTGCTCTGCTAATGGGGAGGGAGTCGAGTGCCGGCAAAAGAGGCTTTGTGTGCCGCTTGAGGCACCAGTGCTGAGGGTTGCCTACTCCTGGTATAGACATTCCTGAGGCTCGTCCCCAACAGTGTAATGAATCAGCTTCTACTGAGAGAGTAAGGCCTGGAGCGCAAAAAGCAACAGAGAGTCTGACACACATAGAGTTAATAAGGGAATAGCTCAAGGGGCCATAGGCTAGGGATGAGTCAAGGGGAGTGGCCGTATTTAAGGAAGGGGCGGAGCTTGGAGGATCATTGCGGTGTGCAGGGACAGAAGGAGGAGGCAGATTTTCCCACCCTCCCTCCCTAATAGGTTATGGTGTTATGGTGTTAATGTGTGCTTTATTTTCCAGGATCTAATACAGGTGGTCGTCATGACAGCTGGCGTGTTGGCTGGGTTTTTGTCTGTTGGTTCGTGACGGTAGCTGTAACAGATGTGGTAAAATGGGGTGGGGGGCTCATCGGCAGTATGGCTCCTCCGGGTATTCCACCAAGAGATTGCTGGAATACAGGAATGGTTGCACTGCGGGAAGGGGGTTGTCTCCGAATGGTACAGTTGGAGGCCTATTATGCACTGGTGATATATATCGGAAAATAAGTGGGTAGCTCAGTCATTGGCCAACTGGTTGGGGTTGAAACCTGTTGTTTCTGAAGTTTCATTTTGTGATATATTCAAAGTTTTATATTGGAGGTTTTATCCAGATTGTTTAATAAAAGGCTGTTATGGCCATTTATACCCCAGAAGAATGGTGTGGTCTCTTTATTAAAAAGGGAAGTAGTAATGGGGGTTTGGAGTATAAGGGGTTGTTAACAGTAATAAAAAGGTGTTATATCTGGACTACACTGGTCATGACCTGCTATGAAGAATTGATATAATGTTTTAGCCCTTGTACACACGGTCGGAGATTCCGACGGAATGTGTCCAATCAGACCGTTTTGTTGGATATTCCGACTGTGTGTGGTCTGCATCGGACTGTTTCCGTCGGAATATCCGACGGACCAAGTTTTCCAACTTGCCGGTAAAATTTTCTGACAAAATGCTCCTATCGGACATACTCCGATCATGTGTAGCCTACTCCGACGGACAAAGTGCCACGCATGCTCAGATCAAATTCCTAGACCAAAGCTATTGGCTACTAGCCGGAACGTAGTCCCGTCGTAACAAAATAACGTCATCACGTTATGTACAATCGGATTTTCCGACAACTTAGTCCGACCGTGTGTATACAACATCACTTCCGGACCTCTTCCGGAATGAATCCGTCGGAATTACTCCGATGGATTTGGTAGTCGGAATCTCCGATGGTGTGTACAAGTGTTAGAGACAGAATTCCATTGTCTGACAAGTTTACTGGACTGAAACCCTGCACAGGTTGGTGAAACAGGTGTGCAGAGGGGACTAGAGCACTTAAGCAAGTGTGGAGAGAAGGTACAGTAGTGAACAGATGTGCAAAGAGGCTACATGGGTTCACAGAGGTTATACCAATGAGAAACCAAACAACAGCGTTGTTAGGCACTAGACTGACTCCACCTTGATGAAAAGTCCACCTCTATAAGTGATCCAGATATCAATCAATCCAGATGGAATAGTGGCGAAAAACACAAGGGAACATAACACTGACAAGTCAGTTGCGCTCCTGAAATGACATGTGGGTGTAATATATTGACGATAAGACCTCAAAGTTTTGACTGGCAGAGATATCAAAATCCCAGAATAACAGAGGACAGTGTATCCAGTGAAACAGTCTAAACGAGCAAGCCAATGTTTATATCTGTTAACTGACACCCTCAATTAACAGTTAAGGTCTATTAAGTGTTAATGTTGTGTAGGGCTGTTTTTTTTTCAAAATAAATTTTCCTGAAACCACAGTTGGGTTTTGGGGTTAATTCTCTAGATTTCTGGTTTCAGTACCAGTCCAGGTGCGTTGCACTGGGTTTTCCTTAACCGCAGGTGTTGCTGTCACCGCCGGCAAGAGTAAGAGCGCAGTTTAGCTGGGTGTATTGAATGCCACTGTTCTCTCTGAACCAGCCCAGTGGGAGTGTTCTCCTGCTGTGCATTCTGGGAGGTGGTATTTAGGGTACCAACATCACGTACTTCGGGGTTCCAGAGATTATCTTCTGTCTGTTTAGTTCTGGTGGTCTTCCTGACCCAGCCCCATGGCCCTCTTGGCCTGGGATGCGGAGCAGTGCATTTCGAGTCTCGGGGCTGGCTGGCCCAAGGCAAAACAACTGCAGGGACAGGCCCGAGTGGATTTCGGGGCCTATTGATCCAAGGGTGGTCGGGTGCCGTCTCATCTGAAGGGAGAGGCCCAGCAACTGGAGAACCCCAGGGGAGGACTCTTCAGGAGAAGGCCGTGCACAAGGCTGGCTTCTCTGAAGAAGCCTGGAGGCTTAGTTGAAGGACGCAACCTGGATCAACACTCATACGGTATCGCCGGATCGGCTTAGAGATACTGGTACCATATGATAGCTCTTTAAATTTGCCTATGTCCCTCAGTACATCACAAGTCTGTGGCAGAGACTTTGTCAAACATCCTATGTTCAAGTGTACATCACAAGTCTGTGGCAGAGACTTTACCAAACACCTTACCGCTGCTAGGCCTAGTGAGAGGAGGTCAATCAGGGGGTTGTGAAATCCAGTTGTGAACGGTTGCTATTCTCTGGATTTTCTTATAAGGGACCTTCCATTTTTGCAGTCTAAAGTACCTGAACTTACTCCTAACCCTCTATCCTTCATTGAAAGACTCTGTTTCAAATAAATAACCCAAAAGAAGATTCAGTATCAGTTTCCACATTTCTTTAGGCCATCTACCACAGGAATCCCTAGACGGAGAAGCAGACCAGAAGGTAACGGTAAGCCCAATAAAACCAGCAGCTCCTTCGGGCGTTAGTGCTACAGTTGCATTCCCCATCAGTAGTTGACCAGACCATCCTTGGGCTGCGGGATATGCTGGGTTAACTGTTAATTGATGGGTGTCAGTGCACAGATATAAACTTTGGCTTACTGGTTGCCTGTCAGCATTTGACAAAGAGGTGTTACCCCGAAACATGTTATCCTGGCAACAGGCATGATTCTCTGGTGTGTGTACCAGTCTGAATGTCCACCACTAGGGATGAGCTTCGTGTTCGAGTCGAACATACGTTCGACTCGAACATCGGCTGTTCGCCCGTTCGGTGAATTCCGAACGTTATGGGCCGTTTGCGCCAAATTCGTGTGGCGCTCACGCCCCACAATGCACTGCGTCATCGCAGTGCATTGCTGGCTCATGATTGGCCAAGCATGCACTGTGACCCCGCATGCTTGGCCAATCACAGCACCAGCAGCGAGGAGAGCCATGATTGGCCACAGGCAGGATGCCTGTGGCCAATCATAGCTCAGGCTGTTTCGTCACGCCCCACACTATATAAGGCCGCCAGCGCGGCGGCCTTGTGTAGTGTGTTGGCGTCTGAAGCAGTTAGTGGGTGTTCTGTGTACCTTCAACACAGTACACACCGATCGTTATCGGCCGATTTTCGATCTTGCTCTTCTGTAGTGGTTGTTGTCTGCTTGCCCTGACCGCAGTATACACCGCTATATTCACCTCACCTATATAGCTAGTGATCTATCTTTTATAATAGTTGCAGTCAGTAGTGTTAGGAGCTTGTGCGTGCTGTCTGAGTGCTCTGTACCCAGTACACACCGCTATATCCACCTACATAGCTCTTCTCTATTTGAGCCCACTTGCCATCTGCAGGAGTTATTGGAAGTTGTGTGTGCCTCCAGCACAGCACAGTATACATCTGTATATACCCCTTTATCTCTGGTGTTCTATAATAAAGGCATCTGCAGGAGTTAGTGGGTTTTTTGTGCCTCCAGCACAATATACACCTGTATCTACCCTTTATTGCTGTTCTCTAATAGAGCCATCTGCAGGGCTTAGTGGGTGTTGTGTGACTCAATTACAGTATACCCCTTTATCTCTGGTGTTCTATAATAAAGGCATCTGCAGGAGTTAGTGGGTGTTGTGTGCCTCCAGCACAATATACACCTGTATCTACCATTTATTGCTGTTCTCTAATAGAGCCATCTGCAGGGCTTAGTGGGTGTTGTGTGACTCCATTACAGTATACCCCTTTATCTCTGGTGTTCTATAATAAAGGCATCTGCAGGAGTTAGTGGGTGTTGTGTGCCTCCAGCACAATATACACTACCCAACTGCTGTTTTACCCAACTCCCTTCAGGCCATTACCATGTCTGGAGGGCCAGCAAGGAGAGGCAGACAGGCGCGAGCCGATAAAAGAGGGCAAGCAGGCTCTGTGTCTAGAGACAACAGTGCTGGTCGTGGACGCGGTGCATTATCATCAGCACGTGGCCATGGGACACGCTTGTCCTTCTTTTCAGCAGCTGGACATGTTGAACCGCAACATGCCAACGACTTGGTAGAGTGGATGACTAAGCCCTCTTCATCCTCCTCATCCTCTCTCACCCAGTCTCAGGGTACTAGCAAAGCAGCTGCCAACGCATCGTCTTTCCTCCTCTCAATGTCATCATCAGTGACTCCTTCCCTAGACCCACCACGTCCTCCTGAGGAGTCTCCTGAACTCTTTGAGCACAGTGTTGGGTACATGCTCCAGGAGGATGCCCAGTGTTATGTAGGCTCTGATGATGACACTCAGCTAGAGGAAGGCAGTAGCGTGAGCTCAGAGAGAGGGGATGCTCAAGAAGGACAGCAATCTGGCAGTCATGTTCCACAAGCTGCAGCATACTGCCAGGTTTGCTACAGCGATGAAGAGGGAGGGGATGGTGAGGGCACTGACTCCACGTGGGTGCCTGGTAGGAGAGAGGAGGAGGAGGAGGCACATGTCCAACGAGGCAGGATGCCCTCCGGGGGCCAGCTTAGGGGCAGCACACCGACTGAATCACACCGCAGAGCTCCGCCTGTGCAGGGCGCTGCCTCTGCGCGTTATTCTAAAAGTTCTTTGGTGTGGGCCTTTTTTGAGACGAGTGCATCAGATCGCACCGCTGCTATTTGCAACATATGTCTCAAGCGTATCTCGCGTGGCCAAAACATCAGCCGCTTGGGCACCACATGCTTGACCAGACATATGTTGACCTGCCATGCAGCTCGTTGGCAAGCGTACCTCAAAGACCCACACCAAAGAACAAAGCGGACCTCTCCTTGCTCCTCATCAGCTGGCATCTCCAACCCCACTAGACCTTCAGTCCTCTCTGAAACCTGCTCTGAGAGGAATGAAGGTGTAGAATTAGGTGTATCACAGCCAAGTGCTTCCGGGCACTCTGCTAGCAGTACACCCACGTCCGATTATAGCAGGCAAATGTCCCTGCCCCAGCTGCTGGACCGGCGAAAGAAGTTCACTCCCAGCCATCCACATGCCCAGTGGTTGAATGCTAGCTTGGCTAAATTGCTAGCACTTCAACTGCTGCCTTTTCAGTTGGTAGACTCGGCCCCCTTGCGTGAGTTTGTACAATGTGCAGTTCCTCAGTGGCAGGTCCCCAAACGCCACTTTTTCTCACGGAAGGCGATTCCGGCTCTCTACCGGCATGTGGAAGGCAATGTCCTTGCCTCGCTGGACAGGGCGGTCAGCGGTAAGGTGCATATTACCGCTGACTCATGGTCCAGCAGGCATGGACAGGGACGTTACCTGTCTTTCACGGCCCATTGGGTCACTCTTCTGGCAGCTGGGAAGGATGCAGGACAAGGTGCAGTAGTGTTGGAGGTTGTTCCGCCACCACGCCTCCAAAATGCTACTATTGGTTGTGACACACCTCTCTCCTCCACCCCCTCCTCTTCTTCTTCCTCCATGGCCTCTTCCAGTGCTCTGTCCTCAGAACCAGCAGTGCTCCGTGGCGTTCCAGGGGCTACGCAAGTACGCAGGCAAAACAATGCCATGCCGTGCTTGCGCTGGTTTGTTTGGGGGACAAGAGCCACACTGGGGCGGATGTTTTGTCAGCTCTGCAGGGGCAGGCCGAGAGGTGGTTGACGCCACGCCAGCTTAAGCCAGGAATGGCGGTTTGTGACAATGGCACCAACCTCCTCTCCGCCCTCCGACAGGGACAACTGACCCATGTGCCCTGTGTAGCTCACGTCCTTAACCTGGTGGTGCAGCGGTTCTTGGGCAGGTACCCCGGCTTACAGGATGTCCTGAAGCAGGCCAGGAAAGTCTGTGTGCATTTCCGCCGATCATTTAATGCCTGTGCTCGGCTGGCTGAGCTCCAAAAGGAGTTGAACCTGCCCAAGAACCGCCTTATATGTGACATGCCCACCAGGTGGAACTCAACGTTGGCCATGCTGCAGCGGCTGCACACGCAGCAGAGGGCCATCAATGAGTACTTGTGTGACTACGGCACCAGGACAGGGTCAGGGGAGCTCGGTTTTTTCTCACCACGCCAGTGGGGCATGATAAGGGATGCATGCACTGTCCTGTCACCATTTGAGGAGGCCACAAGGATGGTGAGCAGTGACAGTGCATGCATCAGTGACACTGTACCTCTTGTCTACCTCTTGGAGCATACGCTGCGTGGAATAATGGACAGGGCACTTGAGGCAGAACAGAGGCAGGAAGAGGAGGACTTCCTTGCCTCTCAAGGCCCCCTTTATCCAGACAGTGTTCCTGCTGTGCCACCCATCACACAGGAAGAGGATGAGGAGGAGGAAGAGGAGGAGGAGGATGATTGTGTCAGCATGGAGGTGGAGGCTGGCACTCAGCATCAGCAGCAGCAGCAGCAGTCTTGTAGGGATGATTTACAGTCCCAAGAAACACGTGGACTTGTACGTGGCTGGGAGGAGGTAGCTGCGGATCATGTTGTCCTTAGTGACCCAGAGGACTCCGGACCGGATGCCTCAGCTAACCTATGCTGCATGGCCTCCCTGATCCTGCAAAGCCTGCGGAAGGATCCTCGTATTCTTCGGATCAAGGAGAGGGACCATTACTGGCTGGCCACTCTCCTTGATCCACGGTACAAGGGTAAGGTTGCCGACCTTATCTTGCCATCGCAGATGGAGCAGAGGATGAGACATCTCCGGGAGGCCTTGCAGAAAGGTCTGTGCAACGCGTTCCCAGAGACTGGGAGGTTACAAACTCCTGGTCCTGGACAACGTGTTGCCGAGGCATCGGTCAGAAGGAGCGGTGGAGAAGGTGGCCGTCTGACTGATGCTTTCAGACAGTTTTTTAGTCCGCAGCCCCAAGGTATGATCGGTTCCAGCAACCATCGCCAGCGTCTGATTTACATGGTGCAGGAATACCTAGGGGCAAGGTCCGACTTGGACACCTTTCCCACCGAAAATCCTCTGGCTTACTGGGTCTTGAGGATGGATCACTGGCCAGAGCTTGCACAGTATGCAATTGAGCTACTGGCCTGTCCTGCATCCAGCGTTCTTTCGGAACGCACCTTCAGTGCTGCTGGTGGCTTTGTTACCGATCACAGGGTGCGCCTGTCCACCGAATCAGTTGATCGACTGACCTTCATCAAGATGAATCAGTCTTGGATCACCCACAGCTACCAAGCACCTAAAGCTGATGTAACCGAATAATTTTTTTTGAAAGATCACATCCCTTCAAGACTGCCTATGCTGATGCTGAGTGACTGTCCTGTTATGTTGATTGTCTATCCTCTTCCTCCTCCGCTGATATGTTGGAAGAACATTTCTGGTTCTGGGTGATGCCATCAGCCCAATTTTTCTGCCCCTGTTTAACAGGGGCGTTTAATTACAATTTTTGATGCAGCAGGGCTAATTCCTGCAATAAAACTAGAGTATATGGGAGATGTTGCAGTGTCGTGGCACCAGCACCAGTGCCTAAGGCCCAATTTTTCTGCCCCTGTTTAACAGAGGCGTTTAATTACAATTTTTGATGCAATGCTTTGCAGCAGGGCTAATTCCTGCAATAAAACTAGAGTATATGGGAGAGGTTGTAGTGTAGTGGCACCAGCACCAGTGCCTAAAGCCCAATTTTTCTGCCCCTGTTTAACAGGGGCGTTTAATTACAATTTTTGATGCAATGCTTTGCAGCAGGGCTAATTCCTGCAATAAAACTAGAGTATATAGGAGAGGTTGCAGTGTCGCGGCACCAGCACCAGTGCCTAAGGCCCAATTTTTCTGCCCCTGTTTAACAGGGGCGTTTAAGTACAATTTTTGATGCAATGCTTTGCAGCAGGGCTAATTCCTGCAATAAAACTAGAGTATATGGGAGAGGTTGCAGTGTCGTGGCACCAGCACCAGTGCCTAAGGCCCAATTTTTCTGCCCCTGTTTAACAGGGACGTTTAATTACAATTTTTGATGCAATGCTTTGCAGCAGGGCTAATTCCTGCTATAAAACTAGAGTATATGGGAGAGGTTGCAGTGTGGTGGCACCAGCACCAGTGCCTAAAGCCCAATTTTTCTGCCCCTGTTTAACAGGGACATGTAATTACAATTCTTGATATAATATTTCACAGGAGGGCCCGTTCCTGTGCCCACCCAGAGTAACTGTGAGGACTTATAGTGTTGTGGCACCACTACCACAACCACCAAAGGTCAATTTTTCTACCACTGTTCAACAATGGCATGTAATTACAATTCTTGATATAATCGTTCACAGCAGGGCGCTCCAGCGCCCACCAAGAGTCTCTTTGAGGGCTTACAATGTTGTGGCAAAACCAACACTTTGTTCCGCCATTTCTGCAGAGCATATAGGGCAGGCCCCTACTTTCAAACATCCAACTTACAAACATCTCCTACTTGCAAACGGAAGGAGGCAACAGCAAGTGAGATGAAAAAAGATGGATGACAAAACAAATTATACAGGGGTGATAACCCTTCCCTATGTTTTCCAAAAAGCTTAAAAATAATTTTTTGTGACTGGAGCTACACTTTAAAAATGTACCAGTTGAAAATTACAAACAGATTCAACTTAACACAACAAACCTGCACAGTCCCTGTCTTTTTTGCACCGCCTGTATACTGCTGTTCTGAGTATATAGGGCCTGGGGGCCACACGCATTTCCTTTTTTTGGGTACAGGGTTCCCCTTAATATGCGTACAAGACCCAAAGGGGCTGGTAATGGGCAGGGAGGGCTACCCATGCCCTTTCTCTCAATGGTTTTCAACCAAATTGCAGGAACCAGTTATACCATTAAAACCGCAAGCAGTTTTCAATGATGTTATTTCTGTTTAATGTCATTTTGTGCAGGGACTGTTCTAAACACGGGAAACACGTGGCACTTCACAGGCATACTACAGACACCCCCCAGGCACCATATTTAAAGGAATATTTCACTTTTTTTTTCACTTTAATCGTCATTAAAATCAGTGCTCCCGCCAAAACTGCCATTTTTAAAAACATTTTAGGCATTGACCCATGTCCCCTGGGGCAGGAGCCAGGTCCCCAAACCCTTTTTAGGACAGTATCTTGCATATTAGCCGTTAAAATTAGCACTTTTAATTTCGAACGTTCGAGTCCCATAGACTTCAATGGGGTTCTAAAGTTCGTACGAATTTGGGGTCCGTTCGAAAGTTCTGGTGCGAACCGAACCGGGGGGTGTTCGGCTCATCCCTATCCACCACCACAGACTTCCTGGTTCTGGCTACGTCACATAGAATATACAAGAGAATATCCCAAATGGGTTTGAAGAGCCAAAAGAACCAGGTTAAGATCCCACAGAAGCATGCAGAGGGAGGTTGCAATGTGTCGGACACACTGCAGAAAGGCTTTAGCTAAGAATGAGAGACCAACGGTCTCTGAAACAGAATGGTCAGGTCTGGGATTTCCCCTCGACAGTACTCAAGGCCAGATGCTGGTTCAGGCTAGACTGGAGAAAGGACAAAATGCACCCAGTGGAGTAGTTACTAGAATGACATTTTCTAACCTTGCAGGTGCAATGGCCATGACCCCATTTACAGTGTCCCTGACCACCCCCAGACCAGCTACAGTATCCCTGATCACAACCACACCAGTTACAGTGTCCCTGATCACAACCACACCAGTTACAGTGTCCCTGGGTGGCGCCACACAAGTTACAGTGTCCACGATCACCACCACACCAGTTACAGTGTCCCTGATCACAGCCACACCAGTTACAGTGTCCCTGATAATTACCACACCAGTTAGTGTCCCTGATTACCGTTACACCAGTTACAGTGTCCCTGATCACAGCTACACCAGTTACAGTGTCCTTGATCATATCCACATCAGTTACACTGTCCCTAATCACCGCTACACCAGTTACAGTGCCCCTGATCACCGCCACACTAGTTGCAGAGTCCCTGATCACCGCCACACCAGTTGCAGTGTCCATGATCACCGCCACACCAGGTGCAGTGACTCTAATCACCACCACACGAGTTAAAATGTCCCTGATAATTACCACACCAGTTAGTGTCCCTGATTACCGTTACACCAGTTACTGTGTCCCTGATCACAGCCACACCAGTTACAGTGTCCTTGATCATATCCACATCAGTTACACTGTCCCTCATTACTGCCACACCAGTTACAGTGCCCCTGATCATCACCACAGCAGTCACAGAGTCACCATAAGGACTTGTTCACATGTGCGATGCTCTCTGAAAAACCATCCATATTCAGATCGCTCTCAGAATCCATTTGGCAGGTAGTGAGGAGGTATTGTATTACCTTCTCACCACCTGCTTTAACCCTTTGGACCCCACACAAGCAAACCTATTCACTTGAAAGGGCCACGATTGGTGGGAATACAGGGGGTATAATTCCTGCCAGAGCTGCGAAGAAAAGCATCTCAGCCATGGCATGTACTAACCATGGCCTGTTTATTGACCACATTTCTGCCTGTTGCCTGGACTGATCTTGCTGACCATGTCTTTGCCTGCGCCTGAAATGGCCCATTTTGACATCCAGCTGGCTATGTTCCTGTGAGACACAAGTCCCAGCCATCCCCTGCCGACAACTGCACTCCTGTAACCACATGAACTCTTTTGTTCTTCCTTTCTTTAGCCCCCTGTACTTCCAAGCTAGTGAACATGGCATTCCTGGGGTGCAGCTATTTACCAGTAGGATAGGCTTGCTTGGCTTATAGGAACTGGAACTGCTATAAGTGATGCTACACAAAGCTTTATATTCCCTGACCACACCTATAGAGGTGACCATTACAGTACATTGGTTTTGATACAATTGGTTGATTTGTGTGAGACACAAGATACAATGTCTGGTATATAATCAGTCCAAACATTGGAAAAAGTCCCACTCGTGTGGTATCGCAATACTAAGGCCGCGTACACACGGGCGGGCTATCCGTCCAACTAAGTCCGTCAGACAATCCGACAGACAGTCCGTCCTACTTTTGAATGAACGGACTTGACCACACACGACGAACAGACAGTCCGCTGAAAGCTTGCACGATGACGTGTACAGCACGTACGACGGGACTAGAAATACGACGTCCAATACACTGCAATGCAACCTTCGGCCGTGTAAATCCTTTCTGAGCATGCGCCATACTTAGTCCGTCCAACTTGCCTACTCACGAGCGGACTGTCCGCTGAAACCAAGTTTGGACGGACAATATTACGGAAATTCCGAAAGACTTAGTCCGCCAGACTGTCCGCTGAAAAAGTCCGCTGAAGCCCACACACGAGCGGATTGTCTGCTGAAACACGTTTCAGCGGACCAAGTCCGTCAGACAGTCCGCCCGTGTGTACGCGGCCTAAGAAGGAGTTTCAGAATGTGTTTTGGGCTTTAATTTTAACTATGCGATGCTGTGTGTAAGAAATATCTTATTAAAGCGGGATTCCACTCTTTTTTTATTTTTTTCTTACCTGTCTCACTGGTGGGCGAGTGCTACCTTCGATTGGCATCCACGTCCGGCGTTTATTTGACCCCCGGCGCGACGAATCTTTTCCTCAGGATGACTTATAAAAACCTGCTCTGGCGTTTTCCATTTTAACTGTGGGCGTCTGAAGCCCACAGGCATTTTCTTCCTGGTATATGATGACGTCTAGCTCCCAGCATGCTCCGCTCCATCTTGCACATGCTCAGTGAGAGCAGTGACAAGGAAAGAAAAACTTTCATTGTCCCCCATGGATTCTTGGGAAATTTCCCAGGGACCATTGCGAGGACGATAGCCACGCCTACTCCCACGGGAGGACAACCCGGAAGTCAGCTGAAACATCAGAAATAAAAGGTAAGTAAATAATATATTTTTTTTTCAGGGTTCGTTTAGGTAAGTATGCTATCTGTTGATTTTAATAACATGAACTTTCATTTTTAGGTACCAAACCACTTTAAATTGATAACTTTGTGTATAAAAAATAAATGTAAAGGTACTGGTTGCAGTACGAAGTGTGAGTGCTGTTATTGGGGGAACAACCGCACAAGGAATGGACAGCTGAGTTAAGCAGGCTGGTCTGGGCAGAGATGTGGCTGGACGAGAGCTACAGTGGTATGTAGCCCAAGTATGCCCTGGGACAGCAGACAACAGCCCGGGGCTGTTATACGGGAGGCTGTCACAGTATCCTGACTTTGAAGCGATCTGGAATGGTCGTTAGAGGAAATCATAGATAACAAAGAATGGATGCTGAATATTTCTGACATGCGCTGGGCACAGGAAGGTTTGGAATTTCTGGCCGTTCAGGAATGGGAGCTGGAGATCGCCTACAGATGACTGCTAGACTCTGCTCAGCAGCTGGGCTTGGCTCCCTTTGTCTGGGACTATCAGAATGTACCCGCTGACAGCTCTGAAATCCCAGCTGAAGTGTCCACAGTGGGGCAGAGTGACAGTGTTCTTTGCCCACCTACAGCTATGGAAGATGAGCTCTTATGGCAGATGCAGCAAATGTTGAGTTCCCTTGACAAGCTTGTTTCTGCACAGTACGAGCTTGGATGGAGGATTGCTTCTGTCCAGCAGCTAGATGATGGTAGGGGAGATGAAGCAGCTGGCTCATCTCCCCAGTAGCAGTTCAAGGACCTGGTAGAGGAAATAGTGAACATTTATCACCAGCCACCAGCTCCAGAGACTGTGGATTTAATAGACTTTTCTGCTGAGGAGGAACAACCCAGTGAGCCTCCAGCAGAGAACCTGGCATCAAGGCAGAGCATTGCAGACCTCTGCCTGCAACAATCGGTGGCCCTGGAGGATTTTTGCAAGGCTATTGACTTTTAATTTTATTTCCCAATGGAAGGGCTGGCATCGGGGCAGAACATCACTGAGCTCTGCCCAGCACCAACAGCAGCTTCAGCCTTCCTGAGAGAAGAAGCAGCTGGCCTTTATCCTATGCCACTGACAGGGATGTGGGTTTTTATGCCAGCAGCATCTGTGGAGTTGCAACAAAATTCTCCAGCAGAGGTGCTGGCATCAAGGTAGAGTGCTACAGACCTTTGTCCCACACCGGCAGCAGTTCCAGGGGCATAGGGTGATAAGGTAGCTGTTCTTCTTCTCCTGCGGCACATCCACATTTCCAGAGACAAATTGGTCATCCTCCCTACCCAACAGTCAGCCAGAGCAGAGGAAATGGTATTCCCTCCCTAGCAAGGATCTGTGCACCTGGGAGAGAGTACCAGAGAAATGCCTTCCCAGCAGCTGGATGAGAGTACAGGAAATGAAGCAGCCGGCTCATCTCCCCAGCAGCAGTTCAAGGATCAGGGAGGAGAGGAAATCCTCATCACTCTCCAGCGGCAGTCCAAGATGAAGGGAGGGGAGGAAGCCGTTCCCCCTTCCCAGCAGCAGGTCAAAGACCAGGGAGTGGAGAAGCTGTTCCTACCTCCCCAGCGACGGATCTACAATCTGGGAGTGGATGAGCCCAGCCTCCTTCCCCAACAGTTAGCTGGAACGGATGATGTGGGGTCCCCAGCAGAAGTGCTGGAATCAGGGTAGAGTGCTACCAACCGCTGCCCAGCACCAGCAACAACTTTGGAGTTCCAGGGAACCAAGACAGATGGCCCCTCTCCTCAGCGACAAGCGGATATAGTGGAGCTCCTACCCCCAGCTGAAGTGCTGGCAACAGGGCAGAGCCCTGCTGGCATCTGCCTAGCACCCACAGTGTTTCCACCGCTTCAGGGAGCCAGGGCAGTCAGACCTTCTCCCCAGCAGCAGACTGAGCACTGGAACAGTAACAACCACCCAGCTAAAATGCTGGCAGCCGGACAGAGGGTCCATGACCTCTGTCCCACACCTACCAATGACAACTATTCCCTGCGGCCAAGAATGAAGATCATGTGGACCGACTATGTGGGTTCACTCTGCCTTACTAACACATGTCCAGACCAGGTGGAGATCTGGGACCTAGGTAGTCTACTTTGGATGGAGGAAAAATGTGACAGACCCAACCAGAACAGGGGCTTTTGGAGAGGACTGCAGGGTGGCCTCTTGCCTATGGACTATGGACCCTGGCTTTTAAGGGAACACTACGGAGGTGTGTGCCTGGGGGACCCTTGATGTGGTCTTGCTTTGGATTCAAGTCCATGTCTCCCCAAAACACACAGACTCTGGGGGGCCGCTATGCCCAAACCAGCAATGACTACTTTAGACTGTGAGACTCAGAGTAGATGTTAATATCATCCGCTCAAGCCAACCTGATACTGGGGTCTCCTGCTATAGTCTGTTTATTAAGGTGTTATGTGTGTATTGTTTTTTTTTTTTTAATCAAACAGGTTCTTTATTGAACGATAAGCAAACAGGTACATACTGGTGAAAGTAATTCACATTACACTTTGAATATACACATTGCAGTAGCCTTCAATAAAAGAAAAAGGGAAAACCAGATATAATAGCACATGAACAGCATATGTAGGTAACCCCACCACTGTGTAGTAAAAAATTGACTTGGGACACATGAAAAGCACTCTGTGTCAAACTTATCAACCACTGCTATTGTTGCCCCGTACACACGGTCGGACTTTCCGACGGAAAATGTGCGATCGGATCTTGTTGTCCGAAAATCTGATCGTGTGTGGGCTCCATCTGACTTTTTCCGTCAGAATTTCCGACACACAAAGTTTCAGATCCGGATCTGAAATTTTCCGACAACAAAATCTGATTGTTTAAATTCTGATCGTGTGTAGACAGTTCCAAACGGACAAAGTGCCACGCATACTCAGAATAAATTATGAGACAAAAGCTATTGGCTACTGCCCTCTTTATAGTTCTCAACGCATTCTGAACGATCGGATTTTCTGACAACTTTGTGCGACCGTGTGTATGCAAGACAAGTTTGGGCCAAAATCCATTGGCAAAAATCAGACGGATTTTGTCATCGGTATATCCGACCGTGTGTACGGGGCATAAGGGGATATGAATAGGGATGGCCGAACGGTTCGCCCGGCGGTCGTTTCGCGGCGAATTTCGGCTGTTCGCCGTCCGCTCGATCGGCGGACTATTGCCGCCGTTCACCCGGCGGACTTCCGTGTTTACTGTGTAAAAGAACTTTGACCTATGATGACACATCCATCATGGGGTACAGGACAGCCAATTGAGACATTACAGCACATGGACACTTGGACATTCCCCCTAACTTATAAATAGACCCGATCCGGCGGCCATTTTACATTCTTTCTTCTGTCACTATAGGGAGAAGTTGCTGTGTGGAGCAGGGAGAGATTGCAGTGACCCAAATCGCTAGCTATTTGGCACACAAAAGTTCTTTTCAGGACTGGTATAGGTGTTAGGTGTAGTTCAGGATATAGGTTTGAGGCACTGCTGTGCTACTGATTGTTGCAGCAGCCTGAGTGTCTTTTGTCAGTTTAGAGAAAGGGACAATATGCTGTGTGCTGCAGGGACAGTCAGTTTAATCATTAGCTGTTACTATTAGCTCCACAAAAGTGCTATTCAAGTTATTGTTCCAGCAACCTCTGTTTTGTCAGTTTAAATAGGGACAGGCAGGAAGCTGTGTGTGAGGCAGTGAGGGACAGTCAGTTTAATCAGTAGCTGTTACTATTAGGTCCACAAAGGTTCTTTTCAGGACTGGTATGGTAATAGGCTTGTACACGTATAATATTCTTTCTTCCAAATATAGAAAGAATATTATACTTGACTGCTGCCCTTCTGCTGCAGTAGTCCTTTATCAGTATAGGGACTGAGATACAGTCTGCTAATCATTCACAACCTACTTGTTCCACAAAGGTCATTATAAGGACTGGTAAGGTCTAGGGTGCTACAGTACATAGGGTTGAGTGAGGTACAGTCTGCTATTCCTTAAGGACTGGTATAGGTCCACAATACATAGGGTTGAGGTGCACTACTGCTGACTGCTGCCCTTCTGCTGCAGTAGTCCTTTATCAGTATAGGGACTGAGGTACAGTCTGCTAATCATTCAAAACCTTCTTGTTTCACAAAGGTCCTTATAAGGACTGGTAAGGTCTAGGGTGCTACAGTACATAGGGTTGAGTGAGGTACAGTCTGCTATTCCTTAAGGACTGGTATAGGTCCACAATACATAGGGTTGAGGTGCACTACTGCTGACTGCTGCCCTATACTGCAGCAGTCCTTTATCAGTATAGGGACTGAGGTACAGTCTGCTAATCATTCACAACCTACTTGTTCCACAAAGGTCCTTATAAGGACTGGTAAGGTCTAGGGTGCTACAGTACATAGGGTTGAGTGAGGTACAGTCTGCTATTCCTTAAGGACTGGTATAGGTCCACAATACATAGGGTTGAGGTGCACTACTGCTGACTGCTGCCCTATACTGCAGCAGTCCTTTATCAGTATAGGGACTGAGGTACAGTCTGCTAATCATTCACAACCTACTTCTTCCACAAAGGTCCTTATAAGGACTGGTAAGGTCTAGGGTGCTACAGTACACAGGGTTGAGTGAGGTACAGTCTGCTATTCCTTAAGAACTGGTATAGGTCCACAATACATAGGGTTGAGGTGCACTACTGCTGGCTGCTGCCCTATACTGCAGCAGTCCTTTATCAGTATAGGGACTGAGAGTTTTGTCACAGGGTCATTTAAAAAATGACAGGCAGAGGAAGAGGCAGGCCCTTCCGCAGGAGTGGTAGGGGTAGGGCAGGAGCAACAGGCTTGAGCCAAAGTGGGAATTTGCAGAAGGTGTGTTCAATTACTTTAAAGGACGCACCAGACTTGGTTGAGTGGCTCACTCAGCCTTACTCTTCTGCACCCTCCTCATCCTCTCGATCTGCACCCTCTTCTTCACTCTCTGCTATGTGCACCCCCAAAGACACTACCACCAACAACACCACCACCACCACATACCTTCCGCTTAAGTCACAGGAATTATTTTCCGATCCATATCAAGACATTTCTGATGCGCAGCTACTCTTGGTATTGGATCAGGAAGAGGAGGTAGCAACAACCGCTACTCAGCAGTCTGACGACAGTACCCAGATCAGCCCAAGGAGGAGGTTGGTCCCCGGTGTTGCTGCCTACTCCGAGATCTCTACTTATAGCGGTGGGGAAGGTGATGTCAATGATGACGTGTCTAGTGATGTCACGTGGGTGCCCACAAGATAGGAAGAGGAGGGGAGTTCAGAGGGAGATATGGACCAGCAGATAGGGAGGAGAAGCAGGAATAACTTACATTGCACAGGAGGGACAAAGCAGACTGCAAATGTATCAGGAGCGAGTCATCGACCATGTACGGTTACATCTGGCGCTCCCAGGACACCGGCACATGGCTCCGCAGTGTGGGCTTTTTTTAACGTGTCCGCTGTTGACAATAGCGTTGCCATCTGCAATCTTTGCAGTCAACGCATTAGTCGCGGTAAGCCCAACACTCACCTAGGGATGACTGCCTTAAGAAGGCACATGAGCAGCCATCACCGAGCCCAGTGGGAGCAACGGAACACACAAAGCCACACTCCAGGCTCTCACCGTCCAGCCTCGTCTTCTACTTCTCCTTCTCCTCACAATTGTCCTCCACTCCACCTTCCATCACGCCAAGCTCACGTTTTTCTGCAAAAAGGCAGGCTTCCGTGGGCCTAATGTTCGAGCGTAAAAAAATTATGACGCCGGATAACCCTCTTGCCCAACGGTTGATGGCTGGCTTGTCAGAACTGATAGCCCGCCAACTACTGCCATATAAACTGGTGGACTCTGAGGCCTTTCGAAAATTTGTGCCCATTGGAACACCACAATGGAAGGTCCCAGGAAGGAAGTATTTCTCACAGAAGGGCATCCCAGAGCTATATGGCCATGTTCAGCGGCAAGTGAATGTATCTCTGGCACACAGTGTCGGTGCCAAGATACATCTGACCACAGACACGTGGTCTAGCAAACACGGGCAGGGAAGGTATATCACTTTTACTGCCCACTGGGTGAACCTTCTGACGGCCGTCAAGCATGTAACCTGTGGCACCCGTGTAGATTTGGTTTTACGGCCACAGATTGCATGCAGGCCTGGCTCTTTTTCTCCTCCTCCTCCTACTCCATCCTCCTCCCTCTCCTCCTCGGCTGACTCCTCCTTTTCTGCTGCTAGCGTCTCTGCCGCTGCGCCGCCCAAGCTCCCCAGAACCTATTCGACATGCCAGGTGAGACGTTGCCATGCCGTGCTGCGTCTGTTGTGCCTGGAAGCCAAGAGCCACACTGGCCCGGCACTCCTTTCAGCTTTGCGTTCACAGGCAGATCAGTGGCTAACACCGCTCAATTTGACAGTTGGTAAAGTGGTGTGTGACAACGGTGCCAATCTGCTTAGCGCATTGAAACAGGGCAAAATCACGCACGTGCCATGCATGGCACACGTCTTAAACTTGATCGTGCAGCGATTCGTTGTCAAATACCCTGGGGTCCAGGACATCTTGTGGCAGGCAAGGAAAATCTCGGCCCATTTCAGAAGATCTTACACGGCCATGGCTCGCCTTGCTGACTTTCAGCGGCGACACAATCTGCCGGTCAGACGTCTTATTTGCGATTGCCCGACGCGATGGAACTCAACCTTCTATATGCTTGATAGGCTGCTCCAGCAGAAACGTGCAGTTAACGTCTACCTGTATGAACTCTGCGGCAGAACAGGTTCTGGGGAGCTGGTTTTTTTTTCACCGCGCCAGTGGCTGCTCATGCGTGATGCATGCAGACTTCTGCGGCCATTTGAGGAGATCACCAAACTGGTCAGTCGCAGCCATGGCGCCATCAGTGACATGGTACCTTATGCCTTCTTTATGGAGCGTGCATTGCGTCGTGTCATTGATCAAGCTGTGGAGGAGCAGGAGCGGGAAGATGAGGAAGTCGCAATGCTGGATGAATTCCCAGGGGAGGCTACTCTATCTGAGACAAGTCAACAACAGGAGTCTGAAGAGGAGTCAGAGGAGGATGGTGCCGGGGTGGATGAGGAGGAGCAAGAAGAGCATGCTTTAAACCTTTCTGGGATCCCTGTTGTTGTGCGTGGATGGGGGGAGGAGAATGAAGAGGACGACATTATCCTGGATGATGAGCAGGAGCCAGACCACCACACCGCTTCCAGTTTAGTGCAAATGGGGGCCTTCATGCTCCAGTGATTTAACAGGGACCCCCATATAAAAAGCATAAGGGTCAAGGACCAGTACTGGGTGGCAACGTACTTAGACCCCCGGTACAAACACAAAATGGCGGAAATGTTACCGCCGTCACAGAGGGCTGTCAGAATGGAGCACTTCCAGGCCTTGCTTCGAGAAATGCTGCATTCTGCTTTTGCGTGCACTGGCAGAGGAGCATTCACACTCCCAGAGAAGGAGTTGCGGGTACCAATCCAACAGCGCCTGCAAGAAGAGGCCGGTTTGAAGATGTGTTGGTGACTTCGGATATGAGGTCATTCTTTCAGCCGACCCATCGACAGGTGTCATCCGGATCCAGCATCAGGGAACGCCCAGACCATCAGGTGTCCGACTACATCGGGTTAACGGCCGATGTGGACGCTCTGAGGAGTGATGAACCCCTGGACTACTGGGTGGGCAGGCTTGACCTCTGGCCAGAGCTTGCCCAATTTGCAATCGAAATGTTGGCTTGCCCCTCGTCCAGTGTCTTGTCCGAAAGGACGTTCAGCGCAGCAGGGGGGATCGTGACCGATAAGCGTACTCGCCTAGCTCACGACAGTGTTAACTACCTCACATTTCTAAAAATGAATGAGGTATGGATCTCAGAGGAATTTAACACATGTGACCAGTAGACCATGTATATGTCTATAAACAATTTTTTTAATCGAGCACACAGACCTTCTTTCTTCATTTGGCTCACTTCCTTGTCCAAAAAAAGCACACCGTACTATATGCCCGTACCCTCCTGTTTGAAGAGGTTGAGCGGTGTCATATTTCTACTGGGGCTGCTTATTATGAAGGGCTCCCACCATCCCTGTGCTGTGCTGACTTCCTCCTGGGGCTGCTTATTATGAGGGGCTCCCACCATCCCTGTGCTGTGCTGACTTCCTCCTGGGGCTGTACCTCTGCTGTGCATATTATGAGGGGCTCCCACCATCCCTGTGATATGCTCATTATGAGGGGCTCCCACCATCCCTGTGCTATGCTCATTATGAGGGGCTCCCACCATCCCTGTGCTATGCTGACATCCTCCTGGGGCTGCTTATTATGAGGGGCTCCCACCATCCCTGTGCTGTGCTGACTTCCTCCTGGGGCTGCTTATTATGAGGGGCTCCCACCATCCCTGTGCTATGCTGACATCCTCCTGGGGCTGCTTATTATGAGGGGCTCCCACCATCCCCGTGCTGTGCTGACTTCCTCCTGGGGCTATACCTCTGCTGTGCATATTATGAGGGGCTCCCACCATCCCTGTGCTATGCTCATTATGAGGGGCTCCGACCATCCCTGTGCTATGCTCATTAAGTGGGGCTCCCACCATCCCTGTGCTATGCTCATTATGAGGGGCTCCCACCATCCCTGTGCTATGCTGACTTCCTCCTGGGGCTGCTTACGGTGCAGGTGTCAGTGCTGTATATCACGGTGCTGGTGTCAGTGCTTTATGTCACGCTGCTGATGTCAGTGCTCTCTATCATGGTGCTGGTGTCAGATCACTCTATCATGGTGCTGGTGTCAGTGCTTTATGTCACGCTGCTGATGTCAGTGCTCTCTATCACGGTGCTGCTGTCAGTGCTGTATATCACGGTGCTGGTTTTAGTGCTTTATGTCACGCTGCTGATGTCAGTGCTCTCTATCACGGTGCTGGTGTCAGATCACTCTATCGCGGTGCAGGTGTCATTGCTGTATGTCACGCTGCTGATGTCAGTGCTCTCTATCACGGTGCTGCTTTCAGTGCTGTATATCACGGTGCTGGTGTCAGTGCTTTATGTCACGCTTCTGATGTCAGTGCTCTCTATCACGGTGCTGGTGTGAGATCACTCTATCACGGTGCAGGTGTCATTGCTGTATGTCACGCTGCTGATGTCAGTGCTCTCTATCACGGTGCTGCTGTCAGTGCTGTATATCACGGTGCTGGTGTCAGTGCTTTATGTCACGCTGCTGATGTCAGTGCTCTCTATCACGGTGCTGGTGTCAGATCACTCTATCACGGTGCAGGTGTCATTGCTGTATGTCACGCTGCTGATGTCAGTGCTCTCTATCACGGTGCTGCTTTCAGTGCTGTATATCACGGTGCTGGTGTCAGTGCTTTATGTCACGCTTCTGATGTCAGTGCTCTCTATCACGGTGCTGGTGTCAGATCACTCTATCATGGTGCAGGTGTCATTGCTGTATGTCACGCTGATGGTGATCATCTCCTGCACCCTCTTCTTTGCCTACCCTGACCTTCCCTCTCCTCCATTGCCTTCATGCGCTCCACAGTCCTGAATTGTCACAACAATTTCACATATAAAAAAAGAATGCTTGTAGTTGTCAATCCCAGATTCACCTCATACATGTGTTATGTCATTGGCCATGAGGTGGGACTATGTTTGCACAGCTAGTAATTATTTTGTGCCTGCAAATTTGACCTGTAGGTTTGCAAAGTTCGCCTCCCATTGAAGTCAATGGTGCCCGCCGCGAACGTTACGGTTCGCAAACTATCGGCCGCGTTCGCGAAACGTCCCGTTGGAAGTTCGTCCATCACTAGATATGAAGGTCTTTCAGGGCCAACCGCATCTGAACAAGTTCACACGGGCTGAGTCCAGGGGTATCCAACCACGATTCCCATACCTTGTCAAACTTTCCCATGCATCACATATGTTGGTATACATAGCTCTGCATAGCGCATAGCGCGTCACCCACATTCAGTGTGAAGAAGGGTCAGACGACTTCCAAAACAAAAGTAGTTTACAGGCCTGGAAGAGAGCTCAATTAAATGCCACCCTCCTGGGCTTTGTTTTGGAAGTCGTCTGACCCTCCTTTACACTGAATGTTGGTGACACGCATGGGTGACACCCTCATGGTAAGTATGTCTCTCCCATTGTTTGCCTCCTAGGTGTGCATTCCCATTGTTAATTGAGTTGCCTATTGTTTCTGCCTGTCTTTTTATTTCTTGGAGATGTGATTTAATATTGTGTCCACTTTACCTTGTTACCGAACCATTGTGGGTGCACTATTCAAATACAATAACTGGTTCCTGGTTCCAGACTAAAGGAAGCAGTATAATGACGGAAGCACCCAATCTGGCTGCTGGACGGTTCAGTCACAGTGCTCTTTGGATTTTGGGCCCCTCCATGTGGCTAGGCTGTGAAAAAGTTTTACATATGATATATCTCCAAAGTGTGATTTGGGGTGTAATTGAATTGTAAAGAAAAAAAAATTCTTAATTTTTCAACAAATTGTAACAAAATTTACAACTTCAAAAAACTTACTATGTCTCATCTTGGAATGACTACTTTCCAAAAAGGGGTCATTTGGGGGGTATTTGTACTGTCCTGGCGTTTTAGGACCCCATGAAATGAGATAGGTGGTCGGCATATTAGGACAGATCAATTTTCAAATATATACAGTAGTTTGTAGACTCTATAAATTTCACACAGACTAAATAATATAAACTGCTATGGGTTATTTTGAAGCAGAATACATTTTGGCTCAAATTTATAAAGAAAGATTATATATTTGCAACATTTTAGAACAGTCACTAAGAAATGTGTAGTTTTTTTTTCACATTTTTTAGTATTTATTTTATTTATATAGCAAAAAATGAAAAACCCAGTGGTCCTTAAAAACCACCAAAAGCTTAATTCTGTCTCAAAAAAATTATACAAATTGTGCTACCTGCCCACAGAACTACAGATTTCTGTTTTGCAATACAGTAATACACATAGCTGTATGGAGGAGGAGAAGAGAGCTGTGCGGGCTGCGTTCCCTCTCCTCGCAGAGTTGCAGCGCATGGCAGTTAAGGATTTGACTACTGCCCCATCTCCTCCCCACACTGCTCCTGTACAGGCATCAGAAATTGTGAGTGAGGGCGGAGTGAGGAGGGAGCACAGCCCACATTTTGGGGAGTTTGAGGGGATTGTGCTAGGAGAGCGCATGGGGGGAGGAGTTGGAGCAGGGTTTGTGCTAGAAGTTGGGATTTGGAAGCAGGGTGATATGTGCTAGGAGGGGGGATGGGGGGATTGTGTTATGAGGGGGATGAGGAAGTTGTGCTAGGAGGGGGGAATTGAGGGGGGTTGTGCTAGGGTGGGGAGATTTGTGCTAGGTGGGGGATTTTAGGGGCTTGTTATAGGAGGGGGGTTGGGAAGGGTAGAGCAGGGTTTGCGCTAGGAGTCGGGATTTAGGAGTGGGGGGTTGAGCTAGGAGGGGGGTGCTAGGAGGGGGGATTGGGGGGTTGTGCTAGGTGGGGGGATTTAAGGGGGTTGAGCTTGGGGAAGGGGGGTTAGAGCAGGATTTGTGCTAGGAGTGGGGATTTGGGAGCAGGGGGTTTGTGCTAGGAGGAGGGTTTGGGGGGGGGGGGTTTCTGCTAGATGGGGAGATTTGTGTGGGGGAGTGCTGAGAGGGGGAATTTGGAGGGAGAAGAGTAACAATCCAAGATCACTAAACTCTGGGCAGACTAAATTTTAGGGCTTCTTCATACCAGGTGCAGTGGGGTAACACGTGCAAAATCCTACGTATTCCTGTACTACACAAAAATGTGCTGCCTTTTGCAGTTTAGCACGGGGGTGCCATTATTTCTTCATGACACCCCCCAGCAATTAGCAAATGCATGTATGTTTGCACTCATTAAAAAATGTGTGGGAATGGATGCACCTCCTGATGTGAACAAGCTCTCAGATTGGTGTGTTCGGGATTGTGCAGGGTTCTAAAGGGTGCCTTGAATGAAAGGAGGTTGAAAAACACTGGGGGATTGCATGATGGTGTGGAAATAAACAGTAATATAAACACCCTTACAGACATCTTGTTTAGGTATTAGGTTGATAAAACATAGAAGATGGGGTGCCATGTGGGATCATCCATGTGTAGTGCTGGTTGATGATGATAAAGCACAGTCACCCATCTTGATAGCAGCAGTCTAGATGATGATGATGACCATGGTTCTCCCTCACTATTAGAGAGGCCATCAGTACACACAGAGCACAGTTCAAACATACTGACCCATGGGGGCAGTCTTGGAGATGTATTTTTCAATTTATTACTGAATAACTTGGAGAAGGTGCAGGGTGGTATCGGTTTTTCCAGGACCACTTACAGTAACAGGAAAACGAATTTCTCTATGCTACAGTCTTCAAGAACAGATCTGTTAAATTCAGAGCACAGTTTTTCCACAAGGGACTAGGAGAGGCCAGAGGTATGAACCCTTCAGGTGAGGACCTACTTGACCCAGCTATCCTAAAAGTGCACAGTCACCAGGATCTTGTAATGGAGTAGTACTCACAAGGCCATGGAAGAAGCTGTCCCCATTCAGCTTCTTCCAGGTGGCTTGTAGTGAAACTGTGTGGACTGGATCTTTTGGTGAAATCTTGTGGTGTCAGAGATTCTTCCAGGTATGGGGCCCCTGGCTCCACCACAGCCAAGACAGCAATAAACAACAGCTTGAGTTATTAGGACAACTTGGAATGGGAGGAGCACCCACTTCCAGATAGGTGGAATCCCTTAACAGGATGACCGCGCTCTTCTAAACCTCTCACTATTTACATGCTCTGCAGCCACCTTCTGGGCCCACCTCCACAGGTATTGGCTGCAGCACAAATATAAATATAAATTCCGATTTGCCTTGCTTCACCCCCTATGTTCTAAAGCTTTCTAAAAGGCAAGAGAGAGCGATCAAATTTGCAGCCTGTGAAATTGAGAACCGCCAAATAGAAAAATAAAAAACTGCTCCAAGCAGAACTAAATATGCCTAATATCTTAGTAACCTAACGAGGAGGGTGCTACACATGGTTTCCCTAAGTTTGTAAACATTTTTGAGGACAGGCTCCGCTGTTATATTTTATTTTATATTTGCATAGCAAATCATTTATTATGACCATTTGACTAATGCCAAGGCAATTGGAATTTTCCCATTGCAGGAGAATAATTTTTCTGTCATATCAGACAAATCATGGTTTTGGTAGAGGTGGGAGATAGTTAAGGTTCAAGCATCCCCCACTATTATATTTCTGATGTTTTGGGACCAAGGAAGTCAATCTTGGAGACTAGAAGGTTTTGAACCAGTATGAATTGATATGTGAGCATCTCCAAAAAAATGGAAAACATCAGCTGGAGATTCAAAACAAATATCAGTGGGGTTATTTACATTTCTGTTGGCTCATACATGTGCAGGTTGGATCACCAGACACTTTTATTTCTGTTCTATAGACAAAAAATGTGGCCTCCATACTCCTCCTGAGTCCTGACCAATAAGGGTGTAGGTGCTGAATGATCCAGATTATCCAAGGGGCAACTGAAGTCATTTTGAAATTGGTCCAAGAAAATCAAAGTTGGCCTCCACGCAGGACAATGATTGGTAGAGAAAATCTAAAAAAATAGTCTTTCTTGGACAATAACTAGTATACATATGTGTGGGTACTGTTGGAAAATGAAGGTTTACTCATAGCTTTGTTAGTTGGTAGAATACATCTTCATCTTCTTAATGCTTTTACTAAACACTTTATCTCTAATGCCATAAATAAGAGGGCTGAGAAGTCTTGGTAAACACATGAACATCAAAAAATTGACCAGCATCACAAAATAATAATAATCTCCTTGGTACAATTCTGAAAACAAAGAAGTTAGAGAGAGCAGACATAGAAAGAGCTGAACTCCATGAAGGATCAAGGTTCTCCCAGCCTTGGAGGCCGAAGACTTCCACGATCCAGTTTTTCGAGCTATCAGCATAACCTTGATGTAGGTGAAAAGAATGACCATAGACACCAGAATTAAACTTCCAATTAAGGTGGAGAATTGTATGGTGTTTTGGGCTGGTAGGACAAGTAATGATTGATACCTGCACAGTAGATTCCGGGAGAAAAATTTCCCCTCAACAGAGTTAATGAGTATTAAAAAATCAGCAACATTGGGAAGCCATCCAACAAACCACATTGCTGCAATAGCAAAATATGACCTCCGGGCTGTACATAACATGATGTGTTTGAGAGGGAAGGAAATAGCTACGTATCGTTCCAGGGCCATGATGGCCAAGTTGTACGGAGTGATTCGTAATGTAGCTGCTGCAAAATTCACCAGAACGTAACAGATGGGTACAGGAATGTATAAAAGGAATCCAAAGCTTAAACACAGAAAGAGCCCAAGGCTGAGGTGCACTGTGTCGTTGATGAGCATATGAGCAAAAAGGATGTATCGTGCGTTCTCCCGGATGTGAGGAGTGGTGAAGTAAACTACTAAAAGAACTAGGATGAAGTAGATGAAGAAACAGAAGCAGAAGATGATGAAGGCAAAAAACACAAACTTTGCATTTTGATATAGTTGATAGTTTTGGCTGCTTATGTAGGTGATGTTATTGAAAGTACTGAATACAGTTAGGTTCATCATGAGCGGCTTCTGAAAAAAGTGAAAAAATGAATGATGCGTCAGACAGACAGCTAATCTCAATGCAACCCTTTAGGATGACCTTAACACTTAGTATCCAGTGTGAGGTGACCAGTCGGGTCCCTAGAAGAGCCTGCCTGTTCCAGCACGTTCGTTTGGGCCTTTGCTGCAGGATTGGGTGAGGGGGCTGTTGCCCATTTGCAGGAAATAAGGACTCTGCACACAGACAGCGTTAAATGGACACTGTATACAGACATCATTACTGTTAGTCATCTTGCTGACACTTGTAGTGCCACATGGCTAAAGGATAAGGTCACCCATTCACAGAGACACTGTATACAGACACCATTGTTCTTCCACCTTGCTGAGGAAGATTCTGTATTCTTTACTTGATAATCCGGGCCAGTTTTGTTGTTTGGCCCTGCTTTTCAGGAGTTAAGGTGCAACAACGAGAGTGGCTAGTTGAAGATACAAAGCCTGATCTTTCTTCAAAGGGGCTGAAGTTACTAGTGACATATAGGTAGAGTTTATCTGGGAAGTTAAGCCATTAAATAGCGATTTGAGTACAGTGTTGGAAGTTGGGTCTGTAGTGTCAGTGGACAGAAGAGAGAGGCCTGTCATAAAGGGGGTCATTCCTCTGTGCTCCTCCTGCCTTGACTCAAACAGCCGACTTGAGTAAAGGTAACCAATCTGGTACAGATTGCCATATTGTGATTTATTGCTATTGAAGTGTTTGCCTCTGCTCTTGGGGTTATTCTCAGGTTTTGAATTCCCTGAAAGCAGCCTGAATATAATATTGAGCTATATTACTCTTAATCTCAGCTATTGCTCTGCAATTGCATTACTTGAATATATATTGTTAATGTTTGTTACTCTTTACCACAGAAATATTGCAGTAAAGGCAATGACAAATTGTTTTATTATAACGTGTGTGTTTCTCATTGGTCCTTGTACTTACACTATTACCAGGTGTGCAGAGGGGGCTGAGACTGTTATTGGGATATAGAGGCAGACTAACGGACTGAACAAACTTAAGCGGCTTCTACGGGGTTACCGCTACATAAGTACCGATGTTTGGTGCCATTCCACGAGTGTGACATGTTTGGTATCTATTTACTTGGCCTAACATCATCTTTCCCATTATACAAAAAAATTGGGCTAACTTTAGTGTTTTTTTTATTTAATTCACAAAACTTTTTTTTCAAAAAAAAATCATGTTCAGAAAAATCTGACTTTTGCTGGTTGAATTCCCACCAGTAAAAGATTGAGAGTATGTTCTCTATTTTTCGGTCGGTAAAAGTTCAGATCCGAAATTCCGATCGTCTGTACAAATTCCTACGTGCAAAATTCCTACGCATGCTCGGAAACAATTTGACGTATGCTCGGAAGCATTGAACTTAATTTTCTCGGCTTGTCGTAGTGTTGTACGTCACCGGGTTCTTGACGGTCGAAAGTTCGTAGAACTTTTGTGTGACCATGTGCATGCAAGCCAAGCTGGAGCGGAACCATCCAAGATTTTTCAGATTGAAAATCTGCTCGTGGGTACGGGCATAAGTCATTTTCTAGCAAAAAAAAAAACACAATTTTTTGCATACAGTACTGTGAAAAAGTACCGTATTTGCCCCTTTCAGATTTTTTGTTTTTTTTTGCATATTTGTCACACTTAAATAATTCAGACCATCAAAAAATTTGTATTATTACACTAAGATAACCTGAGTAAATACAAAATGCAGTTTTTAAATGATGGTTTAATTTATTAAGGCAAAAAAACTGTCCAAACCTGCCTGGCTTTATGCGAAAAAGTAATTGCCCCCTAAACCTAACAACTGGTTGTGCCAACCTTGGTAGCAACAACTGCAATCAAGCGTTTGCGATAACTGGCACTGACTCTTTCACATTGCTGTGGAGCAATTTTGGCCCACTCATATTTGCAGAATTGTTTTAATTCAGCTACATCGGGGGGTTTTCCAGCATGAACGGCTTGTGTAAGGTCATGATACAGATTCTCAATTGGATTTAAGTCTGAGCTTTTACTAGGCCACTTCAAAACCTAAATTTTGCTTTGTTTAAACCAATTGGAGGTGGACTTGCTGTTGTGTTTCGGATCATTTTTCTGTTGCATAACCCAAGTGCACTTGAGCTTGAGATCACAAACTGATGGCCGGCCATTATGCTTTAGTATTTTCTGGGTGTAAGGAGGTTCCATCATACAAATGTTCTATATGGTGATATTAACTGACTGCGTTCAGTAAATCAATGTTTAATTTTTTATTCTTTACTTTTGTTTAAATTCTAATAAATATTTTTCTACTACTATACTATTTCTATACTGTTTTATACAAATTGGTTGTTTCCTATAAAGTCCACCTAGGGGAACCCTCTTCATTTCATTATGGATTTTGGATGTGGCACATAGTAAGCACTGTATTTGCCATTAGCTCTTTTTTCCTAGGATTTTCTGGTAGAGCTCAGAATTCATGGTTCCGTGACTTCCGTCAATTATGGTAAGTCGTCCAGGTCCTGAAGCTGTAAAGCAGCCCCAGACCATCACGCTACCACCACCACGTCTGACTATTGGTATGATGTTCTTGTTATGAAATGCTGGATTAGTTTTATGCCAGATGTAACGGGACGCACATCTTCCAAAAAGTTTAATTTTTGTCTTGGGGATAATCAAGATGTTTTTTGGCACATGTGAGATGAGCCTTTGTGTTCTTTTTGGTCAGCAGTGGCTTTGGCCTTGGAACTTACCCATGGACACCATTTTTGCCCAGTCTCTTTCTTATTGTTGAACCATGAAGGCTGATCTTACCTAAGGCAAGTGAGGCCTGCCGTTCTTTAGATGTTGTTTTGGGTTCTTTTATGACCTCCTGGATGAGTCGTTGTCATGCTCTTGTAATACTTTTTGTAGGCCGGCAACTCCTGGGAAGGTTCACCACTGTCCCAAAGTTATCTCCATTTGTGGATAACGGCTCTCCCTGTGGTTCACTGGAGTTCCAAAGCCTTAGAAATGACTCTGAAACCCTTCCTAGACCGATACATGTTTGTTTCTAATCTGTTCTTGAATGTTTTTAGATTGTGGCATGATGTGTGGCTTTTTGTGATCTGTTAGCGTGCTTCACATTGTCAGACAGCTTCTATATATGTGATTTCTTGATTCAACAGGTCTGGTAGTAATCAGGCCTGGGTGTGGCAATTGCAATTTAACTGAGCTTTCCAAAATAATATGGTTGATCACAGTTCATTCATGATTCAACATGGGAGGGGGCAAATTGTTTTTCACATAGGGCTAGGAAAGTTTGAACAGCTTTTTCCCCTTAATGAAAGAAATAATAATTAAAAAACTGCATCTTGGATTTACTCGGGTTATCTTTGTGTAATATTAAAATTTGTTTTATGATCTGAATCATTCAAGTGTGAAAAATATGCAAAAAATTTTAAAATCAGGAAGGGGGCAAATCCTTTTTCACAGCACAGTACATGAGAGAAATGTCAGAATGTCCCTCTGTTCCTCTTTTCTCCTCATTTGTCCCACATTTTGGTCTGATCTATATAGCCATCGAATAGAGTCCACCCCATACTGCGTAGGCCCAGCGGTACGAAGGAGAAGGAGACTCCGAAAGTCTCCGAAGAAGAACGGTGCCTGGTTGAAGCCCCAACATCCAAGTGGACATACAGTTGCTCATAGTAACAGGGCCCCTCGGCTCGCTTCGCTCGCCACGCTTCGGGCACGGCCTCGCTTCACTTAGCTATTTTTTATTCTAACTCTATGTCCACTTGGATGGTGGGGCTTGAACCTGGACACAGTGTGCAGGCGCCGTTTATCTTCAGAGATGTTTGGCTTCTCCTTGTCCTCTGTAATGCGCAAGCGCAGTACAGGGCAGACACTATCCGATGTGGCACACTATTTGATACATCACCAGAAGAGGGTCATCTAGAGCCCAGGGTGAACATGCCAAACTGCGATACCCCCCACCCCAAGATGTATGAGCATGTATGTGCCAGCAAAAATCCCCCCTCCCAGCACAAATCTTTGCCCCCCATCCCTGAATACCCCCCAGCACACATGCCCCCCCCAAAAAAAAACACCCCTTTTAGCACAAATCCTCTACCTTTCAAATTTCTCCTCCAAGTACACATCCCATCCCCCTCCACTCTAAATCCCCCCTCCTAGCACAAATCCCTGCCCCTCCTTCCCCATGCTACCACAAATTCCCCCCTCTCCATCTCCTCTCCTAGCACAAATACTCCCCTTTCCCCCAACATTTTCCCTCCTAGCACAAATACCCCAAATCATCCCTACCGATATGAATCCCCCCCCCAAAAAAAATTGCTTCCCTCCTAGCACAATCCTCCTCCCTCCTTTACCATATCACCTCTTCTAGCACAACCACCCCCCCCTCCATTCCCCCCACCTAACACAAGTCCTCTTCCCCACATCCCTCCCTACACAAATCCCATTAAATCACCACTCCTAACACCCTCCACCCCAAATATCCCCTCCTAGAACAATTCTTACTCCCCAAATTCCCCCTCCCAACACAAATCCCTTCCCCCTTAATCTCTTCACCCCCCCCCCCCCCACCTCACATGATACCCAAGGCAGCCTCACCTGTCCCAGCCCTGGTCCTATGCCTACATACTTTGCTAATAGGTGTCCCTCGCTCCCATCTCAAAAAGTTGGGAGGTATGGATTGAACTATTGGTTAATCAAACAGCCCTACTATATGAAGGCATCAACTCAAGTGCATGTATAGAGAAGTAAATGAGGAAGACTTTGCCTGTGCAGGAAAATGAACCATGCACACCGGCGCTGACAGTGAATGCTAAATCAGACACAAAATTTGTTTCAACTCATAACTGAATTTTCAGTTTAAACCAGCCAAATACATTCCAGGTCAATCAAAACAACCGGTGTGCAAATTCTAATGCCCTGTACACACGGTCGGAAATTCCAATGGAAAACGCCCGATCGGATTATATTGTCGGAAAATCCGATCGTGTGTGGGCTCTATCTTACTTTTTCCATCTACATTTCTGATGGAAAAAATTTGAGAGCAGGACCTCAAATTTTCCGACAATAAAATCCGATCAGACTTTTTCCGATCGTTTGTAGAGAATTCCGATCGGACAAAGTGTCGCGCATGCTCATATCAAATTAAGAGACAAAAGCTATTAGCTACTAGCCGCAACGTAGTCCCATCGCAACGAACGAACGTCACCGCGTCCGACAACTTTGTCCAACCGCGTGTATGCAATACCAGTTTCAGACAAAATCCGTCTGAAAAAATCGGACGGATTTTGTTGTCGGAATGTCCGACCGTGTGTACGGGGGCTTAGAAAAGCCTGCCCATGCCTGCATGTTGCAGAGAAGGATTCTTGCTCTCTGTGTGGAAGCAGTGGACTCTCTAAAGAGGTCCGTCATTCCTCTTCTGAGTTGAAGCTAGTCAATCAGCAGGGAGCACGAGCTTTGCCAAGACCAGAGCACATTTTGCGATCCGGCACTGCGCTGCTTTAACTGACAATTGCACGGTCATGCAACTTGGCTCCCAGACAACATTGCAAAAAACGCATTATTTTTTACTTTTTTTCTATAATAAATATCCCCCAAAAATATATAAAAAAACGTTTTTTTTCCTTAGTTTAGGTCGATACGTATTCTTCTACATATTTTCAGTAAAAAAAATAGCAATAAGCGTTTATTGATTGGTTTGCGCATAAGTTTTAGCGTCTACAAACTAGGGGTTAGTTTTATGGCATATTTATTATAAATTGTTTTTTTGTACTAGTAATGGCGGCAATCTGGGATTTTTATTGGGACTGCGACATTATGGCGGACACATCGGACAATTTTGACACATTTTTGGGACCAATGGCATTTTTACAGCGATCAGTGCTATAAAATTGCACCGATTACTGTAAAAATTACACTGGGGTTAAGCACTAGCTGGTTAGGAAGGGATTAAGTGTGTCCTGGGGAGTGATTCTAACTGTTGGGGGAGGGGCTGTGTATGACACATCACTGATCATAGCTCCCGATCACAGGGAGCTATGATCAGTGACAGTGTCACTAGGCAAAAAGGGGAGGTGTTTGTTTACATCAGCATCTCCCCATTCTTTAGCTCCATGAGGTGATCGCGGGTATCCCCGCGGACATTGAGTCCACGGGACCCGCGTTCCTACTCATGGAGCTCCCAGCAGGGCCACGCTGGCACCGCTGGTGGCGCACACGTGACCACACGGCGGCAAATTCAAAGGGATGTACCTGAACGCCTATTTGCCCAGCTGTGCCATTCTGCCAACGTAAATGTACATGCGGCGGTCGGCAAGTGGTTAATGGCTTCCCAGTCTTAGTCCCTAGGGTTAAATATTGAGTTGGCCCATCCTTTGCAGCTATAACAGCTTCAATTCTTCTGGGAAGGCCATCCACAAGGTTTAGGAGTGTGTCTATGAGAATGTTTGACCATTCTTCCAGAAGCATATTTGTGAGGTCAGGTACTGATGTGAACGAGAAGGCCTGAGTGGCAGTCTACGCTCTAATTCATAACAAAGGTGTTCTATCAGGTTGAGGTCAGGACTCTGTGCAGGCCAATCTCCCCCACCCCAAACTCGCTCATCCATGTCTTTATGGACCTTGCTTTGTTTCCCCAAACTGTTCCCACAAAGTCGGGAGCATGAAATTATCCAAAATGTCTTGGTATGCTGACGCCTTAAAAGTTCCCTTCACTGGAACCAAGGGGCCAAGCCCAACCTGTGAAAAACAACCCCACACCACAATCCCCCCTCCAATCAAGTGATTTGGACCAGTGCACAAAGCAAGGTCCATAAAGACATGGATGAGCGAGTTTGGGGTGGAGGAACTTGAATTAGAGTGAAAACTGCGACCCAGGCCTTCTTGTCCACAGCATTGCCTGACCTCACAAATGCTCTTCTGGAAGAATGGTCAAACATTCCCATAGACACTCCTAAACCTTGTGGACGGCCTTCCCAGAAGAGTTGAAACTGTTATAGCTGCAAAGGGCGGGCCAACTCAATATTGAACCCTACGGACTAAGACTGAGATGCCGTTAAAGTTCATGTGTGTGTAAAGGCTGAGAAAGAAAAGGGAGATAGTGGGACTTTGTATGAAGCATGTCACTATATTAGATGAGCCACTCAATTTACACATTATTCCATTTATTAATACAAGCCATACATACAATAGGTAGGTAGTAGGTTATAAATTAATAGACAGTTTTGCTAATAGGTCATAATCATAGTACATAATTGATTCAATAGAACACATAGTAATCTCATAAAAAATTATATTGATTATAAATTAGTAATTATACATGAATAAAAACTGAATAATTCATAGTGTAGCATAGATAGTTCAGTATAATATGCATAACACTCAACCTCAATATGTAGACCTGAATTGTAATAAAAATTGTAAGTCTTTATCAAGCCTCTCAGCTGTGGGAATAGGTTACATATACATATATTTTTATCACATATTTTTTTTATATTATTATTATTTTTTCTAATCCCCACAGATACCCCTGGGAAGTTGTTTTAATATGGACTGACTTCACCACCAATCACACACCTCACTGCTGCAACTGGATTCTCTATATATACTTTTTCTGTTCCTTTTAGTTACTGGTGTTTGCCGTGTATTCGAGGTCTTCCATCTCAGCTTCCGGGGATAACATGTTCTATAATGGTTCTCGTTTTTACTAACAAATGTACCTATATATTACAGATAGGTGAGAATGATTGGGACCCTATATGTCCCCCTTTCTCCCCCCTTCTCCTATATTTATATTATATTATATATTATTTATATACTCTTTATTTATTTGGCTTTTTATCTCATTATAGATACCCCTATTTTCTGCATCTGCTCCTGATGAGTGGTATATAACCACGAAACGCGTAGAGCATACCTTTGATGCGTTGTCACAGTATCTTTATTTATTATTAAGAATCTATTATTTTTTATGAACCTATCTACCATTGAGGTCTATATGCTGTTACTATTACAATTCAGGTCTATATACTGAGGTTGAGTGTTATACATATTATACTGAACTATCTATGCTATACTATGAATTATTCAGTTTTTATTCATTTATAATTACTAATTTATAATCAATATAATTTTTTATGAGATTACTATGTGTTCTATTGAATCAATTATGTACTATGATTATGACCTATTAGCAAAATTGTCTATTAATTTATAACGTACTACCTACCTATTGTATGTATGGCTTGTATTAATAAATGGAATAATGTGTAAATTGAGTGGCTCATCTAATATAGTGACATGCTTCATACAAAGTCCCACTATCTCCCTTTTCTTTCTCAATATATCGGGGATGGAGGTGTATGTATAGATTTTATACCGCCTCATATAAAGTCCCAATGCTTGTTCTAGGTTTGTGCGTAAAGGCTGGCGTCCCAATACTTATGGTACTATTGTGTATGTTCTGATTTTATTATTAATGCAGTTTCATTATATTTGTACTTACAGTCCAGCAAATAGGTTGATGTGGTTCTCCTTCTGGATGTTGGGTGGTGGTTCTGGTACAGCCCTTGCTGTCCTCTTCATCCTTAACACTGTGTTTAGGGGAAAGTCGTGGATCCCTTTTTTATAGCCTCTAATGGCCTCAATAATCCTCCAAAATGTCACGGCACATTATCATACATGACAATCTAATTAAGCAGTTCATTATCAAAACAAGCCGGATTCCAAGGGGCCACCACCAGTTAGTAGTAATAGCTTCCCATAGAGGATCTACAGGTAAAACAAACAGACTGAACACTTGACTAATTAACTAATTATTCCCATTGGGAGCAAATGACAAACCGAAGTATAACTAAAATCTGGATCATAATTAGGTACAATGGGCACCACAAAAATTACATTTCATCTTCTATTGTGTGGCATTTCCATTAGTGATTTTTTCCTTGGGATAACATTTATCCTTATAAAATAAAAAAATATAAATATACAGAATCTCACAAAAGTGAGTACGCCCCTCACATTTTTTGTAAATATTTTATTATAACCGCTGGCACTAAAACTGAGTACACCACTAAGGGCCGGTTCACACAGCGGGCGATGCGAGGCGACACGACTCGCCTCGCCTCGCTCCCGCAAGTCGCCCCCGTTCTGTACAATGGAACCGTTCTGAGAGGAGCGACTCGAGTCGCTCCGACTCAGAAAAAAGGTTCCTGTACTACTTTTGGGCGACCTCGGGGCGACTTGCATTGACTTCTATACAGAAGTCATCTGCAAGTCGCCTCTGAGGTCGCCGCAGGTCGCGGCGAGGCAAGTCGGAGACGCCTCGCCTCGCCTGCTGTGTGAACCGGCCCTAAGGGAAAATGTCCAAATTGGGCCCAAAGTGTCAATATTTTGTGTGGCCACCATTATTTTCCAGCACTGCCATAACCCTCCTGGGCATGGAGTTTACCAGAGCTTCACAGGTTGCCACTGGAGTCCTCTTCAACTCCTCCATGATGGCATCAGCTGGTGGATGTTAGATACCTAGCACTCCTCAACCTTCCATTTGAGGATGCCCCACAGATGCTCAATAGGGTTTAGGTCTGGAGACATGCTTGGCAAGTCCATCACCTTTACCCTCAGCTTCCTTAGCAAAGCAGTGGTTGTCTTGGAGGTGTGTTTGAGGTCATTATCATGTTGGAATACTGCCTTGCGCCCAGGCTCCGAAGGGAGGGGATCATGCTCTGCTTCAGTATGTCATAGTACATGTTGGCATTCATGGTTCCCTCAATGAACTGTAGCTCCCCAGTGCCGGCAGCACTCATGCAGCCCCAGACCATGACACTCCCACCATGTTTGACTGTAGGCAAAACACACTTGTCTTTGTACTCCTCACCTGGTTGCCACCACACACACTTGACACCATCTGAACCAAATAAGTTTATCTTGGTCTCATCAGACCACAGGATATGGTTCCAGTAATCCATGTTCTTAGTCTGCTTGTCTTCAGCAAACTGTTTGCGGGCTTTCCTGTGCATCATCTTTAGAAGAGGCTTCCTTCTGGGACGACAGCCATGCAGACCAATTTGATGCAGTGTGCGGTGTATGGTCTGAGCACTGACAGGCTGACCCCCCCACCCCTTCAACCTCTGCAGCAATGCTGGCAGCACTCATATGTCTATTTCCCAAAGACAACCTCTGGATATGAAGCTGAGCACGTGCACTCAACTTCTTTGGTCGACCATGGCGAGTCCTGTTCTGAGTGGAACCTGTCCTGTTAAACCAAAGAGCGTCATGGAGCTGCAGCAGCAGGCTGTGAGCGCAGGACGGCATGACAGATGCTTTGGATGCACTGTCGCCGTTTTTAGGAAATAGGGTCCCGTCGCTTTAAGAGTGCGGCGGGCGGGGCGGTGGGCGGAGCCAAAAGTTAGGAATCACGAGGCAGAGAGGAAGACAGGGTCAGTGTAGAGCGGAGGAGGAAGCGATTCCCACCCACCCTCCCCTTTTTTGATGACGGGTTTTGGGCAAAAGGTTGGTTTGGGATTGGCAGTGTCCTGGGGGGTAATTGAGAAGGTTAAGTGGTACAGGTAGAGAATAGGTGGTACCCATCCATGGTGATGGGGGTGGTTGGATTGGTACTTCACGTTTACATGGGGTTAACCGAAAGAGTAAAAACGGGTAGGTCACTGCATTGGTTGGGATAGCTTCCGAGACAGGGGATTCCGTCTGGAGGTCAAGAGGTTAAAAGGTAATGTGCAGTGACCAGTAGGGTCGATTATATGCTATGGCCCAGGATACAGTTACTGGAATGTTTACAAGTTATGGTTATTTATTGAAAGTTATATTTGTTATTTATATATATATATATCTATTTTGGTTAAATAAATCAAGGCTTGTTGGCCCTTTACTCCAAACTCAGTCTGGTCTGGTTTATGGCGGAGTTGGGTTTGGAGAGTTGGGATATATGGAGACGGTTAAATCATTATGCAGAAGTAGGTCAGACAATACAGAGGTCATGTACTGTATGGTCTTGGCCACCGTGCTGCAGTTCAGTTTCAGGGTCTTGGCAATCTTCTTATAACCTTGGCCATCTTTATGTAGAGCAACAATTCATTTTTTTCAGTCTTTTAGAGAGTTCTTTGCCACAAGGTGCCATGTTGAACTTCCAGTGACCAGTATGAGAGGGTGAGAGCAATAACACCAAATTTAACACACCTGCTCCCCATTCACCCCTGAGATCTTGTAACACATGACACTGGGGAGGGAAAATGGCTAATTTTGCCTAATTTGGACATTTTCACTTAGGGGTGATCTCACTATTGTTGCCAGTGGTTTAAACATTAATGGCTGTGTGTTGAGTTATTTTGAGGGGACAGCAAATGTACACTGTTATACAAGCTGTACACTCGCTACTTTACATTGTAGCAAAGTGTAATTTCTTCAGTGTTGTCACATGAAAAGATAGAATAAAATATTTACAAAAATGTGAGGAGTGTACTCACTTTTGTGAGATACTGTATATTAACCACTTCAATACCAGGCACTTTCGCTCCTTCTTGCCCGGGACAATTTTCAGCTTTCAGCGCTGTCACATTTTGAATGACAATTGCGCGGTCACGTAACACTGTACCCAAACAAAATTTTTAGAACAAATAGAGCTTATTTTTTGTGGTATTTGATCACCTCTGCGTTTTTTATTTAATTTTTTTTTTTAAAACTACATTTTTGAAAAAAAATTGTTTTTCTTAGTTTCTGTCATAAAATGTTGTTTTCTCCTTCACTGACGGGCGCTGAAGAGGCGGCCCTGATGGGCAATGATGAGTTGGCACTGATAAGGTGGCACTGATATGTAGAATTAAAGAGGCACTAATAGGCAGCACTGATAGATGGCATTGATAGATGGCACTGATGGACACTAATAGATAGCACTGATGATGAGGTACTGACAGGTGTTTCTGATGAGCACTGATTGGCACTGTGATGGGCTCTGATTGGGACTGTAGTGGGCTCTGATTGGCATTGTGGTGGGAACTGAGAGACTTTATTGAGGGGCACTGACTGGAAGCTATTGGGCACTGATTGGCAGCTTATTGGCACATCTGATGGAGGCTGGGCTGATTATCAGACTGACATACCGCACTCGCGATTGCGTTGTGCTCCCCCGTGAGCGTGCGGTAACATTTATGGGCTGGATTGAGGGTCAGGATTAAAGTATGTAAATTCTAATTTCTGCCTTTGATCTGTTAAAAATACAGTTGAAAGCATTTTGTTATATCTGTTCAATAAGTGCCAAAAACTTCCTGTTGATCCTGCCAGAAATCTTGTCAGCTGATAACTGTGCACTCTGCCTGTGTTGCATTCCTATCAGTTAGATTGTTACAAGGTCTACAGAAACACCTCCCTCTATGTCAGTGGTCTCCAAATTGTTGCCCATGGGCCGGATGCGGCCCTTTGCTTGCCCTTATCTAGCCCTTGGGGCACTATTTCTCCAATTAATACCAGGCACTATTGCTCACACTGACATCAGCAATTGGACATAATTCCTCCCACCAATGAGGCCCTATTTCTCCCACTGATACACACAATGGTGCACTCTTCCTCCAACTAACATCAATAATGTGGGCCTCTTCCTCCAACTAACATCAATAATAGGGCGCTTTCCCTCCCACTGATAGCATCAAAGGAGCATTTCTCCTCCCCCTAACACCAATGATGGGGCGTTCTTCTTCCCACTGACATCATTAAAGGGGCACTCTTCTTCCCTCTCCCATCAGAGATGGGACATTATTGCTCTCACTGATGCCATGGATGGGGCATTTTTCGTCCTACTGATACCAACAATGGGACTCTCGATTCATCCCACTGACACCATCAAAGGGGCATGCTTCCTTCTCCTAACACCAATGATGGGGTGCTCTTCCTTCCACTAACACCAATGATGGGACACTATTCCTCTCACTGACACCATCAAAGGGACCCTTATCTTCCCACTGACACCAGCGATGGGGCACTATTCCTCCCACTGATACCAGCGATGGGGCACTATTCATCCCACTGACCCCAACAATGGGGCACTCTTCTTCCCACTGACACCAACAATGGGGCACTTTCCTTCTACTAAAGTCATGGATGGGGTATTATTCCTCCTACTGATACCAACAACGGGACTCTATTCCTCCCACTAACAGTATTGAAGGGGCACTCTTCCGTCCACTGATATCATCAAAGGGACACTCCTCCTTCCCCTAACACCAATGATGGAGTGCTCTTTTTCCCACTGCTACCAACACTGGGGCAGTCTTCCTCCCACTAACACCATCAAAGGGGCCCTCTTCTTCCCACTGACATCAAAAAGGGGAACTATTCCTCCCACTGATTCCATGGATGGGGCACTATTCCTCCCACTGATTCCAACAATAGGACTCTATTCCTCCCACTAACCCCATTAAAGGGGCACTTTTCCTCCCACTGATACCATGAAAGGAACACTCTTCCTTCCCCTAACACCAATGATGGGGTGCTCTTCCTCCAAATGCCACCAATGATGGGACACTCTTCCTCCCACTAACACCATCAAAGGGACACCCATCTTCCCACTGACACCAACAATGGAACTCTATTCCTCCCACTAATACCAATGATGGGGCATTTTGTACTCCACTGGTAGAAACACAGTAAGGTGAGTGAGTGTTATTGCCCTAGGACATTAAGTTTTCTATTTGCAAGATTATTTGTTTATCACCCTGAATTTAGGCAGGGTTGCTCCTCACAAATTTACTTGCCAGGAATAATTATCCTGGATGATTGTTAGAGATCTATTGATTTCTCCCTAAGTTTGGCTGTGTTGCATTTTTCTCTTCTACCACTAGGTGGCCGGGTACTTGGTGGTAATAGATACGAGGACAACGCAAGGTCAGGTTATGGGTATATGGGGTATCTCAGTCAATGGGCAGGGGTTTTCTTGAATCCCTTGGCCTGCTGGGAGAGTTTATATATTTTGGTGGAGTCAGGTAATCTACGTTCTGTGCCACCTGGATGGCTGTCTGGGTGGACGTGTGCTGTATTGCCCGGGCTTCTAGGCCAGAGATTGGGCCCATTCTGGGCACATCTGGCTGCTAGGCTGTCTGAGGGCCTATCCAGAAGCAAACGAGCAGAGTAGGGTTGGGATTGTGGCTTGCAGTCTATCCAGAAGTGACGGTTCTGCTGGTCGGAGAACCTGTTGTGGTCAGAGGTAGAGGGGAAGCTGTCGCCAGTAGGGGACAATCCGCATAATTTCCAGGTATCACAGTGAGCAACTGAAGCAAGTACTGGAGCAGCATTCTCACCAACTGGGGACAGGGAAGAATCTGGAAACTTCAGTGGTTATCAAGTCAGGGACCCGGCCAGCGGAGTTGACGCTTGCAGAACAGCCTTGTGTGTCAAGCCAGGGACCGTGCAGGCCAGTGGGGGTGAAGCTTGAAAGGTATCTAGAGTGCCAAACTAGTGACCCAGCAGAGAAGCGGGGTGACGCTTGAGGAAAATACCCCTGTGAAGATTGGAGGAGCTCAAGGGATTCAGTGGTAGTGAATCAGTGGGTCTAGTGAGAGAGACTGGGAGCTCATTGATCTGAAGAACTACAAGGAGTGATTGTAGTGGAATAGAAAGGAACTGTTCAGCTTTGTGTTAGGAACTGTTAAAGACTGTTGCCATAAGAGACAGCATTCCTGTCTTGCTGAATGCCTTTCTCTTCATGGCTGTCCTCCTATTGAAGTCTCGTAGTCTGCCAATTAATCTTGCAACTACCTAAGGGTGTCCTGGCTCTAACCATCTCTCCCCCAAATAGTTTGTTAAGAGAAATAAACTTTCTTTTGCATTCAGGAAGTGTCTGGCGCCCAATAACTTTAACTACTCAGCACCCACCATGCCTCACAACCCACTACATACAGAAGGATGTCAGCTATCCTTGGCCCTGGAGGTTCTCATTAGATCAAAGAAGGCCTGGGACCTTGTTACATTTGCTGCCCAACGTGGGGCTACGGCGTTATCTTTGCAGCAGTTGCCTTTAGCAACCTGCCTCAGCTTCATCGGGATTTTGTCTGGCTCCGTGGGAAGGTGGCAAGTAACCTTAACACTTCGAATGGACTGTGTTGTCGTGTGTACTACCAATATGGAGAAGAACCATCAAGTCTCACTGCTCAGGGGAGAGGATCAGCCTGACCTTTTGACACTTCCTGCCATCACTGTGAGGGAAGGCGGGCGCCACAGTTCCCAGAGAACAATTGCATCATTCAGTCGGCAAGGGGAGGAGTTCCCGCTCTGCAGAGGAGTGTAGCAAGCTCCCAGGCCTCCTTTGATCTAATGAGAACCTCCAGGGCCAGGAACAGCTGACATCCTTATGTATGTAGTGGGTTGTGAGGCATGGTGGGTGCAGAGTAGTTAAAGTTATTGGGCAACATTTTTGGATTACAATAGAGAAAAGAGATAAAAGGGGAGAACAGAGAGAAAGAGAGAGAGAGAGAGAGAAAAGGGACAGAGGGAAGGGTTATGTGGAAAAGGGAAGAGGGAAATCCCACCTAGGAGGTGAGGGGCATCCTATGCTAATCAAGCAATGCGAACATCAGGTTTAAAGTTGAAGTTTCTGACACTCATTAAGACTGAGCTATGTATAGGGGAGGTATTCATCCGAGAAGCGAAAAAGGTCTCAATAAAACCATCTGGTCTTGTGTTCCTCAGATTCATCCTGAATAGTAGCAGTCAAATCTTCCATCGTTCAATATCATTAACCTTTGGGAACCATTGGGCCACTGTGGGGCCAGATTGCTGCTTCCATTGGCTCAGTATGCAAGCCTGAGCAGCATTGAGAAGGTGCTTAAAGGAGCGTCATTTCTGGAAGATGGCGCTTTTGAAATCCAGTGTCTTTGTATTCCCCTTATGCTTCCTATTTGTGTGATTTATGCTGAAACTACCGTATATACTCGAGTATAGGCCGACCCGAATATAAGCCGAGGCCCCCAATTTACCCCCAAAAAAACTGGCAAACTTATTGACTCGTGTATAAGCCGAGGGTGAGACATGCCTGTCCATCCCTGTGTGTGTGTCCGTCCATCCCTGTGTGTCCGTCCATCCCTGTGTGTCCGTCCATCCCTGTGTGTGTGTCCGTCCATCCCTGTGTGTCCGTCCATCCCTGTGTGTGTGTGTGTCCATCCATCCATCCATCCCTGTGTGTGTGTGTGTCCATCCATCCATCCATCCCTGTGTGTGTGTGTCTCCATCCATCCATCCATCCCTGTGTGTGTGTGTCTCCATCCATCCATCCCTGTGTGTGTGTGTCTCCATCCATCCATCCATCCCTGTGTGTGTGTGTATCCATCCATCCCTGTGTGTGTGTGTCCGTGTGTGTGTGTGTGTGTGTGTGTGTGTGTGTGTGTGTGTGTGTGTGTGTGTGTGTGTCCAGCCTACCTGTGTCCCGAGCCTGTGTCCCGTGCCTTGCCTCCTTGCCTCCGTCCCGTGCCTTGCCTCCTTGCCTCTGTCCCGTGCCGTGCCTTGCCTCCGTCCCGTGTCGTGCCTTGCCTCCGTCCCGTCCCGTGCCGTGCCTTGCCTTGCCTCCGTCCCGTGCCTTGCCAGGATCGCCGCTCTTCGTCGGCGCCTCGGCGGACATTCTACCATTCAAACGCCGCGCCTCCGCCTCCGCCTTCGCCTGTGATAGGCGGAACACTGAATTTCCCAGCAGCCTGTGTTCCGCCTATCACGGACATCGTCTCATCCTCGTCCGTAGTACGAGGATGAGACGATGTCCGTGATAGGCGGAACACAGGCTGCTGGGAAATTCAGTGTTCCGCCTATCACAGGCGAAGGCGGAGGCGGAGGCGCGGCGTTTGAATGGTAGAATGTCCGCTGTCTGTCTGCTCGACACGCTGATCGAGCAGGCAGACAGCGATGACTCGAGTATAAGCCGAGGGGGGCACTTTCAGCCTCAAAAAAGAGGCTGAAAATCTCGGCTTATACTCGAGTATATACGGTAATTGACCTGTGATCGCTGTTTCTCTAAGTTGCCCCATATTTCTACATCCGCAATCAAGTCTGTATTGTTTGTAATCAGTAGGTCTAGTAACATATTGCTTCTTGTTGGTGCATTTACCATCTGATCCATGAAATTGTCCTGTAAGACATTTAGGAAATTGACAGCCTTAGATGAATGCACGGTTCCTTCTATCCAGTCTATGTCTGGATAATTAAAATCTCCCATAATAATGACACTTCCCATCCTTTCTGCCATTCTAAACTGTGATAGGAGGTCTGCCTTCCCCTCCTCCCTCAGGTTAGGGGGCCTATAGCATACTCCTAGTATTACTTTCTCCTTGGTTTCCTCCCATTGTAACTCTACCCATAAGGATTCCAGCTCTTCCCTTTCTCCATTAGTGATGTCATCCCTCACATTCACCTGTATATCATTTTTGATATGGTCCCTGACTGATTTCACCAATGACATGCAACTGAGCGTACTTATTGGGATGTTCCATCTCAGGATTGGCCTCCCTGACTCTCTCCCCTCTATCCTTCCTGACTGTCACCAATCTACTCTTCTCTGGTGCCTGCACAACTTTGTCTCCATCCGCCTCTGTGCTGGCTCCTGCCGACACCTGCCAGGTACGTTCCCAGCTCTCCTTTGGGATGGAGATTTTTTTCAGTGTTGACAGTTGCGTCCCTAGCTTCAGAACCTGGGCTTTCAGGGAAACAATGTGCTTACATTTTGCACAGCAGAATTTGCCCTTGATCGGATGATCAAGGAATCTACGTTGATAGCGTTACGGTGTGAAGGCACCACCAACATCCAAAAACCAATTTATCTGCACGTGTTTGATGGGTGCATATCATTTTAATTTTTGACAGCAGAGCCAATTCTTGCTTTCATCAAGAGTACCTCTATAGGGTTACAGTGTGAAGGCACCACCAACACCCAAAGACCAATTTTTTTGTACCTATTACTTCTATTCAAAGTCTGAGAAAGAATTTAGTCAAAAAATCTCTAATCTTGTTCTAAGTGCACTAAATTGTGGCCTCATCATACAGACTGCCCCTCAAGTCATTGTTTATAAAATAAAGAAAACTTAAATGGAAAATGTAATTTTTTTTTGGCTTTATAAATGTCGTTATTGCAGCAGCAAGCTCTATACTGTACTATATTGAAAGGTATTTTTCATTTTTATTATTTCACTTTAAGCATCAGTAAATCACTGTTCATTTAAAAATGATGTTTTTTACAAACTTTTTTTTCATTGATACATGTCCCCCAGGGCAGTACCTGGACCAACATAACCATTGTATACCCAATTAATTGCATATAAGCCTTCCAAATAGTCACTTTTGATTTTTAAAGCTCAGGTCCCATAGACTTTAATGGGGTTTGATATTCGGTTCCAAATTTTTGTGATGTTTTAAAGTTCTGCCGTGAACCAAACAGGGGGTTGTTTGGTTCATCACCACAGCAGTCACTGGGTCACCATAAGGACTTGTTCACATGTGTGGAGCTCTCTGAAGAGCCATCCATATTCAGATCGCTCTTCGGAGAGCATTTGACAGGTAGTGAGGAGGCATTGTTTTGCCTCCTCACCACCTGCTTTAATGCTTTGGTCCCCACACAAGCAAACTCATTCACTTGAATGGGTCTCGAATGGTGGGAATACAGGGGGTATAATTCCTGCCACAGCTGCAAAGCATTTCAGACATGGCATGTATTAGCCCTGGCCTGTTTATTGACGACTTTTCTGCCTGTTGCCTGGACTGATCTTTTGCCTGTTTGCTGACCATGTCTCTGCCTGCGCCTGAAATGGCTCATCTTCACATCCAGCTGGCTATGTTTCTGCGAGACACCAGTCCCAGCAATCCCTTGCAGACAACTGTACTCCTGGAACCACCTGAACTCTTTTGTTCTTCCTTTTATTAGCCTCCTGTATTTCCTGGCTAGTGAACATGGCATTCCTGGGGGGCAGCGATGTACCAGTAGGATAGGCTTGCTTGGCTTATAGGAACTGGAACTGCTATAGGTGACACATTGGTTTTGATACAATTGGTTGAAATGTGTGATACAAAAGATACAATGTCCAGTATATAATCTGTCCAAACATTGAAAAAGTCCCACATATGTGGTATCGTAATACTAAGAAGGAATTGCAGAATGTGTTTTGGAGTTTAATTCTAATTATGCCCAATGCTGTGTGTGAGAAAGATTTTATTAAATTGATAACTTTGTGTATAAAAAACATTTTTTATTCTGCATTTTCCAAAAACTTGTGGCAAAAAATTAAGTTTTCAAAAGACGCACTATGCCTTGTGGTGTTTTCTTTCCAAAATGTGGTCATTTTATGGGTTTATGGGTTTTTCCACCTTTCTGGTGCTTCAGGGCTTCCAAAAATGTGATAGGTAGTCAGAAAATGTGATGCATAATTTATGTCCCTAGAAAGCTGAGTGGACAGCTGAGTTAAGCAGTCTGGTCCGGGCAGATATGTGGCTGGATGAGAGCTATAGTGCCCTCCAGCAGCATGTAGCCCAAGTGTGCCCTTGGACAGTGGACAACAGGCAGACAGAAGGCTTTGGCTATGGTGGCCTGGGGCTGTTAGACGGGTGGCTGTCACAGAACCCTGTCACGTACCTGATGGATGAGTATGACATGTAGTGGGAAGGTTTTCTCTGTAAAACCCTGGCTCAAGGGCCACCGATATTGCACACCAGCAGCAGTTCCGAGGGCCCAGGGGGAAAAGGTGGGGGTTCTTCTTCTCCAGTGGCAGATTCACAGTTCAGGAGAGGAGGTGGACATACTCCCTCCCCAACAGTCAGCCAGAACAGAAGAAATTGTATTTTCTTCCCTGGCAGGGATCTGTGCACCTGGGAGACAGTACCAGAGAAATGTCTTTCCAGAAGCTGGATGAAAGTATGGGAGATGGAGCAGCAGGCTCATCTCCCTAGCAGCTGTTCAATGACAAGGGAGGAGAGGAAGCCATCCTCACTCCCTAGCAGCAGTCCGAGATGAAGGGAGAGGAGGAAACCATTAGCCCTCCCCAGTGGTAGGTCAAAGACCAGGCAGAGGAGGTGGTTGTCCTCCCTTCCCAGTGTCAGATCCATCCCCCATCCTGGGAGTGGAGGAAGCCAGCCTCCCTCCCCAACAGTTAGCTAGAGTGGATGATGTGAGATCCCTAACAGATGTGCTGGCATCAAGCCAGAGTGCTACCAACCTCTGCCCAGCACTGACAAAAGTTCTGAAGTTCCAGAGAGCCGGGGCAAGTGGCCCCTCTCCCCAGTGACAAGCTGAAGTAGTGGAGCTCCTACTCCCAGCTGAAGTGCTGGCAACATGGCAGAGCGCCACTGGCCACAGCTTCAGGAAGCCAGGGCAGTCGGCCATTCTCCCCAGCAGCAGACTGAGCCCTGGAATGGTAATGACCACCCAGCTAAAGCGATGGCAGTCAGACAGAAAGTTCACAACCTGTCCCACACCTACTGATGACAACTCTTCCCTGCGGCCAAGAATGGAGATCACGTGGACAAACTATGTGGATTCAATCTGCATGACTAATGCATGTCCAGACAAGATGGAGGTCTGAGATTTGGTTAGTCTACTTTGGATGGATCAGAACGTGTTTTGTGGTGTAATTCGAAGTATGCTTATAATGTGCATAACTTAAGACATAACTTAAAATGACAACTTTGTGGGGAAAAAATATATATTTCTTAATTTTCCAATAAATTGTGACATAAAATTGACAACTTCAAAAAACTCACCATGCCTCTTACTAAACATCTTGGACTGTCTACTTTCTATAAATGGGAAAGTGGAAAGTGTGGCAAGCATTTGTATTCAGCACCCCCTGAGTCAATACTTTGTAGAACCACCTTTCGCTGCAAGTCTTTTTGGGGATGTCTCTACCAGCTTTGCACATCTAGTAGAGGGAAAAGTCTGTAGATGTGGCAAGTATTGCCCCAGATTCTCAATTGGATTTAGGTCTGGACTGTGACTGGGCCATTCTAATACATGAATATGTGTGGATCTAAACCATTCAATTGTAGCTCTGGTTGTATGTTTAGGGTCATTGTCCTGCTGGAAGGTGAACCTCCGCCCCAGTCTTAAGTCTTTTGCAGATTTTCTTCTAAGACTACCCTGTATTTGGCTCCATCCATCTTTCCATCAACTATGACCAGCTTCCTTGTCCTTGCTGAAGAAAAACATCCCCACAATATGATGCTGCCACCACCATGTTTCACGATGGGGGGGGGGGGGGGGGGTATGTTCAGAGTAATGTGCAGTTTTAGTTTTTTGCCACACATAGCATTTTGCTTTTGGCCCAAAAAGTTCAATTTTGGTCTCATCTGACCAGAGCACCTTCTTCCACATGTTTGCTGTGTCCCCCACATAGCTTCTTGCAAACTGCAAACAGGACTTCCTGTGGCTTTCTTTCAACACTGGCTTTCTTCTTGCCACTCTTCTACAAAGGCCAGATTTGTGGAATGCATGACTAACAGTTGTCCTATGGACAGATTCCCACACCTGAACTGTGGATCTCTGCAGCTCCTCCAGATTCACCATGGACCTCTTGGCTGCTTCTCTGATGAATGCTCTTCTTGCCTGGCCTGTCAGTTTAGGTGGACGACCATGTCTTGGCAGTGGCGTAACTAGAACCTTCAGGGCCCCGATGCAAGAAACCATGGAGGGCCCCCCTGACCTCCAGCCAGGGCTCTTCTGACTGATCCTGAGGGCAGCAGGACCTGGATAGGAGGGGGAACAAATCCTCTCCATTTTCCTCCTGCAGTTACTTAATTCCTATCAGAGGGAGAGGAGGAGAAGCAGACTTTTAGTGGCTACAGGAGAAAAATTGAGGGGATGTGTTCCTCTAAATGCCCCCCTCCCCCATCTAGGTGTTCAGGGGCAACATGTGCGCCATCACAATTGTGAACCCTGTAGTTACGCCCCTGGGATGAGTGCCAGTGGTGGTGGTGGGGGATGGGATTAGTGGCAGCAGTGGTGTTTGAGGAGGGATAGGATCAGTGGCATCGGTGGTGGGGGATGGGATGAGTGGCAGTGGTGAGGGAGAGATGGGATGAGTGGCAGCGGTGGGCAGGATGGGAAGAGTGGCAGCGGTGGGAAGGATGGGATCAGTGGCAGCAGTGTTGGTTGGGTGGGGATGGGATCAGTAGTAGCGGTGGTAGGGAATGGGATAAGTGGCAGCAGTGAGGGTGATGGGATCAGTGGCAAGGGTTGTGGTTGGGGGATGGGATCAGTGATGGGGGGTTGAATGGGATGAGTGGCAGATGTGGTGGTGGGAATGGGATCAGTGGCAAGGGTGATGGTTGGAGGGGGATGGGATGGGATGAGTGGCAGTGGTGGTGGGAAGATGGGATCCGTGGTGAGGGTGATGGTTGGGGGGTGGGATGAGATGAGTGGTGGGGAGGGGAATGGTATCAGTGGCAAGGATGGTCGTTGCTGGATGGTCGTTGCTGGATGGTCATGGTGGGGTGGATCAGTGGCAGCAGTGGTTGTGGTGGTGTGGGGGTTATAAATGGTGGTGGTGTGGGGGAGGGGGAATCAGAGGCAGTAGTGGTTGTGTGGTGGGTATCAGTGGCAGTAGTGGTGGTGTGTGGGTATCAGTGGCAGTAATGGTGGTGTGTGGGGGTATCAGTGGCAGTAATGGTGGTGTGTGGGGGTATCAGTGGCAATAATGGTGGTGTGTGGGTGGTATCAATGGCAGTAATGGTGGTGTGTGGATGGTATCAGTGGCAGTTGTGGTGGTGTGTGGGTGGTATCAGTGGCAGTTGTGGTGGTGTGGGGGGTATCAGTGGCAGTTGTGGTGGTGTGCGGGGGTATCAGTGGCAGTTGTGGTGGTGTGCGGGGGTATCAGTGGCAGTTGTGGTGGTGTGCGGGGGTATCAGTGGCAGTTGTGGTGGTGTGGGGGTATTAGTGACAGTAGTGCTGGTGTGGGGGGTATCAGTGGCAGTGTGCGGGGTATCAGCGGCAGTTGTGGTGGTGTGCGGGGGTATCAGTGGCAGTTGTGGTGGTGTGCAGGGGTATCAGTGGCAGTTGTGGTGGTGTGGGGGTATTAGTGACAGTAGTGCTGGTGTGGGGGTATCAGTGGCAGTTGTGGTAGTGTGGGGGGGTATCCGTGGCAGTTGTGTTGGTGTGGGGGGTATCAGTGGCAATTGTGGTGGTGTGGGGGTAACAGTGGCAGTTGTGGTGGTGTGGGGGGTATCAGTGGCAGCAGTGGTGTGGAGGGGGGATCAAGAGATGGGTGCCACTCACTTGTAGATCACTTGGTTCCCTCTGCTTGCTCGGTCTTGCTGGGTGAGCAGGGAGGCTGGGCGGGGCCTGTGATTGAAGGTGTGGACGGAGAAGATGGGCGGAGCAAGCGGGCACAGAGAATTTGGGCGGAGACTGTGCGGGCAGAGGGAATGGGCGGAGAGGATGGGCGAAGCGGACGGGGACTGTCCCCGATGAGTGCGGGAGCAGAGGATGGGCGGAGCAGTCGGAAAGGGTGGGCGGAGCTTACCGGGACTCCGCGTAAATGACTATCTCCCGGGCGGCGGCGAGCCCCCTTACAGTGGTGGAGCTCAAGGGCCCAGTCGCAAATGCGACTGGTGCGACCCTGATAATTCCGCCACTGTGTCTTGGTAGGTTTGCAGTTGTGCTATACTCTTTTTGTTTTCGAATGATAGATTGAACAGTGCTCCGTGAGGTGTTCAAAGCTTGAGATTTTATTTTATAACCTAACCCTGCTTTAAACTTCTCCACAACTTTATCCCTGACCTGTCTGGTGTGTTTCTTGGCCTTCATGGTGCTGTTTTCTCACTAAGGATCTCAAACAAACTTCTGAGGGCTTCACAGAAAAGCTGTATTTATACTGAGATTAAATTACACACAGGTGGACTCTATTTACTAATTCGGTGACTTCTGAAGACAATTGGTTTCACTAGATTTTAGTTAGGGGTATCAGAGTAAAGGGGCTTGAATACAAATGTACCCCACACTTTTCACATCTTCATTTGTAAATACATTTAAAAACCATTTATCATTTTCCTTTCACTTTAAAATGATGTGCCACTTTGTCTTGGCCTAACGCACAAAATCCCAACAAAATACATTTACGTTTTTGGTGACATGACAAACATTTCAAGGGGTGTGAATACGTTTTCAAGACACTGTACATATGTTTGGGAACTGTTGGACAATGAAGGTTTATTCATAGCTTTATTAATTGGTAGAATACATCTTCTTAATGCTTTTATTAAACACTTTATCTCTAATGCCATAAATAAGAGGGCTGAGAAGTCTTGGTAAACACATGAACATCAAAAAATTGAGAATCATCACAAAATAATAATAATCTCCTCGGTACATTTCTGAAAACGAAGAAGTTAGAGAGAGCAGACAAAGAAAGAGCTGAACTCCATGAAGGATCAAGGTTCTACCAGCCTTGGAGGCCAAAGGCCGCGTACACACGGGCGGACTGTTCGCCCAACTTTGTCCGCTGAACAGTGTTTGGGCGGACAGTCCGCTCGTGTGTGGGCTTTCAGCGGACAGTTTCAGCGGACAGTTGGACGGACAAGGTTTTTCGGAAATTCCGTAAAACTGTCCGCTGAAACCTTGTTTCAGCGAACAGTCCCCTCGTGTGTAGGCTTGTTCGTCAAACAAAGTTGCGCGCATGCTCAGAAAGGATTTTCACGCCGAAAGCTATAATGCAGTGTATAGGACGTCGTATTTTTCGTCCCGTCGTACGTGCCGTTCACGTCATCGCGCACGGTTTCAGCAAACTGTTCGTCCGTCGTGTGTGGCCATGTCCGTCCATGCTAAGTTTGAGCGGACTGTTTGCCGAAACTGTTGGACGGACAAAGTTGGGCGAACAGTCCGCGCGTGTGTACGCGGCCAAAGACTTCCCAGATCCAGTTTTTCGAGCTATCAACATAACCTTGAAATAGGTGAAAAGAATGACCAGAGACACCAGAATAATAGTTCCAATTAAGGTGGAGAATTGTATGGTGTTTTGGACTGGTAGGACAAGTAATGATTGATGCCTGCACAGTAGATTCTGGGAGAAAAATGTCACCTCAACGGAGGAAATGAGGATTATAAAATCAGCAACATTGGGAAGCAAACCAACAAACCACATTGCTGCAATAGCAAAATATGACCTCCGGGCTGTACATAACATGATGTGTTTGAGAGGGAAGCAAATAGCCACGTATCGTTCCAAAGCCATGATGGCCAGGTTGTACGGAGTGATTCGAAATGTAGCTGAGGCAAAGTTGACTAGAACGTAACAGATGGGCACAGGAATATATAAGAGGAATCCGAAGCCCAAACACAGGAAGAGTCCAAGGCTGAGGTACACTGTGTCATTAATGATCATATGAGTAAAAAGGATGTATCGTGCGTTCTCCGCGTGGAGTGGAGAAGTAAACCACTAGAAGAACTAGGATGAAGTAGATGAAGATACAGAAGCATAATATAATGAAGGAAACAACAACAAACTTAACATTTCTATATAGTTGATCGTGTGGGTTGCTTATATAGGTGATGTTATTGAAAGTACTGAATACAGTTAGGTTCATCATGAGCGGCTTCTGAAAAAAGTGAAAAAATTCATGACACTTCATAGATAGACAGCTAATCTCGATGCAAACCTTTAGCCTGAACTTAACACTTAGTATCATTAAACCCGTATCATTAAAAACTTTCCATAGATGCTGTATTACATGCTGTTCATACTCAGTCACTATGGGATTCGTTTTCTGTACCTGGTCGATCCTGCTGTTTTCCTTCACCCCATTCTGTCAATGTCCCCACTGCAGTTGGGGATTTTGCTGAGCAGTGTTGGCAGCTCTGCACATGCTCAGTTTTCTATTTCTATGCTGAGCATTTTATTTCCTATCACATCTGAGCAGCCCATGTGACTATAGAGTCACACATGTGGGTGTATACACAGTAGTAAATGACAGCCCACTCCCTCTCTCCTCCTCTATGTCCACTAACCAGCTAAACACAATGGGAGTGGGATATTATAGCTTTATTGATGGAGGCTTCACCTCCCTGTTATTCTCAGATGCAGACTGGAGGGGCAGGCCACGGCTTGTAACTGGCAGGAATCCACCCACACTATGTTATTGTCAAAAATAATAAAGTTTTGATTTCAAGTATACATTTGTATGACAATTTAAAACAGTTTATTGACATGGCAGGGCCATGTGACAGCTGTATATACAGTATCTCACAAAAGTGAGTATACCCCTCACATTTTTGTAAATATTTTATTATATCTTTTCATGTGACAACACTGAAGAAATGACACTTTGCTACAATGTAAAGTAGTGAGTGTACAGCTTGTTAGCTGTGAACAGCTGTTTACAGTGTAAATTTGCTGTCTCCTTAAATTACTCAACACACAGCCATTAATGTCTAAACCGCTGGCAATAGAAGTGAGTACACCCCTAAGTGAAAATGTCCAACTTGTGCCAATATTTTATGTGGCCGCCATTATTTTCCAGCACTGCCTTAACCATCTTGGGCATGGAGTTCCCCAGTGCTTCACAGGTTTCCACTGGAGTCCTCTTCCACTCCTCCATGACGACATCACGGAGCTGGTGGATGTTAGAGACCTTGCTCTCCTCCGCCTTCTATTTGAGGATGCCCCAAAGATGCTCAATAGGGTTTAGGTCTGGAGACATGCTTGGTCAGTCCATCAACTTTACCCTCAGCTTCTTTAGCAAGGCAGTGGTCATCTTGGAGGTGTGTTTGGGGTCATCATCATGTTAGAATACTGCCCTGCGGCCCAGTCTCTGAAGGGAGGGGATCATGCTCTGCTTCAGTATGTCACAGTACATGTTGGCATTCATGGTTCCCTCAATGAACTGTAGCTCCCCAGTGCCGATAGCACTCATGCAGCCCCAGACCATGACATTCCCACCACCATGCTTGACTGTAGGCAAAACACACTTGTCTTTATACTACTCACTTTGCTTTCGCCACACACACACTTGACACCATCTGAACCAAATAAGTTTATCTTGGTCTCATCGGACCACAGGACATGGTTCCAGTAATCCATGTCCTTAGTCTGCTTGTCTTCAGCAAATTGTTTGCGGGGCTTTCTTGAGCATCATCTTTAGAAGAGGCTTCCTTCTGGGACAACAGCAATGCAGACCAATTTGATGCAGTGTGCAGCATATGGTCTGAGCACTGACAGGCTGCCCCCCCCCCCCCCCCCACCCCTACAACCTCTGCAGCAATGCTGGCAGCACTTATATGTCTATTTCCCAAAGACAACCTCTGGATATGACGCTGAGCACGTGCACTCAACTTCTTTGGTCAACCACGGTGAGGCCTGTTCTGAGTGGAACCTGTCCTTTTAAAGGACTGTATGGTCTTGGCCACCATGCTGCAGCTCAGTTTCAGGGTCTTGGCAATCATCTTATAGCCTAGGCCATCTTTATGTAGAGCAACAATTCTTTTTTTTCAGATACTCAGAGAGTTCTTTGCCATGAGGTGCCATGTTGAACTTCCAGTGACCAGTATGAAAGAGAGAGAGAGCGATAACACCAAATGAGACCTTGCAACACTAACAAGTCACATGACTCCGGGATGGAAAATGGCTAATTGGGCACAATTTGCACATTTTTTGACTTGCTTTTGTTGCCAGCGGTTTAAACATTAATGGCTGTGTGTTGAGTTATTTTGAGGGGACAGCAAATTTACACTGTTATACAAGTTGTACACGCACTACTTTACATTGTAGCAAAGTGTCATTTCTTCAGTGTTGTCACATGAAAAGATATCATAAAATATTTACAAAAATGTGAGGGGTGTACTCACTTTTGTGAGATACTGTGTATTAACCACTTCAATACCAGGCACTTTCGCTCCTTCCTGCCCGGGACAATTTTCGGCTTTCAGCGCTGTCACATTTTGAATGACAATTGCGCAGTCACGTAACACTGTACCCAAACTAAATTTTTGGAATTTTCTTCCCACAAATAGAGCTTTTTTTTGGCGGTATTTGATCACCACTGCGTTTTTTATTTCATTTTTTTTTTTAAAACTAAATTTTTGAAGAAAAATTGTTTTTCTTAGTTTCTGTCATACACTGTTATACAAGTTGTACACGCACTACTTTACATTGTAGCAAAGTGTAATTTCTTCAGTGTTGTCACATGAAAAGATATCATAAAATATTTACAAAAATGTGAGGGGTGTACTTACTTTTGTGAGATACTGTAGATAAGGAAAGAAGAACACAATTATAACAAGAGAGACTATAACCAAATCTCTTGTAAAGAGGTGCAAACTATCGAGATTAACTTACTGAGAACTAAAGGGGCAGTAAACCGCTGCAAAAAAAAGCTGTCACTGCTGAGAGGGCTTCCATCTTCACTGGGTCTTTCCTCCGGCTACATGACTGTCTGGAACTTGTGTGCGGGAGCCTTCGTTTACAGCACCAGCTCTGAAGGTCCGGCACATGAAGGTCCTTCAGAGCACATGCGCTGGTGCCTTCACTGGCTGCATGCACTCTGAATATCTCCTAAACAGCACAAGTTTAGGAGATATTTACTGTACCTACAGGTAAGCCTTATTATAGGCTTCCTGTAGGTACAAGCAAAAATAAACGAGATTTAGTACCACTTTATCAAAACGAAACCACTGGCCAACAGGTATGATTGCAGTTATCTGGCACTTGGGCCCTTATTCTCCTGTTGAAAAGCTCACTCTCTCATAAAAGCGTTTGTAGGTGGTGTTCAGCATGGTGCCGTTAAATAACCCATGTACAAATGTGAGTGCTGCTCCTAAAGGATCCCAATCAATTTCCAACTGCTTGGAGTGTTGGCCAGGAACAGAGCTCGTCTCTGCTCCAAACATCAGCATGTAGTGAAGGAGAGGTCCCTCAAGACACACATCACTGCAAATCCACTAAAGAAGAAGTATGTGGCAGTTTCAGCCTGGGCTCCAGCCAGGCCACGTCCCCAATAACACATACAGTCCAAGTGTGATAAAAGAACTTGTACTGAAATAATGCAGACAGTTCACAATAGCCCCTGTGGGAAGACAGCCCAAACGAGAACACTCACGGGTCGAACAGTGTGTAGAGAGGAGGTTTCAGCCAAGCTGACAGAGAGTCCCGGAGCAGAAGGAGAGAAAAGGATAAGCGTAGGGACGGCATGACAGGTGTGGACAGCACAGTCATGCTTGTAGGGAAAAATAATTTGTCTCCTTTAAGAAAAGAGGAGTGGCCGGAGCAGGGGAGGCGCTCGGGTTAGAAAACTAGTAGGCAGGAGAGGGAGTGACGTCAGTAGAGAGCGGCGGAGGAAAAGATTCCCACCCACCCTCCCGAGTATGGTTGATTATAATAGGGGCTGTACGGACAGCTAATGGCAGTGGTTGGATCTTTGAAGGAGGAGAATATGGATGTTATATGCATATATAACATGGTTGGTACCCATCCGTGGTATGGGGGTTAACATGGTTGGTACCCATCTGTGGTATGGGGTTAGCATGGTTGGTACCCATCTATGGTATGGGGTTAACATGGTTGGTACCCATTAGTGGTATGGGGTTAACATGGTTGGTACCCATCTGTGGTATGGGGTTTAACATGGTTGGTACCCAGCTGTGGTATGGGGTTTAACATGGTTGGTACCCATCTGTGGTATGGGGTTAACATGGTTGGTACCCATCTGTGGTATGGGGATAACATGGTTGGTACCCATCTGTGGATGGGGTTATCAGGTACCTTCTGGTTAACAAGGGGTTAACCTGGAAGGGGTAAAAGGTGGGTAAAAGGTGAGTACCGTCTCCGGGTCCGGGGGTTTGCGACTGGAGGCCTAAAGTAAAATAAGTTTGTCGCAGTGACCAGTGGGGTGGGGTTCCCCTCTAAGACCCCAAAAGTACAAAAAGTTGGTTAAGAGTTATTTAAAATGTTGTTTATTTAATCTCAAAGTAAATGTTAATAAAAGGCCATCAAGGCCATTTAATCCAAAATATTGTCATGTCATTTGTGAAGGGATTTGGAGGGGGGTTAGATATTATGGTTAACGGGTGGATGAAGTGACTGTGGGTTAGGTCCTTCACATGTCAAGCATCGGTTGAGAGGCACAGAATGAGGCCTGCCCACCTGATACCCAAACAGGAAGATGTCCAGAAAAGTTGCGAGCACTACGATTTCTCTTCTCGTCAGTAACCTTTCTCTGCTGTTAGTTGTATCCTTCTCTCTCCCCCAAGTCCTCAGCAGCAGCACCACACAGTACCTTTAATGATGTTGTCTCTGGTAGGTACAAGGCAGCAACCCAGCGTCTGATGAGCATAGCACAGTAACTTTACTTGGGGTTCACGGCAGACTTTTCACACACAGGTCCTGGTGGCCAGCTCTCCCAGACAACAATAGCAGCTCCTCAGTCCTCGCACCAGGCAACACACATCAAGATGGGGCAACACAGGTCTCAGTACTAACTGTTTCCCCTCTCTGGGTCCTGTAGCAACACAACAGTAGACAGGGTAGGAAGCTGGTCTCCCAGCAGCAGCTCAGTCCACACAGTCAGGTGTAAAGCCTGCAGTTTCATGCCTGTGTTCATTGACCATCCCCCCAACAGCAGCCAACCAGAGACCAGAGATCATCTTCTGCTTCCTTCCGCAGTTTACAGAACACTCCATAGCCTGTTCCTCTCTCTCCACTCAGGCTCTTGGTTCTCTTTTTTTCTCCTCCTTGCTGTGCGTCCTCTCCCTAGGCACCCTGGGTAATGTCGTTTCTGCTTTCCTGCTGCTCCTTCCTATAGGACTGTGTCACAATGTGTAGACTACATCTCCCATCAGCCCCAGTTCCTCCTAGCAAACATTTTGTCATTCCCAGGAGGAACGGCATTCCATATTTTCTTCCTCTGTGTCCCCTTGGCTTAATTGGGGTGCTCACAGCCCCACAAGCTGACAGTCCAGTTCCTCCAGTTGCTCCTCAGCTGCCAGCATGGTGGACTGGGCTATATACTGTATGTCAAGCTAGATTGTCTAGATTGTTGTATTGTCTACCCTCCTAAGTGGCAAGGTCCCTGTATTAGGACCCTTTGTGCAACAGAAAATTTCCTATATGGACCATAAATGTGCAAGGCCTAGTGAAATACAGCAGTTTCTTGCCATGCCTTCGGGCTGAACATTACCACTTCCCACTGGGAGGCCGTCATATGATGTGCTGGCTAATTATCCGCTTGATTGCTTTTACAGGCGGCGGGAGGGGACATCCCCTTCTCCTGCCGCCCTCTGGTGCTTCTCTGCCCGTGTGATTGGGGAGCCAGAGAATGAAACTGCCAATGGCGGTTTACCATAGGGTGGCCATGGACCAGATGGTCCCCAGTCATCTCTAAGACCATCGGAGGCTGGAAGCGATGTCATGATGTCACTTCTAGTGCCGGCAGATGTAAGCACTGCCATTTTTTTTTTTTTTTTTTGCTGGGATGCTTGAGATCTTTTTTTCTTTTTGATCTCAGGCTTTGCAGCATAGAGGAGAGATGACTTAGAGACCCCAGCTCTCTCTGTAAAGAGGACCTGTTATTCCCTATTCTTACTTCAAGAGAAGTTTACATCCCTTGTAATAGGAATAAAAGTGATCAAAAGAAATACAATTTAAGGGAAAAGTGTAAAAAAAAAAAAAAAAAAATAAAAAAAAATGTAAGCGCCTCCAGCCCCTCGCACACAGAAGTGAACACATACAGAGGTTGCACCCGTATATGTAAACTGTGTTTTTATATTTAAAAAAAATTGGGGCATGATCTGACCATGTGATTGACTTCCTGAGTCCAGGTAATGCTGACGAAGATTCCATTGAGGTATCTTCTCTGGGTATCAGTGGTACATTTAGGTCTCCTCCCATTATCAATTGGCCCTCCAAAAATTCCAGAAGTTTATCCAAGATCTCAGACATTAATAGATCAGACGCGGTTATGGGGGAGCCTCCTACAGGACCCAGCAGTTCTGGAGGAGGTCCAGAGAGAGGCAACATGGGTTTTCCAACCAACGATACACCTGAATGTACCCCTGGGGTGATCTGGGAGGCGCATAAAGTGATTTGAGGGGTCCTGCTTAAACATGGTGCTAGGATAAAACATGAAAGGGAAGTAAAGTTAACATCTTCATTAGCAGATATACATCGTTTAGAATCACTCCACAAACGTGCTACCACTCTGGTATATATTCACGGATTTGCCACATATAGGTCTGGGAGATAATATGCTCCAATGGATCCTAAGTATTTATACCTCTCCAGCCACACAGGTTAAAATAAATGGAGAGCTGTCCCTTCTCTTTATGGTTAAAAATGGAACTAGGCTAGGATGCCCACTATCTCCACTTCTTCTTGCCCCTTCCCTGGAGCCCCTTCTTTGCAAGATCCGGTGAAACCTTGATATTCGTGGACTTATGGTAGAAAGAATCCAATATAAGATCTCTACTTATGTCTGTGATATGCTCTTTTCACTAACAAATCGAATGATATCCCCCCCTAATCTTTTTCAGGAGATGGAGATCTACAGTACTCTATCTTATTTCAAAATTAACCTTTCTAAATCAGAGACAATGGGAATTGCGGTCCCTGCCGATCTGATGAGATCATTGAAATCTAGCTATAAATTTAAGTGGATGGATCAGGCTTTGAAGTATTTAGGCACTTTGATCCCGGTAGCCCTCTTGTGTACATTTGAGTTTAATTATCCACCACTTCTTCAGGAGGTTCGGATCCTCCTGGAGAAGTGGCATAAAGGGTTCCACTCCTGGTTTGGGAGGTGTAATATTATCAAAATGAATATTCTACCAAAGTTCCTATACCTATGTCAGGCTATACCTATTACAATATTTTAAATGGATACATGCACTTCTTACCGGATTTATCTGGGCACATAAAAATCAGAGGATCAGAATACCTCTGCTGATTCTTCCTAAGTAATACAGTGGACTGGTTGTACCTGACCTATATAAATACTATCAGTCTGCCTATTTGGGTCGCCTGATAGATTGGTGCCGACACAGGGATAAAAAAACTTGGCCAAATCTGGAACAGGCACAGAGCAGTGTATCGTTACATAGAGTGCCTTGGTGCTTTAGAGACCTTCCATACAATAACAGGGCTCATCCCTTGATAGGACCCATGTTTCGGCAGTGCTCAGGGCTCTTTTCCAAGGGCAAGCTCTCATCTTTAGAATCTCCAGTGTTCCCAATTCTGGTGCATCCACAATTTTCTTCAGGGACTTCTTTGATAGACTGATGGACCAGGAGCTTTATCAGGTTTCTCATTTTCTATCATCTGGGTAATGGCCCATGTTTCAAATGTTGACCTCTGGAGGGCAATCTACTCCCTTTCGAAGAGTATTGTATTGAGAGAGGACCACTTTCTCATACTATTTCAAAGATATACACTCTATTGGTAGCACCTTCAGAAAACGTTCAATTGCCATTCTTTCAAAAATGGGAGTTGTATTTGGATATAATTTTTACAGAGGAACAGCGTACTAACATCATCCACTCCATATTCAAATCCTCAATTTGTACCAAAATACAGGAAACAAATTACAATATCTTTTTCCAATGGTATTGAACCCCCGTCCCTTCTCCATAGATATTTTCCAAATGCCTCCGAAAGATTCTGGCGCTGCCAGATGGAGCGAGGGACACTACTACACATCTTCTGGTCATGCTCCAGCATTGAGGACTATTGGAGAGAGATCCGAAGGATCACTCAAAAATTTTGTGATCTCAAGATTTCCGAAGACCCAACTTTTTTCCTTTTGCATGACTTCAAAATATCGAGTTATGCCGCATACACACGACCGGACTTTCCAGCAGACTAGGTCCGACGGTCTTCTCGACTGACCTTCTGTGGTCTTCCGACGGACCTTCTGAACGAATGGACTTGGCCACACACGAATGGACTAAGTCCATTCGTTTTGAACGTGATGACCTAAGACAGGTCTAAAAAATAAAGTTCAATAGCCAGTAGCCAATAGCTTCCCTTGCGTCGTATTTGGTCCGTCAGACCAGCATACAGACGAACAGTTTTCCCGATAGGAATTGAGTCTGTCTGACAGATTTGAAACATGTTCTATTTCTAGGTCCGTCTGATTTTTATTTTTTTTTACGAAAAACGATCGGATTAGCTCACACAGGATTGGATTGTTGATTGATTCCGTCGGACCTAGTCTGCCGGGTAAGTCTTGAGTACGCGGCATAAGTCACACAATAATTCCATTTTGTGCCACCTCTTGAACGTGGCTAAATCTTGCATCCTCCTTACCTGGAAGCAGACTCAATCGCCCTCAGTGGAACTCTGGCTCAGAAATCTGGAAGAATTGGATCGAATGGAAGGCTTGGTATGGATAACTAGACAGAAGCGAGAGATAAATGTTAAGACATGGGCCCCATGGAACCTTTTTATTAACTCAGAGAAGGGAAGGACTTTCATTAATGTGAATCCAATTAGTTGAGGAGAGAATATAATGTGCCCCTTAATTCAGTCTGGTTCTGTGAATGAGTATAACCCTACTTGCTGGCTTCTGTGGGTGATGGGTGATGGGGAGGGGAGGAGGAAAATGTGTTGGTCCCTCCCTCCTCCCTATTCTTTTTTTTTTTTTTTTTCATTTTTCTTTCCCCCCAAAATAACTCACTGACGCCGTTATCCTCCCGGTGTGGGGCCCAATTCATTTGGCCTCCAGAAATGAGGGGTGCTAATTCACACAAGAAAGCAGTGTCATCACAATAATACACAGCTAAAGAACATATATAAAACAAACAGCATGCAGTTACCCTGGGCTGACTGCATGCACACTAATGGAGTTGTAATTTTTGCTCACTCTGCTCTCCCCTCCTGTGATCATGCCAGCACTGCAGAACAGCCTGATTAGCTCATAGTGCTGGCCGTCCATTTTCTAGTTTGGTGCTCCTCCATAGGGGGGATTTCAATTTGATGACAGCTATTTATTAAATACAATTTATAATGAATACAGAACTGCATTCATTGGTGATTTTTCTATCTGCCTGGACCTCAGATTTAACCATAGCTCCCAACTGTCCCTGATTTCGAGGGACTATCACTGATGTGGAACAATGTCCCTCGTTCCCTCTTTCCTCCTCGTGTGTCCCTCATTTTGGTCTGATCTATATTGTATATCAAATGCACTTTTTATCTTTCAGTGTTTCCCATTGCTAAACCTTTCATCCAAATTCTAAATTGTTGCATTTGTAAAATTTCAAAAGCCAATATAAAGGAATAGTAGTGGTGTAAAAAAAAAAAAAAAAAAAAGCACTTGCGAGTTCAATTAATATCATTTTTTGTATAATTCTCCTTTAGGGGGAGTGGCAGGGGTGTGTCCTATGCAATTCCGAGAGAGGATCATCTAGAGCCCAGGGTAAACATGCCAACCTGCGACCCCCCCCCTCCAAGATGTATGAGCATTATGTGTCAGCAAAGATCCCCCCTCCCAGCACAAATCTTTGCTCCCCATCCCTGAAATCTCCTCATCATTAATGCCCTCCCCAAAAAAAAATCACCCCGTCTAGCACAAATCCTCTACTTTTCAAACTTCTCTCCAAGTACACATCCTTTTCCCCTCCACTCCAAATTACCCCTCACAGAACAAATTCCCACCTCCCCTCAACCCTCCCCCTCTATCCCTCCACCTAGCACCAATTCATTACCCTCTATCCCCCCTCCTAGCACACATTCCTCCCCCCAAAATCTCCCTCCTAGCACAAATACCCCTCAATCATCCCTACCAGTACAACCCCCCCCCCCCTCTAAATTCTCTTCCCACCACTCCTAACACCCCCCCACCCCAAAAAAACCCTATAACAATTCTTACCCCCTGCCACCCCCCAAATTCCCCCTCCCAACACAAATCCCCTCCCCCTCAATATCCTCACAGCCCCCCCACACACACCCCAAACTTGACCACAGTGCTCAGAACAGCCGCCCCTCCTGCCCACCCATTTGTCCCAGCCCTGGTCTTATGCCTACATACTTTGCTTAAATAGGTGTCCCTCCTTCCCATCTCAAAAAGTTGGGAGGTGTGGATTTAACTATTGGTTAATCAAACAGCCCTACTATATGAAGGCATCAACTCAAGTGCAGGTATAGAGAAGTAAATGCAGGGCTCAAGTCCTGTGGGAACGCATGGGAACGGAGTTCCTGTACTTTTTCCACAACAGGAACTCAGTTACTGTTAGCAGCCGTGTCCTGCAAGACTTTAAAGTATGTGAGCTGTGTGGCAGGTGCTACACCAGCAGCCGCCGACACAGCTCGCAATAGTAAGTGCCGCACACCTGACCATTCAGGCATTGCCAGTAGGGGGCCCCATGACAGCTTCCGCTTCGATCTACCTGTCAATCACAGCTAGCTGACGGGTAGATCAGGTTCCTGCTGCTAAGAGATTGTATTTAGTCAGATCTCTCGTGATGCGCTCCTCCCCGCCGGCCCCTCCTGATTTTCTGTCTCCTCATTCCCCCCCCCCAGTCTCCTGCATACTTGCTCTGTGTGTCCCACTGAATCCCCCCCCTCCTCTATCTTCAGTGCCATATGATGAGAGAACCCAGAGGAGGAGCACAGCTATTCTGCTCACAGGACATGCAGGGAGAGAGGTGAGCTGAGGGCAGGGGCGAACTGACAACTTATGGGGCCCCCGGGCAATAGGAGATTATGGGACCCCCAGACAATCAGAGATTATGGGGCCACATAGTAGACACACACACACAGTATACAATCACACAGTATTCACATACATGTACACACAGTATACACAGACATGTTTATATTGGCTGAGAAGGTACTAGAGAGGTGGGGCAGCTATAATCTCAGGATTTTAAGATGTAAAACAGATTTTTTTTTTTAACTTTAATTTCTCTTTATTTATTTTTTTTCCCCATTGTACAAAATATCATAACAAACAACTTATATACACAACAATTAAACTTGTCCACTATACAAATTCACACTTCCTATAGTATCAATTTATCCCACATTCCATTACCCCCCCCCCCCCTCTTCTCCCAACCCATCCCTCCTCCCTTACCCCATCCTCCCCCTCTCCCTCCCTCTCCTGGTATCCCTCTTCTCTAAATTTATCTTTGTTATCTCTAGGCTAGTTTTTAAACCTGTATTTCATGGTTTTCAAGCTGCTTTGTACTTCATTTACCCTTTTTCTTCTTCTTTTCCTTCTTTCCTCTTCTTCCTCCCTTCTTTTCTTTCTACTACTATTGTTGATCAGATGGATACCCTATTTCATTCAGCCACGGCCTCCAGATTTTCTCAAACCCTATAAGGTTTCCTCTACGTATATATACAGTTTTCTCCTTCCATATTAAATCATTGATAACCTGGGTCCACTCACTCACAAGAGGTGCACTTTCGGACTGCCATTTCTGTGCTATCAGTTTCCGCGCTTGAAATAAGCAGCGTGTAACTGCAAGCGTAGTACTTTTCTGTTCGCCCGGCATTTTCCTGTATCCTAGTATACAGGTTTTAGGATCTAGGTCCAAGTTAATCCCAAATATTTTATTTATAATTTCTGCTATTCCTTCCCAGTATCGAAACAGCTTTGGGCACCTCCACATCATATGTAGAAGGTCCCCATAGCCTCGGCATCTAGGACAGTTGGCGTCCGTCCTCCTTCCAAACAAGAACAGTCTCTTGGGAGTATAGTAGGCCCTGTATATCAGCATCAGATGTGACACTTTCTGTGATGGAGAAACCGATAATAGAGGCCCCAGTTCCAGTATTCTCTTCCACTGTTCCTCCGTGATCTCTCCTATGTCCTCTTCCCACTTCTTCTTTTGCTTGGCTAAGCCAGGTTCTATTTTGAGACCCCTACCTAATAACCCATAAAGGGTAGATATAACTCCCCTAGATGTATCTACTTTAATTATCTCCTGGGGTAAAGATATCTTATCCCACTCAGGGATCTGTGGACCAAACTGCGCTTTCAGAGCATGCCAGAGCTGAAGGTATTGAAAGAATGTCTGTTGCGGTAGGTCATATTCCTTTTTTAGATCCGTAAATGTTTTCAAAATTCTACCATCGTAGATTTGACCCAACCTGACTATTCCTTTCTTCTCCCATGTATTAATTCTCCCAATTGACAATATTTCCTGCAAGTTCTTATTATCCCACAAGGGTGTATATTCTGACCAACCTGTACATCCCAACATCTTTTTTACCGTTCTCCATACTTTACTCAGCATATTTATTATGGGGCCCTTGCGCTGAAAAGAACTTGCTTCCAGTGCATCTACCAGTTTTTTATTAACCAACAAGGGGGGGGGAAATAATTTACAAAGGGGGTGGGACTTTAAATGCAGCACATGGAAGCAAAACAATAAAAGGGCGAATGTGAAGGAGTTTTATTGATACATCAATCTAAATATACAAAAATACATAATAATAGTACAAATAAATAATTACAAAATAATAATGCAAAATAACATACATATAATGATACATATGATAGTAAATCCATTAAAAATACACTACAATTAAGTGCATTTATAATATAAAGTAAACAAAACAATATAAATATAAATATAAATATATATATATATATAAAAATAATGAATTCATATGATGTAAACAATAAAACTTTTCCTCATTCGTCTCTAAAAGGCATGGTATATGACAATACTTTAAAGGTAAAATCCGCAGGACCTCTGACCTCACTAAAGCTGAAGGGGGAGTAAGAATTCTATACTGACATAGAGGTCTTAATACAATTGGTAAATACATAGAAACCGGTAGCTCTACGCGTTTCGTGACTTAACCGCCACTCATCAGGAGCAAGCATATATGGGATCTAGGAAAAATTTAATATGAAAATAGAAAAATTGATTAAATATATATCAAAAAAATAAATAAATTATATATATAAATGACTAAAGAAGCAAGGTTGAATGAATAATGACCCCAACCAAAGCTAACTTACTAGAATTCGCTATGTAGCCGATGCGGTAGTGGGACTGAAAAAGCGGCCCGGAAAACAGCTCCAACCGGGAGCTGAGGTGGACAAACACCCAGCACCGATATGGGCGATAGCCAGGGTGAGTGACTCGCAGGGACATTCTAAAGGGAAAGGAAGGAAATGGGGTAAGAAAAGGTGGAGGGGGGAGGGGGAAGGGGGCAAAGAAGGAAAGGAAGGGAAGGGAGGGGGGGGGATTAAAGAAGACCCAAGTAGGAAAATTACACGAATATGTACAAAGATATAGAAAGAGGGAAGAAAAAAGGGGGGGAAAAAGGAGAGAAGAAGTGAAGGATATGTAAGTGGTGGGTAAAACACAATGGTGTGCAGAAGGGGGAGTGAAATTTGTACAGGTGTAAACTGGAAACCAGTGAATTAGAATAATCAAAGTAATAGTGTTAAGTGAAAACAAGTTACCTGGTAAACATGATGGTATCGGTGAAAAGAAGCCAAAAAGATCAGATACTGGCTAAACCCAGTAAAAGTGAACATAAGGAACGCCCTGCCTGCCAGGGACACCCGGGGAACAGCCCAGAAAAAACATCGGTCACAGGGGAGTCCACCAACGCCACGCCATTTGACGAAGGGGAAGGCGCCGTGCGCCGGGAACCGGAACCTCCGGTCCCTCGGCGCACAGCCCAGACACCCACCGCCAATGAGCATGATATATACAGGCCGTGCGCGATGACGTCAAAAAAGACGCCACGCCCACAACGTGCAATGCGTGACGTCGACACGTGTATACGACGCCTCCAGCCGCCCCGTACACAAAAGTTAAAGGAGAGGGAGGAGGCCCGCAAGACGTGTCGCAGCACCCGGAACAGGAGCAAAACCAGACCACAATGCAGCCCAAACGCACATCCTCCAACACAGCGCGAACTTGACACAATACCAGTCAAAATAAAAGAGGGAAATGAAAAAGGAAAAATGATAAAAAAATATATGGAGCAACTAACAAAATAATAAATAATTGATAAAAGTAAAAAAAATATATATATCAAAGGATGAGGATAAATTAGATAAATAAATAAATCAGGGGAGGATCAACATAGGTCATAATGTGCAGGCAGAGTACTATAGCTAAACTAGGAAGAGCTAAACCATGTGCTGCCATCCCGATTTACTGAAGACATTTTATAAGAGATAGGGACTTTGAGGAAAACAAGGTCTGGTAAGGCCCAATAATTCCATCCCTAGGGACTTTAAATGATAACACGGCCTGGTAAGGTCGTGAATATCCATCCCAATTACATTAACCAACAAGGGGGGGGGAAATAATTTACAAAGGGGGTGGGACTTTAAATGCAGCACATGGAAGCAAAACAATAAAAGGGCGAATGTGAAGGAGTTTTATTGATACATCAATCTAAATATACAAAAATACATAATAATAGTACAATTAAATAATTATTATAAATGCGTTTCGTGACTTAACCGCCACTCATCAGGAGCAAGCATATATGGGATCTAGGAAAAATTTAATATGAAAATAGAAAAATTTTTCTATTTTCATATTAAATTTTTAATTTTGAAATTTAATTTAAATTTTAATTTAAATTTTAAAAAATTAAATTTTTTAATATGAAAATAGAAAAATTTTTCTATTTTCATATTAAATTTTTCCTAGATCCCATATATGCTTGCTCCTGATGAGTGGCGGTTAAGTCACGAAACGCGTAGAGCTACCGGTTTCTATGTATTTACCAATTGTATTAAGACCTCTATGTCAGTATAGAATTCTTACTCCCCCTTCAGCTTTAGTGAGGTCAGAGGTCCTGCGGATTTTACCTTTAAAGTATTGTCATATACCATGCCTTTTAGAGACGAATGAGGAAAAGTTTTATTGTTTACATCATATGAATTCATTATTTTTATATATATATATATTTATATTTATATTTATATTGTTTTGTTTACTTTATATTATAAATGCACTTAATTGTAGTGTATTTTTAATGGATTTACTATCATATGTATCATTATATGTATGTTATTTTGCATTATTATTTTGTAATTATTTATTTGTACTATTATCATGTATTTTTGTATATTTAGATTGATGTATCAATAAAACTCCTTCACATTCGCCCTTTTATTGTTTTGCTTCCATGTGCTGCATTTAAAGTCCCACCCCCTTTGTAAATTATTTCCCCCCCCCTTGTTGGTTAATGTAATTGGGATGGATATTCACGACCTTACCAGGCCGTGTTATCATTTAAAGTCCCTAGGGATGGAATTATTGGGCCTTACCAGACCTTGTTTTCCTCAAAGTCCCTATCTCTTATAAAATGTCTTCAGTAAATCGGGATGGCAGCACATGGTTTAGCTCTTCCTAGTTTAGCTATAGTACTCTGCCTGCACATTATGACCTATGTTGATCCTCCCCTGATTTATTTATTTATCTAATTTATCCTCATCCTTTGATATATATATTTTTTTTACTTTTATCAATTATTTATTATTTTGTTAGTTGCTCCATATATTTTTTATCATTTTTCCTTTTTCATTTCCCTCTTTTATTTTGACTGGTATTGTGTCAAGTTCGCGCTGTGTTGGAGGATGTGGGTTTGGGCTGCATTGTGGTCTGGTTTTGCTCCTGTTCCGGGTGCTGCGACACGTCTTGCGGGCCTCCTCCCTCTCCTTTAACTTTTGTGTACGGGGCGGCTGGAGGCGTCGTATACACGTGTCGACGTCACGCATTGCACGTTGTGGGCGTGGCGTCTTTTTTGACGTCATCGCGCACGGCCTGTATATATCATGCTCATTGGCGGTGGGTGTCTGGGCTGTGCGCCGAGGGACCGGAGGTTCCGGTTCCCGGCGCACGGCGCCTTCCCCTTCGTCAAATGGCGTGGCGTTGGTGGACTCCCCTGTGACCGATGTTTTTTCTGGGCTGTTCCCCGGGTGTCCCTGGCAGGCAGGGCGTTCCTTATGTTCACTTTTACTGGGTTTAGCCAGTATCTGATCTTTTTGGCTTCTTTTCACCGATACCATCATGTTTACCAGGTAACTTGTTTTCACTTAACACTATTACTTTGATTATTCTAATTCACTGGTTTCCAGTTTACACCTGTACAAATTTCACTCCCCCTTCTGCACACCATTGTGTTTTACCCACCACTTACATATCCTTCACTTCTTCTCTCCTTTTTCCCCCCCTTTTTTCTTCCCTCTTTCTATATCTTTGTACATATTCGTGTAATTTTCCTACTTGGGTCTTCTTTAATCCCCCCCCCTCCCTTCCCTTCCTTTCCTTCTTTGCCCCCTTCCCCCTCCCCCCTCCACCTTTTCTTACCCCATTTCCTTCCTTTCCCTTTAGAATGTCCCTGCGAGTCACTCACCCTGGCTATCGCCCATATCGGTGCTGGGTGTTTGTCCACCTCAGCTCCCGGTTGGAGCTGTTTTCCGGGCCGCTTTTTCAGTCCCACTACCGCATCGGCTACATAGCGAATTCTAGTAAGTTAGCTTTGGTTGGGGTCATTATTCATTCAACCTTGCTTCTTTAGTCATTTATATATATAATTTATTTATTTTTTTGATATATATTTAATTAATTTTTCTATTTTCATATTAAATTTTTCCTAGATCCCATATATGCTTGCTCCTGATGAGTGGCGGTTAAGTCACGAAACGCGTAGAGCTACCGGTTTCTATGTATTTACCAATTGTATTAAGACCTCTATGTCAGTATAGAATTCTTACTCCCCCTTCAGCTTTAGTGAGGTCAGAGGTCCTGCGGATTTTACCTTTAAAGTATTGTCATATACCATGCCTTTTAGAGACGAATGAGGAAAAGTTTTATTGTTTACATCATATGAATTCATTATTTTTATATATATATATATTTATATTTATATTTATATTGTTTTGTTTACTTTATATTATAAATGCACTTAATTGTAGTGTATTTTTAATGGATTTACTATCATATGTATCATTATATGTATGTTATTTTGCATTATTATTTTGTAATTATTTATTTGTACTATTATTATGTATTTTTGTATATTTAGATTGATGTATCAATAAAACTCCTTCACATTCGCCCTTTTATTGTTTTGCTTCCATGTGCTGCATTTAAAGTCCCACCCCCTTTGTAAATTATTTCCCCCCCCCTTGTTGGTTAATGTAATTGGGATGGATATTCACGACCTTACCAGGCCGTGTTATCATTTAAAGTCCCTAGGGATGGAATTATTGGGCCTTACCAGACCTTGTTTTCCTCAAAGTCCCTATCTCTTATAAAATGTCTACCAGTTTTTTATGTGGGGCTCCAATCAGCATTGCTCTGCCATTTGGGTTACCCTCCCCCTCCTGGTTACATCCCACCAGATGTTGCAGTTGCGCTGCTAAATAATAATTCCTAGGGTTGGGCACGGCTAATCCCCCCCTATCCATTGGCTGCTGTAACGCCTGGAGTCGAATTCTCGCTTGTCCCTTTTTCCAAATTAACTCCCGAAAGAGAGTTTCAAACTTTTTAAACCATTTTTTCCCTATCCACACCGGGGCATTGTGCAGAACATACAACAATTGTGGCAACCATATCATTTTTATCAGGCTACAACGACCCGCTACCGACAAGGGAAGTCGACTCCAGGCGTCACAGCTTCGCTTGAATTTACCCAATAACGGAAGCATATTTTTATCAACATATTGCTCTAAGTTTACTGTTAAGTATATACCTAGGTATTTCATTGAGTCCACTAGTGATGGCCGAACGGTTCGCCCGGCGGTCGTTTCGCGGCGAATTTCCGACTTTCGCCGTCCGCGGGTTCGAACGCCTTTTTCCGTCGTTCGCCCCGGCGGACTTACGTGTTTAATGTATACAAGAACTTTAACCTTTCGTGACACGTTTATCATGTGTTACAGGACAACCAATTGAGACATGACAGCTCATGGACACTTGGACATTCCCCCTAACCTATAAATACACCCGATCCGGTGGCCATTTTACATTCTTTCTTCTGTCACTGTAGGGAAAGGATCCTGTGTGGAGTAGGGACAGAGAAAACGCTAGCTATTTGGTACACAAAAGTTCTTTTCAGGACTGGTATAGGTGTTAGGTCAGCAGCCTGAGTTTCTTTTGTCAGTTTAGATAAAGGGACAGAGCGCTGTATGCTGCTATTTTAGGGACAGCTCAGCCAGATTAGTCTTTCTTCATCATCATCATCATCATCATCATTAGCTGTTACTATCAGGTCCACAAAAGAGCTGTTCCAGCTAATCGTTCCAGCCTACTCTTTTTTGCCAATTTGTATAGGGACAGGCAGGAAGCAGTGTGTCAGGCAGTGAGGATAATTTTAAAGACTTGCTGTTACTATTAGTTCCACAAAGGTTCTTTTCAGGACTGGTATCAGTGGTACGGTAATAGGCTTGTACACGTATAATATTCTTTCTTCCAAATATAGAAAGAATATTATACTTGACTGCTGCCCTTCTGCTGCAGTCTGCTAATCATTCACAACTCACTTGTTCCACAAAGCTCTTTATCAGGACTGGTAACTTGGTCTGTCTAGGGTGCTACGGTACATAGGCTTGGGTGCGGTACAGTCTGCTGTTCTGTAAGGACCGCTATCGGTCCACAATACATAGGGTTGCCGTGCACTACTGCTGACCGCTGCCCTATACTGCAGCAGTCCTTCATTGGTATAGGGACTGACGTACAGTCTGCTAATCACTAACACACAACCTGCTTGGTCCACAAAAGTTCTTATAAGGACTGGTAACTTGGTATAGGGTGCTACGGTACATAGGCCTGAGTGCGTTACAGTCTGCTGTTCTGTAAGGACCGCTATCGGTCCACAATACATAGGGTTGCCGTGCACTACTGCTGACCGCTGCCCTATACTGCAGCAGTCCTTCAGCGGTATAGGGACTGACGCACAGTCTGCTAAACACTAACACACAACCTGCTTGGTCCACAAAAGTTTTTATAAGGACTGGTAACTTGGTATAGGGTGCTACGGTACATAGGCCTGAGTGCAGTACAGTCTGCTGTTCTGTAAGGACCGCTATCGGTCCACAATACATAGGGTTGCCGTGCACTACTGCTGACCGCTGCCCTATACTGCAGCAGTCCTTCATTGGTATAGGGACTGACGTACAGTCTGCTAATCACTAACACACAACCTGCTTGGTCCACAAAAGTTCTTATAAGGACTGGTAACTTGGTATAGGGTGCTACGGTACATAGGCCTGAGTGCGTTACAGTCTGCTGTTCTGTAAGGACCGCTATCGGTCCACAATACATAGGGTTGCCGTGCACTACTGCTGACCGCTGCCCTATACTGCAGCAGTCCTTCATTGGTATAGGGACTGACGTACAGTCTGCTAATCACTAACACACAACCTGCTTGTTCCACAAAAGTTCTTATAAGGACTGGTAACTTGGTATAGGGTGCTACGGTACATAGGCTTGAGTGCGGTACAGTCTGCTGTTCTGTAAGGACCGCTATCGGTCCACAATAGATAGGGTTGACGTGCACCACTGCTGACCGCTGCCCTATACTGCAGCAGTCCTTCAGCGGTATAGGGACTGACGTACAGTCTGCTAAACACTAATACACAACCTGCTTGGTCCACAAAAGTTCTTATAAGGACTGGTAACTTGGTATAGGGTGCTACGGTACATAGGCTTGAGTGCGGTACAGTCTGCTGTTCTGTAAGGACCGCTATCGGTCCACAATAGATAGGGTTGACGTGCACCACTGCTGACCGCTGCCCTATACTGCAGCAGTCCTTCAGCGGTATAGGGACTGACGCACAGTCTGCTAAACACTAACACACAACCTGCTTGGTCCACAAAAGTTTTTATAAGGACTGGTAACTTGGTATAGGGTGCTACGGTACATAGGCCTGAGTGCGTTACAGTCTGCTGTTCTGTAAGGACCGCTATCGGTCCACAATACATAGGGTTGCCGTGCACTACTGCTGACCGCTGCCCTATACTGCAGCAGTCCTTCATTGGTATAGGGACTGACGTACAGTCTGCTAATCACTAACACACAACCTGCTTGGTCCACAAAAGTTCTTATAAGGACTGGTAACTTGGTATAGGGTGCTACGGTACATAGGCCTGAGTGCGTTACAGTCTGCTGTTCTGTAAGGACCGCTATCGGTCCACAATACATAGGGTTGCCGTGCACTACTGCTGACCGCTGCCCTATACTGCAGCAGTCCTTCAGCGGTATAGGGACTGACGCACAGTCTGCTAAACACTAACACACAACCTGCTTGGTCCACAAAAGTTCTTATAAGGACTGGTAACTTGGTATAGGGTGCTACGGTACATAGGCCTGAGTGCAGTACAGTCTGCTGTTCTGTAAGGACCGCTATCGGTCCACAATACATAGGGTTGCCGTGCACTACTGCTGACCGCTGCCCTATACTGCAGCAGTCCTTCATTGGTATAGGGACTGACGTACAGTCTGCTAATCACTAACACACAACCTGCTTGTTCCACAAAAGTTCTTATAAGGACTGGTAACTTGGTATAGGGTGCTACGGTACATAGGCTTGAGTGCGGTACAGTCTGCTGTTCTGTAAGGACCGCTATCGGTCCACAATAGATAGGGTTGACGTGCACCACTGCTGACCGCTGCCCTATACTGCAGCAGTCCTTCAGCGGTATAGGGACTGACGTACAGTCTGCTAAACACTAATACACAACCTGCTTGGTCCACAAAAGTTCTTATAAGGACTGGTAACTTGGTATAGGGTGCTACGGTACATAGGCTTGAGTGCGGTACAGTCTGCTGTTCTGTAAGGACCGCTATCGGTCCACAATAGATAGGGTTGACGTGCACCACTGCTGACCGCTGCCCTATACTGCAGCAGTCCTTCAGCGGTATAGGGACTGACGTACAGTCTGCTAAACACTAATACACAACCTGCTTGGTCCACAAAAGTTCTTATAAGGACTGGTAACTTGGTATAGGGTGCTACGGTACATAGGCTTGAGTGCGGTACAGTCTGCTGTTCTGTAAGGACCGCTATAGGTCCACAATAGATAGGGTTGACGTGCACCACTGCTGACCGCTCACCTATACTGCAGCAGTCCTTCAGCGGTATAGGGACTAAGAGTTTTGTCACAGGGTCATTTAAAAAATGACATGCAGAGGAAGAGGCAGGCCCTTCCGCAGGGGTGGTAGGGGTAGGGCAGGAGCAACAGGCTTGAGCCAAAGTGGGAAGTTGCAGAAGGTGCGTTCAATTACTTTAAAGGATGCACCAGACTTGGTTGAGTGGCTCGCTCAGCCTTACTCTTCTGCACCCTCCTCATCCTCTCGATCTGCACCCTCTTCTTCACTCTCTGCTATGTGCACCCCCAAAGACACTACCACCAACAACACGACCACCACCACCACCACCACATACCTTCCGCTTGAGTCACTGGAATTATTTTCCGATCCATATCAAGAGGACATTTCTGATGCGCAGCCACTCTTGGTATTGGATCAGGAAGAGGAGGTAGCAACAAGCGCTACTCAGCAGTCTGACGCCAGTACCCAGATCAGCCCAAGGAGGAGGTTGGTCCCCGGTGTTGCTGCCTACTCTACTTATAGCGGTGGGGAAGGTGACGTTGATGATGACGTGTCTAGTGATGTCACGTGGGTGCCCACAAGAGAGGAAGAGGAGGGGAGTTCAGAGGGAGATATGGACCAGCAGATAGGGAGGAGAAGCAGCAATGACTTACATTGCACAGCAGGGACAAAGCAGACTGCAAATGTATCAGGAGCGAGTCATCGACCATGTACGGTCACATCTGGCGCTCCCAGGACACCGGCACATGGCTCCGCAGTGTGGGCTTTTTTTAACGTGTCCGCTGCTGACAATAGCGTTGCCATCTGCAATCTTTGCAGTCAACGCGTTAGTCGCGGTAAGCCCAATACTCACCTAGGGACGACCGCCTTAAGAAGGCACATGAGCAGCCATCACCGAGCCCAGTGGGAGCAACGGAACACACAAAGCCACACTGCAGGCTCTCACCGTCCAGCCTCGTCTTCTACTTCTCCTTCTCCTCTCTCCTCACAATTGTCCTCCACTCCACCTTCCATCACGCCAAGCTCACATTTTTCTGCAAAAAGGCAGGCTTCCGTGGGCCTAATGTTTGAGCGTAAAAAAATGATGACGCCGGATAACCCTCTTGCCCAACGGTTGGCGGCTGGCTTGTCAGAACTCATAGCCCGCCAACTACTGCCATATAAACTGGTGGACTCGGAGGCCTTTCGCAAATTTGTGGCCATTGGAACACCACAATGGAAGGTCCCAGGAAGGAAGTATTTCTCAGAGAAGGGCATCCCAGAGCTATATGGCCATGTTCAGCGGCAAGTGAATGTATCTCTGGCACACAGTGTCGGTGCCAAGATACATCTGACCACAGACACGTGGTCTAGCAAACACGGGCAGGGAAGGTATATCAGTTTTACTGCCCACTGGGTGAACCTTCTGACGGCCGTCAAGCATGTAACCCGTGGCACCCGTGTAGATTTGGTTTTACCGCCACGGATTGCATGCAGGCCTGACTCTTCTTCTCCTCCTCCTACTCCATCCTCCTCCCTCTCCTCCTCAGCTGCCTCCTCCTTTTCCGCTGCTAGCGTCTCTTCCACTGCACCGCCCAAGCTCCCCAGAACCTATTCCACATGCCAGGTGAGACGTTGCCATGCCGTGCTGCGTCTGTTGTGCCTGGAAGCAAAGAGCCACACTGGCCCGGCACTCCTTTCAGCTTTGCGTTCACAGGCAGATGAGTGGCTAACACCGCTCAATTTGACAGTTGGTAAAGTGGTGTGTGACAACGGTGCCAATCTGCTTAGCGCATTGAAACAGGGCAAAATCACGCACGTGCCGTGCATGGCACACGTCTTAAACTTGGTCGTGCAGCGATTCCTTGTCAAATACCCTGGGGTCCAGGACATCTTGCGGCAGGCAAGGAAAATCTCGGCCCATTTCAGAAGATCTTACACGGCCATGGCTCGCCTTGCTGACATTCAGCGGCGACACCATCTGCCGGTCAGACGTCTTATTTGCGATTGCCCGACGCGATGGAACTCAACCTTCTATATGCTTGATAGGCTGCTCCAGCAGAAACGTGCAGTTAACGTCTACCTGTATGAACTCTGCGAAAGAAACGGTTCTGGGGAGCTGGGTTTTTTTTCACCGCGCCAGTGGCTGCTCATGCGCGACACATGCAGACTTCTGCGGCCATTTGAGGAGATCACCAAACTGGTCAGTCGCAGCCATGGCGCCATCAGTGACATGGTACCTTATGCCTTCTTTCTGGAGCGTGCATTGCGTCGTGTCATTGATCAGGCTGTGGAGGAGCAGGAGCGGGAAGATGAGGAAGTCGCAATGCTGGATGAATTCCCAGGGGGGGCTACTCTATCTGAGACAAGTCAACAACAGGAGTCTGATGAGGAGTCAGAGGAGGATGGTGCCGGGGCGGATGAGCAGGAGCAAGAAGAGCATGCTTTAAACCTTTCTGGGATCCCTGTTGTGCGAGGATGGGGAGAGGAGAATGAAGAGGACGACATTATCCTGGATGATGAGCAGGAGCCAGGCCACCACACCGCTTCCACTTTAGTGCAAATGGGGGCCTTCATGCTCCAGTGTTTTAATAGGGACCCCCGTATAAAAAGCATGAGGGTCAAGGACCAGTACTGGGTGGCAACGTACTTAGACCCCCGGTACAAACACAAAATGGCGGAAATGTTACCGCCGTCGCAGAGGGCTGTCAGAATGCAGCACTTCCAGGCCTTGCTTCGAGAAATGCTGCATTCTGCTTTTGCGTGCGCTGGCAGAGGAGCAATTCCCACTCCCAGAGAAGGATTTGCGGGTACCAATCCAACAGCGCCTGCAAGAAGAGGCCGGTTTGAAGATGTGTTGGTGACTTCGGATATGAGGTCATTCTTTCAGCCGACCCATCGACAGGTGTCATCCGGATCCAGCATCAGGGAACGCCTAGACCGTCAGGTGTCCGACTACATTGGGTTAACGGCCGATGTGGACGCTCTGAGGAGTGATGAACCCCTAGACTACTGGGTGGGCAGGCTTGACCTCTGGCCAGAGCTTGCCCAATTTGCAATCGAACTGTTGGCTTGCCCCTCATCCAGTGTCCTGTCCGAAAGGACGTTCAGCGCAGCAGGGGGGATTGTGACCGATAAGCGTACTCGCCTAGCTCACCACAGTGTTAACTACCTCACATTTCTAAAAATGAATGAGGCATGGATCTCGGAGGAATTCAACACATGTGATCAGTAGACCATGTATATGTCTATAAACAATTTTTGGAATCAAGCACACAGACCTTCTTAATTCATTTGGCTCACTTCCCTGACCCAAAAAAGCACACCGTACTATATGCCCCTACCCTCCTCTTTGAAGAGGTTGAGCGGTGTCATATTTCTACTGGGGCTGCTTATTATGAGGGGTTCCCACCATCCCTGTGCTGTGCTGACTTCCTCCTGGGTGTTCTTATTATGAGGGGCTCCCACCATCCCTGTGCTGTGCTGACTTCCTCCTGGGGGTTCTTATTATGAGGGGATCACACCATCCCTGTGCTGTGCTGACTTCCTCCTGGGGCTGCTTACGGTGCTGCTGTCAGCGCTGTATGTCACGGAGCTGCTGTCAGCGCTGTATGTCACGGAGCTGCTGTCAGCGCTGTATGTCACGGAGCTGCTGTCAGCGCTGTATGTCACGGAGCTGCTGTCAGCGCTGTATGTCACGGAGCTGCTGTCAGCGCTGTATGTCACGGAGCTGCTGTCAGCGCTGTATGTCACGGAGCTGCTGTCAGCGCTGTATGTCACGGAGCTGCTGTCAGCGCTGTATGTCACGGAGCTGCTGTCAGCGCTGTATGTCACGGTGCTGCTGTCAGCGCTGTATGTCACGGAGCTGCTGTCAGCGCTGTATGTCACGGAGCTGCTGTCAGTGCTGTATGTCACGGAGCTGCTGTCAGCGCTGTATGTCACGGAGCTGCTGTCAGCGCTGTATGTCACGGAGCTGCTGTCAGCGCTGTATGTCACGGTGCTGCTGTCAGCGCTGTATGTCACGGAGCTGCTGTCAGCGCTGTATGTCACGGAGCTGCTGTCAGCGCTGTATGTCACGGAGCTGCTGTCAGCGCTGTATGTCACGGAGCTGCTGTCAGCGCTGTATGTCACGGAGCTGCTGTCAGCGCTGTATGTCACGGAGCTGCTGTCAGCGCTGTATGTCACGGAGCTGCTGTCAGCGCTGTATGTCACGGAGCTGCTGTCAGCGCTGTATGTCACGGAGCTGCTGTCAGCGCTGTATGTCACGGAGCTGCTGTCAGTGCTGTATGTCACGGAGCTGCTGTCAGCGCTGTATGTCACGGAGCTGCTGTCAGCGCTGTATGTCACGGAGCTGCTGTCAGTGCTGTATGTCACGGAGCTGCTGTCAGCGCTGTATGTCACGGAGCTGCTGTCAGCGCTGTATGTCACGGAGCTGCTGTCAGCGCTGTATGTCACGGTGCTGCTGTCAGCGCTGTATGTCACGGAGCTGCTGTCAGCGCTGTATGTCACGGAGCTGCTGTCAGCGCTGTATGTCACGGAGCTGCTGTCAGCGCTGTATGTCACGGAGCTGCTGTCAGCGCTGTATGTCACGGAGCTGCTGTCAGCGCTGTATGTCACGGAGCTGCTGTCAGCGCTGTATGTCACGGAGCTGCTGTCAGCGCTGTATGTCACGGAGCTGCTGTCAGCGCTGTATGTCACGGAGCTGCTGTCAGCGCTGTATGTCACGGAGCTGCTGTCAGCGCTGTATGTCACGGTGCTGCTGTCAGCGCTGTATGTCACGGAGCTGCTGTCAGCGCTGTATGTCACGGAGCTGCTGTCAGTGCTGTATGTCACGGAGCTGCTGTCAGCGCTGTATGTCACGGAGCTGCTGTCAGCGCTGTATGTCACGGAGCTGCTGTCAGCGCTGTATGTCACGGTGCTGCTGTCAGCGCTGTATGTCACGGAGCTGCTGTCAGCGCTGTATGTCACGGAGCTGCTGTCAGCGCTGTATGTCACGGAGCTGCTGTCAGCGCTGTATGTCACGGAGCTGCTGTCAGCGCTGTATGTCACGGAGCTGCTGTCAGCGCTGTATGTCACGGAGCTGCTGTCAGCGCTGTATGTCACGGAGCTGCTGTCAGCGCTGTATGTCACGGAGCTGCTGTCAGCGCTGTATGTCACGGAGCTGCTGTCAGCGCTGTATGTCACGGAGCTGCTGTCAGCGCTGTATGTCACGGAGCTGCTGTCAGCGCTGTATGTCACGGAGCTGCTGTCAGCGCTGTATGTCACGGTGCTGCTGTCAGCGCTGTATGTCACGGAGCTGCTGTCAGCGCTGTATGTCACGGAGCTGCTGTCAGTGCTGTATGTCACGGAGCTGCTGTCAGCGCTGTATGTCACGGAGCTGCTGTCAGCGCTGTATGTCACGGAGCTGCTGTCAGCGCTGTATGTCACGGTGCTGCTGTCAGCGCTGTATGTCACGGAGCTGCTGTCAGCGCTGTATGTCACGGAGCTGCTGTCAGCGCTGTATGTCACGGAGCTGCTGTCAGCGCTGTATGTCACGGAGCTGCTGTCAGCGCTGTATGTCACGGAGCTGCTGTCAGCGCTGTATGTCACGGTGCTGATGTCAGTGCTCTGTATTACGGTGCTGCTGTCAGTGCTCTGTATCTCCTGCACCCTCTTGTTTGCCTACCCTGGTCCCTGACCTTCCCTCTCCTCCATTGCCTTCATTAGCTCCATAGTCCTGAATTGTCAGAACAATTTCCCAAATAAAAAAAAAATGCTTGTAGTTATCGATCCCAAATTCACCTCATACATGTATTATGCTATTGTCCAGGTGGTGGGACTACGTGCTACCCCCTAATAATTACCCCGTGGCCGCAAATTCGACCTAAAGGTTTGCGAAATTCGCCTCCCATTGAAGTCAATGGAGCCCGCGGCGAACGGTCGTTTTCGCGAACGTTTGTGTCCGTTCGCGTTTCGCGTTCGCGAAACGTCCCGTCGGAAGTTCGTCCATCACTAGAGTCCACCATTTCTAGTTGCGGTATCCCAGTCGCAGTCACTGCGGCTGGGGTATCTACTTGGAGCAGCTCTGACTTCCCCCAGTTTATTGTCAAACCTGTAAAACCTCCAAAGTCCTCTACAAGTTTAATTGCCTTTGCCAGAGATTGACCAGTGTCCCCTAAAAAGAGAAGAACATCATCTGCATAAAGTGCGATTCTCTCCTCTCTGTCCTCTTCCCTTTGAAAACCAGATATCTCAGGGTCTGACCTAATAGCGATCGCCAATGGCTCCATTGCAATAGCGAAGAGCAGAGGGGAAAGAGGGCACCCCTGCCTTGTCCCTCTGCTCATCTCTATTCTTTCAGATTGTTCTTTATTTATTCTTACTTTTGCACTGGAGTCACTGTACATCATTTTAATCCATCCGATGAACGCGGGGCCGACCCCGCACCCCTCCAGGACACGCCATAAATATCCCCATTCTAGACTATCAAAAGCCTTTGTCATGTCCAAAGATAGGATGGCCCTCGAGCCCGCGTTCATCGGAGGGGTCTGAATGTTTAAAAATGCCCTTCTTATATTCATACTGGTTGATCGTCCGGCAATAAAACCTGTCTGATCTATGTGTATCAGCCTATTAATAACTTTATTTAGCCTATTCGACAATACCTTCGCTAAAATTTTAGCATCAGAACATAAAAGTGATATCGGCCTGTACGAAGCTACCTCTTGAGGATCTTTTCCTTCTTTAGGTATTACAATAATGGTCGCCTCCATCATAGATGCGGGCAGTTTCCCCTCTACCTTTGCCCCTTTCAAAGTCCTAAGTAGTTCTGGGAGTAAAATTTCACTATATTTCTTGTATAGTTCCACCGGTAGGCCGTCTGGCCCCGGGGACTTTTGGTTAGCCATACCAGTCACTGCCTGCTGTATCTCACTAAGGGTTATAGGGGCTTCCAGATCATCCCTCTCCTCTTGAGTGAGGGTTGGAAGTTTCACTTTTTCCAAAAATGCACCCATACCTTCTTCGTTCCTCTGGCCTCGAGTTCTGTATAGTTCCTCATAGAAAACCCTGAAGGCTTCTACAATCTCCTTTTCGCTTGTAAGAACTGTCCCATTCATGGACTTAAATCGCTGGGATTGTAGCTGAGGGGGAGTTAGTTTTTACTAGCTGGGCTAATGTTCTCCCGACACTCTCTCCCTCCCCAAAATAGCGTTGCTTCTGAAATAATCGCTTATTTTCTTCCCTTTTAATAATTGCCGACCTATACCCATGCTGTTTGTTTAACCATATTCTTTGTTTTTCATAGGTGGAATCCTGAACATAGTTCTCCTCTGCCTCTATTACTTCCTTCCTAATTTTCCCCTCCCAGCTCCTAGATTTCTGTTTGATTTTAGTCACCTGGTGGATCAGAATACCTCTAGTATATGCTTTTAATGTATCCCATGTTGTATTAGTTGGGGCAGTGTCTATATTGAATACTAAAAACTCTTTTAATCTTTTTGGAATTTCTTCTACATCCTTCATTAGTTCAAGCCAGAATGGACTTATTCTCCAACCCCCCGGTATTTTTCTTTTTTCCCCTGTTCTCAGTACTATTTTCAAAAGTGAGTGGTCAGATATTCCCCTAGGTAGGTACTCTATATTTCTTACATCTTGCAGCGCTTCCTCATTTCCCAGGGCTAGATCTATTCTGGATAGTGTTGAGTGAGAACTTGAAAAACAAGAATATTGCCTTACATTCATATTCCTCACCCTCCACATATCCAACAATCCTACTTCCTTCAGGAAATAACTTAATCTTGTTAACCCCGTTTCTCCTAGTTGAAGTTTACTGGGGAACCTATCAGCCCCTCTATCAAGCACTTCATTAAAATCCCCCAAAATTATTACTGGTACCTCCTCCTTGTCTGCCAGAAAATCCATTAGTCTATACACCACCTCCATCTTAAACGGGGGTGGCACATAGACACACACCAGAACACATGGCCTATCTTCCAAAACACAATATAAAAAAATATAACGGCCCAGTTCGTCTAAGCTGGCCTGTCTGCAGACGAATCTCACCCCTGTTCCTATCATCGCACACACTCCCCTCGAGTAGGATGTGTGGGTGGAGTGGTATTGATTTTTATACCTCCTATTTTTAAATTGGGGGATAGTTGATTTTGTTAAATGTGTCTCCTGCAGACAGGCCAGACCGATCGCATGTCTATCCAGCATCGAAAAAACTGCTGCTCGTTTAGTCGGACTCCCCAAGCCTCTTATATTCCAAGAGGCAACATTAAGTACCTTATCCAGCATTATTCAGCATATAACGGAAAAAAATTAAAATAAATAAACAAAAAAGGGGGTGGAACTTCAAATTTTGTGAAAAATATCCTATAATATCTCATTCTACCCGTGCTCCCCCCATATCCACCTAGTTTACAAAATCCCTGCAGGTGTGTCATTTTTATAATAGTAGCTTCCAATTGAGCTACTATTTGTGTGCAGAATATACAATATGCAGCTTTCAACCTTCTGTGATCCTCTGTATTCAAAATTTTTTGACCCCTTCTACCCTCTCTCCTTTTCCAACCCCTCCCAACCCCCCCCCCCCTCCCTATCCCCCCAACCCACCACCACCTATCTAGGTACTCCCTTAAGGGGGTATACATGGCCCATTCACACTCCTCCCTTCCATCCCTCCCTCCCTTCACTTCCCCACTCTTATTACACTCTACTTCCACCCTAGGGGAGACAAACACCGCAAGTAAAATAAAACAGGCATAAAGAAGAAAAAGTGAAACCTTAGTCCCTATCTCCCCTACTATCATTGTTTCATACCTCATTTAAATCTCCCTCAGCTCTCTCCCTGTACTCCAGAGAAAAAAAAAAAAAATATTCAAAAAAAGACCCTAATTCCCCTCCCCCACCCCCTTAATGCATCTGTAATGACTCCTTGTTAGCCTCCAGCCATAAGGTTACATCTCCCGGGGCGTCGAACACCCGTATTCCCCCCAGTGTCACTATTCGCAAGCGTGCTGGGTATAAAAGGGCATATGTAATCTTATGGGTTCTTAAGGTACGTTTAACTTCTAAGAAATCGGCCCTACGCCTCTGCAGTTCTGGTGAATAATCTGAATAAAAAGAAATCCTTACACCATCATACATAACACTCCCCATATCCCTAGCCTTACGCATCAACGTCACTTTATCATTATAATTAAAAAATTTCAAAATCATTGGTCTAGGACGACCCCCAGGAGGCGGGGCTTTAAAAGGAACCCGATGGGCCCTTTCTATTGAGAAAAAAGGTGAGAATTTTTCTCTGCCAAATAGTTCTATGAACCATGTCTCTAAAAATTTTATAGGGTCAGAGCCTTCGCATCTCTCAGGCAGTCCCAGCACCCTAATATTGTCTCTTCGAAGTCTATTTTCTACTTCATCCATTCTGGCGGTTTGGCTGGTTAGTTGTTTTCTCAGACTGTTAACCTCTTGATGTAATGGGTGTAAAACATCTCCTTATCCTTATTTCTAATGCTGCCGTTCTTTCCGCTGCGTTATGTATGTCCTGTCTAATCAATAGTAACTCCTCCTTCATACTTTTAAATTGGCCACATAGATCTCCCAGCGAGTTTTTACATGCATTAACAGCTTGAAGGACCTCTCTTAATGTTGGTTCCTCTACAGTAGGGGGATTACCTTTAGTACCCACTTCGGTCTCATTTTGGGTTGTCCCTTGATGTTTGCTTACATTCTTTGAGCTGGGTACTGCTACAATTTTTGAGCCTGAAGGACCTTGGCTTTTTCTATCCACTGATCCCCCCTGTTGTGTTTTTACTTGAGTAGGCTGGGCTTGTTGTTCCGTTTGCTCTCCCTTTATTGGAGACTGACCCGGTGTACGGGTATACCGTTCTAATTTTGCTGCAGCTGATCGCGCAACCTGAGCATTTTTTTCTTTTGAGGAGCGGAGGTGTTGTATCCCTGCGTTCTCCTCCAGTGCCTGATCCTCTCCTCTCCTCCTTGACATCTTTATTGCTCAGGATTGGTATAAAGAGTCTAGGCCTGACCTCAAAGAGAAAAAAAAAAAAAAAAAAGGGGCAGCACGGCCAAGAGGAAAAAAAAATAAGTGGGGGATAGTAATAGAATAATAGCTCAAAGCAGCTAAAAAATAACAAAAGGGGGGGGAGGGGGGGGGGGGGTAAATCCCTGTGCTGGGTCAACCGAGTGTATATAGACCAGTTTTCCTTCAGCGAGAGCATGCGTCAAATGTCTTGTTATTATACCGCGCCTGCGGAGCATTTATAACATTTAACCTTTAAGCAGCTGTCCTTTCAGGATTCTTTTTGCCCGTGTATCAAAACACTGATATTCACACAGTCATTGTACCTCCCAGTCAGGGTTACAAAAATATTAGCCAGCCTGGGTTATCCTTTAAGAGTTTCCTCAAGTAGACAGTATATTTCCACAGATAAGAGCAAAAGTTTTCCTACCAGGAGGGAAAATAAGTGCTTGCTCCAATCCTGGTCCCAGCTGCTCAGCGCTCTGCTTTCTGTCAGGCCTCCCCCATCTCCACTTCACATACCTCGGGAGCCTTCTAGCTTCCTCCGGGCTCAGCTGCTGGGGCGTCTCTCAAAGCGATATTCAACTCGCCGCCGTCCGTGCCGCGTCTCGGTGTACTCTCGCGGTCTTTGCACTACTCTCCGACAGTCCTCGGCTTCTCTCGGCGGCCTTCGGCGTGCCTCGGCAATCTCCGGCTGTTTCCGGGTATACGCAGGTACCTTCGGAAGTCTCCGACCTCAATGAGTTCTCCGGAGCTCCTCAAGCGTTCGCATAGGGCCGCTTCGCCGCTCTGCCTTCCCAGCCAGGGTACACTAGACGTCGGAGCACAGGGAGAGAGTCCGCCGGCGGGTCATTCACCTCACATCACCTCGCCGTCTCCACACCTCCCACACCTTCCGCATCCGGCCACTCCCCCGTAAAACAGATTTTTACATACTGTCCCTGGTTTTACTGAGGCTGGTGACCCTGATGGTGCGCCCTAGTGGCCCGGGGCCCTCTGGCAATGCCCGAGTGGCCAAATGGTCAGTCCGCCCCTGGCTGAGGGAGGAACATCAGTTTGGGGTGGTAAGCTGAGCACAATACCTGGCAAAGTTTAATGCCAGGAGGAAAGTTTATGTGGAAATATGTGAAGGGTTGGAATAGCAGCGAGTGTGTGTTGGAGCCCCTGCAGAGTTTGCAGCCCCCCAAGCTAACATACATCTCCTAAGCAGGAACACATCACTATCTCCCCAAGCATTCTGTCCAGATAATGTGCAGTTCATTTATGACCTTTCCGTTTAACCCTGTGTTATCCAAACTCTGTTCAATGAAAAGTGTAAACTCACCACATAAACACTATATACAAAATAACATTCCCCAATAAAGATCAGAACATGATGTTCACATTTGTATGGAAGCACAACGGAATGAATGCTGATTATTCAGAGAATTACCGGATTTATGTTTATTGAGGATTGTTTTTTTTTTATGTACTAACAGTTAAGCTTCATACACACAATACGAAAATTGGATGAAAAATACCACTTTTGACGCATTCGTGCATATAAGCGTATCATTTATTTATTTTTTGGTGGGGGAATGGATCTTGGGTGAGAGTTCCCACACTTTTTTTCCCAGGACTTGACCCCTGAGTAAATGAGCAAGACTTTGACTGTGCAGGAAAATGTACCATGCACATTGTCACAATGTCAATTTCAACGCCCATTTGAATTTTAATTTTAAACCAGCCAAATACATTCCACGTCCATCAAAACAAAGTCTTAGAAAAGCATATCACTGCCTGCATGTTGCAGCGGATTCTTGCTCTCTGTGTGGAAGCAGTGGTCTCTCTAAAGAGGTCCGTCATTCCGCCTTCTGAGCTGGAGCTAGTCAATCAGCAGAGAGCATGAGCTTTGCCAATTGCAGAGATATAGCTCTGACTCAGCAAGGGGCATACCAGACCTTTGCATTGCTTCCACACAAGGATCCTTCTCTGCAACCTGCTGGACAGGGACAGGCTTTTCTACTCCAACTGTGGCTGTTTCCTAAGAAAACAAACTCTAATACTGGAGCACCTTTTGTTTTATTGCCCCCGAAATTTATTAGCTGTTTTAAAACAGTTTATCTGTGCTTAACACAATTTTTTTTTTGTAAATACACTATATTACCAAAAGTATTTTGAGTTGGACCACCCTTTACAGCTATAACAGCTTCAACTCTTCTGGGAAGGCCATCCACAAGGTTTAGGAGTGTGTCTATGGGAATGTTTCACCATTCTTCCAGAAGTGCTTTTGTGAGGCCAGGCACTGATGTTGGATGAAAAGGTCTGGATGGCAGTCTACGCTCTAATTCATCCCAAAAGTGTTCTATCGGGTTGAGTTCAGGACTCTGTGCAGGCCAGTCAAGTTCCTCCACGCCAAACTCGCTCATCCAGGTCTTTATGGACCTTGCTTTGGGCACTGGTGCGCAGTCATGTTGGAACAGGAAGGGGCCATCCCCAAATTGTCCCCACAAAGCTGGGAGCAGGAAATTATCCAAAATGTCTTGGTATGCTGACGACTTAAGAGTTACCTTCACTGGAACTAAGGGGCCAAGCCCAACCCCTGAAAAAACAACCCCACGCCATAATCCCCCCTTCACCAAATGATTTGGACCAGTGCACAAAGCAAGGTCCATAAAGACCTGGATAAGCAAGTTTGGGGTGGAGGAACTTGACTTGACTGGCCTGCAGGGTCCTGACCTCAACTCAATAGAACACCTTTGGGATGAATTAGAGCGGAGACTGCGAGACAGGCCTTCTTGTTCACATCAGCGCCCGACCGCACGAATGCACTTCTGGAAGAATGGTCAAACATTCCCATAGACACACTCCTAAACCTTATGGGCAGCCTTCCCAGAAGATTTGAAGCTGTTATAAGCTGCAGAGGGTGGGCCAACTCAATATTGAACCCTACGGACTAAGACGTCCCAATACTTTTGGTAATATAGTGTATGTTCTGATTTTATTATATTTGTAATTACTGGAATGTTGTTGTGAGATCCGTAGTCCAGCAAATAGGTTGATGGGATTTGAAGTTCTCTTTCTAGATGTTGGATGGTGGTTCTGGTGCAGCCCTTGCCCTCTTCTTCATCCTTAACACTGTGTTTAGGGGGGACTCGTGGATTCCTGTTTTATAGCCTCTAATGGCCTCAATAGGCCTCACAAATGGCACAGCACATAATCGTACATGACGATCTAATTACATACAGATGATCTGCAGGTGAAACAAGCAGACTTGACGCTTGACTAATTAACAACTTATTCCCATTGGGAACAAATGACAAACCGAAGTATAATGAAAAGCTGGATCATAATTATGTACAAAGTACACCGTAAAATGGACATTTCATCTTATATTGTGTGCCATTTCCATTACTGATTTTATTTTCATGGGATAACATTTATCCTTATAAAATAAAAAATATAAATACATATTAAAAAATGGAATCAGAGGTAGAGTGAAGCTGGCCATACACTAGTAGAATTTCTAATGGTAAGTGGCTTGATTTTGACTACAGTGATGAGAAAATTCAAAGGACCAGCATGGGGAAAAAAATTTCAAACCAACAAATATCTAACAACATTTGCAGTTTTTGTTCAGTAAAGTCCATTCTAAAGTAAAATGTTAAAAGCAAAACAAGATTTTGAACTAATAATTGTATTAGTGTATACCCAGCTTTGTTAGTTTTGGTGGTTAATGGTTGACGTTAGCAGTAACATTTATGGGCTAGATTGAGGGTAAGGATTAAAGTATGTCAATTCTAATAATTGACTTTTTTTAATTGCTCCCTTTTATTTAGCAAGGTCTACTTTTATGTAGCAAGGTCTACAGAAACACCTCCCTCTATGTCAATGGTCTCCAAATTGCGGCCCTTTGCTTGCCTTTATCTAGCCCTTGGGGCACTATTTCTCCAACTAATACGAGACACTATTGCTCACACTGACACCAACAATTGGACATAATTCCTCCCACTGACACCAACAATGGGGCACTATTCCTCCAACTGACACCACTGAAAGAGCACTCTTCTTCACACTGATAGCACCAAGGGGGCACTCTTCCTCCCACTAACACCAACGATGGGGTACTTTTTTCCCCACTGATACCAACGATGGGGCACTATTCCTCCCTCTGACACCAGCAAAGGGGCACTCTTCCTCCCACTGACACCAACAATGGGACGCTATTCCTCCTACTAACACCACTGAAGTGACACTCTTCCTCCCACTAACACCTATGGTGAGCGCTCTTCTTCCCACTGCCACTAGTGATGGGGAACTCTTCCTCCCACTGACACCAGGAAAGGGGCACTCATCTTTCCACTGATGCCAGTGATAGGGTACTATTCCTCCCACTCATACCATCAAAGGGGCACTCTTCTTCCCACTGATACCAACAATGGCACTCTATTCCTCCCACTAACACCATTGAAGGGGCACTATTCCTCCCCCTAACACCATCCAGGGGTTGCTCTTCTTCCCACTAACATTGGAGATGAGGCACTATTCCACCTACTGATACCATCAAAGGGGCACTCTTATTCCCACTAACACCAACAATGAGGCTCTATTCCTCCCACTAACACCAGTGAAGGCGCACTCTTCCTCCTACGGATACCATCAAAGGGGCACTCTTCCTCTCCCTAACACCAATGATGGGGCGCTATTTCTCCCACCGATGCCAGCGATGGGGCCCTCTTCCTCCCACTGGCACCATCAAAGGGGCACTCATCTTCCCACTGACACCAGCAATGGGGCACTATTCCTCCCACTAATACCAATGAAGAGGTATTTTCTACTCCCACAGTCCAGCCTCCCCCTATTATCTGAAAATCTGTAAACTGGCCCTTTGTATAGAAAGATTGGAGGCCCCTGCTCTATGGTATAGAGAAGAAGAGTGGGGGAGGTTTTGGTAGTCCTGTTTCTATTGTAGAAATATAGTAATGCAGTGTTGCACCCTAGGACATGACGTTTTCTATTTGCAGAATTATTTGAATCTGAAGGAGACCTAGAATGGCTTAAAAAGGAGCAGTTCAATATATATCACTCCCATACCAGATGTATTCTACCCATCAACATTACAAAAGAGAAGACTATATGATCTCCAAATTACTAGAAACCTCTTGTAGTAGAGTATATATACTGTATATTCAATACTATTTATTGGGAGCATATCCTCTCTGAAAACTCTGTTACCGTTATTGGTTACCGTATATACTCGAGTATAGGCCGACCCGAATATAAGCCGAGGCCCCCAATTTACCCCCAAAAAACTGGAAAACTTATTGACTCGTGTATAAGCCGAGGGTGAGACATGGCTGTCCATCCCTGTGTGTGTGTCCGTCCATCCCTGTGTGTCCATCCATCCCTGTGTGTGTATCCATCCATCCATCCATCCATCCCTGTGTGTGTGTGTGTGTGTGTGTGTATTCATCCATCCATCCATCCATCCCTGTGTGTGTGTGTGTGTGTGTGTGTGTGTGTGTGTATCCATCCATCCCTGTGTGTGTGTGTGTGTATCCATCCATCCATCCATCCCTGTGTGTGTGTGTGTGTGTGTGTGTGTGTGTGTGTGTGTGTGTGTGTGTGTCCGTGCAGCCTTGTGTGTGTGTGTGTGTGTGTGTGTGTGTGTGTGTGTGTGTGTGTGTGTGTGTGTGTGTGTGTGTGTGTGTGTGTGTGTGTGTGTGTCCGTGCAGCCTTGTGTGTGTGTCCAGCCTACCTGTGTCCCAAGCCTCCGTCCCGAGCCGCCGTCGTCCCGAGCCTCCTCCGACCCGTGCCGTGCCTCCTCCGTCCCGTGCCTCCTCCGTCCCGTGCCGTGCCTCCTCCTTCCCGTGCCTCCTCCGTCCCGTGCCGTGCCTCCTCCGTCCCGTGCCGTGCCGATGGATCGCCGCTCTTCTCGGCGGCCATTCTACAATTCAAAATTCCGCCTCCGCCTGTGATAGGCGGAACACTCAATTTCCCAGCAGCCTGTGTTCCGCCTATCACGGACATCCTCTCATACTCGTCCGTAGTATGAGAATGAGCGGATGTCCGTGATAGGTGGAACACTGACTGCTGGGAAATTCAGTGTTCCGCCTATCACAGGCGGAGGCGGAGAAGGAGGCGCGGCTTTTAAATTTTAATGTCCGCCGTCTGTCTGCTCGATACGCTGATCGAGCAGTCAGACAGCGGTGACTCGAGTATAAGCCGAGGGGGCACTTTCAGCCTCAAAAAAGAGGCTGAAAATCTCGGCTTATACTCGAGTATATACGGTACATACCATGAGGACTTTCCCTAATTTAAATTATACTGGGTCTTCACAGATGGCCTAAAATACCTGGATCCAGGGCAGGACTTAGGGTGGTGGGGGCCCCTGGGCTTGAGTCACTTTTGGGCCCTACCTTCTATACATTGCCGTATTTATCAGCATATATCACGCACCCCAAGTTTAGGAGGGAATTTTAATGGAAATTTTTTTTAGGAGGGAAGTTTAATGAAAACTTACATTTAAATGCCCATCAATGCAGCCTTATCAGTGTCCATCTGCAGCCTTGTCAGTGTCATTTGCAGCCTTGTCATTTGCAGCCTTGTAGTTTAAAAATGGCACCGCCGAAATGCAGAGTCCTGTGTATCTCGGGTCCTCTCTGTGGCTCTTGGCTCCTCTCGCAGTCCTGAGTGGAGCCGAGAGTAGAGAGGAGTGTACTCGGCTCGGCTCAGTCACGCCCAGTCCCTGTGTTATGTCCCTCATAGGGCGGGACTGGGAGTGACTGTGAGCAGAGCAGAGCCAAGTACAGTCGGCTATGTATCTCGATGGGGCCCCCTATTGGGTGGGGCCCATGGGCTTGAGCCCAGTCAAGCCCAATGGTAAGTCCAGCCCTGCCTGGATCCATTCACAAACTAGGTCATACAATGCGGGTAAAGCCACCAACTCAATATATGCGGTGGCGATAGTTACAGAGTCAATTTCACACCCTGAAATATTGATCAAATATAACTTGCATAGTATGGATACCAATAGTATTCTTGGACAAGCTACAGTGCCTTGCGAAAGTATTCGGCCCCCTTGAACTTTTCAACCTTTTGCCACATTTCAGGCTTCAAACATAAAGATATAACATTTTTATTTTTTGTGAAGAATCACCAACAAGTGGGACACAATTGTGAAGTGGAACGAAATCTATTGGATTTTTGAAACTTTTTTAACTAATAAAAAAATGAAAAGTGGGGCGTGCAAAATAATTCGGCCCCCTTGCGTTAATACTTTGTAGAGCCACCTTTTGCTGCAATTACAGCTGAAAGTCGCTTGGGGTATGTCTCTATCAGTTTTGCACATCGAGAGACTGAAATTCTTGCCCATTCTTCCTTGCAAAACAGCTCGAGCTCAGTGAGGTTGGATGGAGAGCGTTTGTGAACAGCAGTTTTCAACTCTTTCCACAGATTCTCGATTGGATTCAGGTCTGGACTTTGACTTGGCCATTCTAACACCTGGATACGTTTATTTGTGAACCATTCCTTTGTAGATTTTGCTGTATGTTTGGGATCATTGTCTTGTTGGAAGATAAATCTCCGTCCCAGTTTCAGGTCTTTTGCAGACTCCAACAGGTTTTCATCCCGAATGGTCCTGTATTTGGCTGCATCCAACTTCCCCTCAATTTTAACCATCTTCCCTGTCCCTGCTGAAGAAAAGCAGGCCCAAACCCTGATGCTGACGCCACCATGTTTGACAGTGGGGATGGTGTGTTGAGGGTGATGAGCTGTATTGCTTTTACACCAAACATATCGTTTTGCATTGTGGGCAAAAAGTTAGATTTTGGTTCCATCTGACCAGAGCACCTTCTTCCACGTGTTTGGTGTGTCTCCCAGGTGGCTTGTGGCAAACTTTAGACGAGACTTTTTATGGATATCTTTGAGAAACGGCTTTCTTCTTGCCACTCTTCCATAAAGGCCAGATTTGTGCAGTGTACGACTGATTGTTGTCCTATGGACAGACTCTCCCACCTCAGCTGTAGTTCTCTGCAGTTCATCCAGAGTGATCATGGGCCTCTTGGCTGCATCTCTGATCAGTCTTCTCCTTGTCTGAGCTGAAAGTTTAGAGGGACGGCCAGGTCTTGGTAGATTTGCAGTGGTCTGATACTCCCATTTCAAAATGATCGCTTGCACAGTGCTCCTTGGGATGTTTAAAGCTTGGGAAATCTTTTTGTATCCAAATCCGGCTTTGAACTTCTCCACAACAGTATTACGGACCTGCCTGGTGTGTTCCTTGGTCTTCATGATGCTCTCTGCGCTTTCAACAGAACCCTGAGACTATCACAGAGCAGGTGCATTTATACAGAGACTTGATTACACACAGGTGGATTCTATTTATCACCATCAGTCATTTAGGACAACATTGGATCATTCAGAGATCCTCACTGAACTTCTGGAGTGAGTTTGCTGCACTGAAACTAAAGGGGCCGAATAATTTTGCACGCACCACTTTTCAGTTTTTTATTTGCTAAAAAAGTTTAAAATATCCAATAGATTTCGTTCCACTTCACAATTGTGTCCCACTTGTTGGTGATTCTTCACAAAAAATTAAAATTTTATATCTTTATGTTTGAAGCCTGCAATGTGGCAAAAGGTTGAAAAGTTCAAGGGGGCCGAATACTTTCGCAAGGCACTGTATGTAATATTTTGCCAAGCAAAATAACCATTGTTTTTAATGTATAAATAACATCCAATACAAAGTAATCTTGTACAGATTCTTACTTTTGATTATATTATATTACTGGGGTCAGTAACTTTTTGTATATCAATTTGCCATTTTTAAAAGGATTAGACAATCGGTGGGTCAGTAATCACTAGCACGCTGTAGTCATATCGCTTGTTTTCAAACTCATAGTTGAACTGATAATGGCAAGTAAAATGTATAAGTTATTTTATTAACTGATGAACAAATAAAACCTGTTATATTTCAGATCGGTTCAACTCCTGCACCTTCAAACCTCAGATCACCCCAATTCCTTCACCTTCACACTTCAGATCACCCCAATTCTGGCACCTTCATACTTCAGATTAGTCCAAATTCCTGCACCTCCACACTTCAGGTCAATCAAAATACCTGCACCTCCTCACCCCAGATCACCCCAATTCCGGCACCTTCATACCTCAGGTTAGTGCCAATTCCTGAACCTTCACACCTCATTGCACCCCAATTCCTATACCTTTATACCTAATTTCCCCTCAATTCCTATACCTTTATATTTCAGGTTAGTATCAATTCCTTCACACTCAAATCTCAGCTCATCCCAATTCCTTCACCTTCACACCTCAGATCACCCCAATTACTGTACCTTCACACCTCAGATCACCCCAGTTCCTTCACAGATCAGATCACCCCAATTCCTTTACCGTCACACCTCAGATCACCCTAATTCTTTCACCTCCACACCTCAGATCACCCCAATTACTGTACCTTCACAGCTCAGATCACCCCAATTCCTTCACCTTCACACCTCAGATCACCCCAATTCCTTCACCTTCACACCTCAGATCACCCCAATTACTGTACCTTCACACCTCAGATCACCCCAATTCCTTCACACCTCAGATCACCCCAATTCTTTTACCTTCGCACCTCAGATCACCCCAATTACTGTACCTTCACACCTCAGATCACCCCAATTCCTTCACAGCTCAGATCACCCCAATTCCTGTACCGTCACACCTCAGATCACCACAATTCCTGTACCTTCACACCTTAGATCACCCCAATTCTTTCACCTTCACAGCTCAGATCACCCCAATTCCTTCACCTTCACACCTCAGATCACCCCAATTACTGTACATTCACACCTCAGATCACCCCAATTCCTTCACCTTCACACCTCAGATCACCCCAATTCCTTCACCTTCACACCTCAGATCACCCCAATTACTGTACCTTCACACCTCAGATCACCCCAATTCCTTCACACCTCAGATCACCCCAATTACTGTACCTTCACACCTCAGATCATCCCAATTCCTTCACAGCTCAGATCACCCCAATTCCTGTACCATCACACCTCAGATCACCACAATTTCTGTACCTTCACACCTTAGATTACCCCAATTCCTGCACCTTCAGACCTCAGAACACCCCAATTCATGTACCTTCACACCTCAGACCAGTTGCAGCTCCTGCGCCATCACACCTCAGCTCAATCCAATTCCTGCACCTTCACACCTCAGACTACCCTAATTCCTGCATCTTCACACCTCAGATCAGCACAGTTCCTGCACCTTCACATCTCAGGTTGGTCCCAATGTTTGCAACCAAAATCCCAACCTGTAGAGCCTATTTGCACACCTGTTCACCACTGCACCATCCCTGTGCTGCTGCGTAGCTGCTGTAGCCCCCTGCATGCCTATTCCACCAAAGTAGGCTCTTACATATTGGTTCCACCGCAGCACTTTCTGCCTTGAACCCTTAAGATCAGATGGCAGGATTTTGTGTGGCTGGCTGTTAAGGTAAGTCAGGGATTTGCATGCAGGGCTGTATGTCTGTGCCAATGATATAAAAAAAGGTGCCCTGCTAGCAATATCAACTAGCCTCAGTAAGGGAAATTCAGTAAATACTGTAAATTAACAGGAAATAATCCGTATTTAAAGTTTTATAAAAAAAAAAAAAACATCTAGTAGAAAACACAACTTTCATATTATAGAGTAATTATTTACTAATTATTCAGAATGCTATGTTGAAAGTGTTTATGCTATTGGATGGATACAGTATACTTGGCCATATGGTAGATATTGTATGTAAAGGAAATTTTTAAGTTCTGTATATAATTGTATCCTAATTTATATGTTTTGCACACTGCCCTCACTATGCACACGGCACTAATAATACTAATTTTTAGTACGATTGCATTCTTTCCAGTCCTGATTAGAATTAGCCTGCCTATGTTACACCCCTTGTTACCATAAAAGTACAATTGTAATAATAATGTGATACCTACGTAATCATGTGTATAAAACCCTTCAATTGCGTTATAGTAAAGCAGAACAGTTATTTGGGAAGATGCTGAGCGTATCTTTTGTGTCTGTTCCCTACTGCAGTAGTTATTATTAATTTGGAACCACTAATCAATATGAGGATAGGAATTGCCTACCTATATATATCCATGTCAGTTACCCACTACTCAGGAACTACATTATTTTAAAAAAGTCTCACCATACAAATACTTCAATGTTCATCCTGTTCCCCAAGTGCATGTAGCACTTTGTTCCACTTTTATAGGTACTCTAGATCCAAAGCTAGCGTGGTTGACAGTGCACCCTTCCTAAACCCACCGCTGTCTGACCAAGCTGTTCTGTAGGAAACAAATAATGAAGGCTTCCTGCACACTGGGGTTTTTTGTCAATTTGTTTTCTCCTAGCAGGAGAAAAGCAGCTTCAAAAAGGTTCCTAAAGCGTGTTTTTGCAAATGCGCTTAGGTGCATTTAGAAGCATCAGACACATACAGTAGCTACAGCTCAGGTTACTAAGACACAATGGGATATGATGACATCAGTACATGAGTTAATACAGTGTGAAGTACAAGCAAGTGGTAACCAATGGTAACAAAGGTTTCTCTAGCAGCCTGTCATAAGCGTGTACATGTGGCAGATGAGCCTCTTGCAGGGAGGGAGCTTTTCCCTGCTGATGTTATGTCATCTTTGGGCCGCAGTACTGGTGTCCACCAGCAGATGGATCCTGGCAGTGTGGAGGCGGAGCAGACAGCACCTCCTACAATCAGGTGTCACTTGAGGCCAATTACAGGCCTATAAATACCTGCAAGCACTCACATGTTTGCCTTTGGTTTCGTTGTTGCGCCCTGACCTGCTAGCTTGTGATCCTGATCCTGTTCCTGTGCCCGTGCCCTGAACCTGTGACCCATGTATCTGACCCTGTCTCCCTGTCCTGATCCCTATCCTGTCCCACCTGTTACCTTGCATCCCTGCCCTGCAGTCTGATCCATCCATCCTCTCCCTGTCCTGTGTTCCTTACGCCATCTGCTTATCTCCCTGTGTATAACCTTGGCCTGGCTTACGTCTATGTTTCTGGAACATCCCCTGTCCATCTGCTGATCTGCTGTGTATGACCCCGGCCTGGTTATTATTTATGATCCTGGTATTTCCCATTTATTGTACTTATTTGTCTGTTATTTGTGGGTCTCTGTCTGTTGGTTGGTTATTGTACTGTGTCATATTGGAGGTGGTTGTACTTATATTATTCACTTACTTTAATAAACCATTTATATTTTCACTTACATGTGCTTGATGTTCCTTTGTAGCTAACCACGCAGTTCTGGTCACACCTGGTACATGACAGTAAACCAAGGCCATCCCTGACCAGAAGTGGCTACACAGAGGCACCATCTTGGTTCAGTTGCTTGCTGCAATGAATTCTGATGCGATTCGTTATTATGCTCTGCTGGCATCAGAGAGTGGTGAATATCTCCGCCAGACACTGAAGGAGTGGACCCGTGATCAGCTGCTAGAGATCATTCATTTTGCTCACTCCTGGGTTGACCAGGGCTGTATGCTGTTTGGGGATGTTCAGCCTTTAATTCAAATCTGCACAGAGCTGGCTTTGCTCTGCATCTCAGAGGGCCATGATGATTTTTCTCCCCCTTTCAGTATTAACCACTTTCAGACCGGACCATTTTGCTGGTAAATGACCAGAGGTCTTTTTACACTTTGGCACTGCGCTGCTTTAACTGGTAATTGCGCGGTCATGCAATGTTGTACCCAAACAAAATTTGCGTCCTTTTCTTCCCACAAATAGAGCTTTCTTTTGATGGTATTTGATTGCCTCTGCGATTTTTATTTTTTGCGATATAAACGTAAAAAGACCGCAAATTTTGAAAAAAAATGATATTTTCTACTTTTTGTTATTAGAAAAATCCAATAAACTCAATTTTAGTCATACATTTAGGACAAAATGTATTCAGCCACATGTCTTTGGTAAAAAAAAAGTCAATAATTGTATATTTATTGGTTTGCGCAAAAGTTGTCACATCTACAAACTAAGGTACGTTTTCTGGAATTTACGCAGCTTTTAGTTTACGACTGCCTATCTCATTTCTTGAGGTGCTAAAATGACAGGGCAGTACAAAACCCCCCCAAATGACCCCATTTTGGAAAGTAGACCCCCTAAGGAAATTGATAAGAGGCATGTTGAGCCCATTGAATATTTTATTTTTTTGCCTCAAGCGATTGAATAATGACAAAAAAAAAATTTTTTTTTTTTTTTTACACAAAGTTGTCACTAAATGATATATTGCTCACACATGCTATGGGCGTATGTGAAATGACACCCCAAAATAAATTCTGCTGCTTCTCCTGAGTACGGGGATACCACATATGTGGGACTTTTTGGGAGCCTAGCCGCGTACAGGGCCCCGAAAACCAAGCACCGCCTTCAGGCTTTCTAAGGGCGTAAATTTTTGATTTCACGCCTCACTACCTATTACAGTTTTGAAGGCCATAAAATGCCAAGATGGCACAAAACCCCCACAAATGGCCCCATTTTAGAAAGTAGACACCCCAAGCTATTTGCTGAGAGGCATGTTGAGTCCATGGAATATTTTATATTTTGCCACAAGTTGCGGGAAAATTACAAACTTTTTTTTTTTTTTTTTTTTTTTCACAAAGTTGTCACTAAATGATATATTGCTCATGCATGCCATGGGCATATGTGAAATGACACCCCAAAATAAATTCTGCTGCTTCTCCTGAGTACGGGGATACCACATATGTGGGACTTTTTGGGAGCCTAGCCGCGTACGGGGCCCCGAAAACCAAGCACCGCCTTCAGGCTTTCTAAGGGCGTAATTTTTTGAGTTCACTTCTCACTACCTATTACAGTTTTGAAGGCCATAAAATGCCAAGATGGCACAAAACCCCCACAAATGACCCCATTTTAGAAAGTAGACACCCCAAGCTATTTGCTGAGAGGCATGTTGAGTCCATGGAATATTTTATATTTTGCCACAAGTTGCGGGAAAATTACAAACTTTTTTTTTTTTTCACAAAGTTGTCACTAAATGATATATTGCTCACGCATGCCATGGGCATATGTGAAATGACACCCCAAAATAAATTCTGCTGCTTCTCCTGAGTACGGGGATACCACATATGTGGGACTTTTTGGGAGCCTAGCCGCGTACGGGGCCCCAAAAACCAAGCACCGCCTTCAGGCTTTCTAAGGGCGTTACAGTTTTGAAGGCCATAAAATGCCAAGATGGCACAAACCCCCCCCCCCAAATGACCCCATTTTAGAAAGTAGACACCCCTAAATTTAGGGGTACACTAGTGAGACTAGGTAATAAATGGCGGGTGCCCTGAAACTATAAAAAAATAACTAACCAACCAGCGTCACCTGTAACAGTTATATGGTGATCACTGGTGAAAGGGTTAACTAGGGGGCAATCAGGGGGCTTTATGCGGTAGTATATGGGGGTCCCTGGCGCTATAAAAAGCTGCGGCGAACCTAAATACCTACCTGCCTAACTAGCGTCACCTGTGACACTAATACAGCGATCAGAAAAACGATCGCTTATTAGGCTGGGTTCACACTGGAGCGATGCGGGAACGCCACGAATGCGCGGCGGGTTCCCGCATCGCATGCCTCCCGGCGGCAGTTCACACTGCCCTATGCGAACTGCTGGGAGTGTCAGTGAAATGTTAATGACACCCCCAGATCAGTTCGCATATCGCAGTGCGATCTGCAAACTTGGATCGCATGGTGTGAACACCCATGCGATCCGATTCTGCTGCGGACCAAAAAAAGGGTCCCGTGCGAGTTTGCGGCGGGTGCGGCGGGTGCGACACGAATTCAGCCATACTATCTGTATAGCTGAACTCGAATCGCACAGAGATCGGATGTGATTTGCACTGCAGTGCGGTGCGAATCACATCCGTTCTCATAAACCGCTGCAATGTGAACCCAGCCTTAGTGACACTGGCGACGGGGGGTGATCACGGGGTTAAACCTTTATTGGGGGGGTTAGGGGGGTACCTTAGAACTAAAGGGGGCTAACCCTAACTGCCCTAACAGTTATTAGTCACAAATGACACCTGCCGGGTGATCAGGGGGTTAAACCTTTATTAGGTAATAAATGGCGGGTGCCCTGAAACTATAAAAAAATAACTAACCAACCAGCGTCACCTGTAACAGTTATATGGTGATCACTGGTGAAAGGGTTAACTAGGGGGCAATCAGGGGGCTTTATGCGGTAGTATATGGGGGTCCCTAGCGCTATAAAAAGCTGCGGCGAACCTAAATACCTACCTGCCTAACTAGCGTCACCTGTGACACTAATACGGCGATCAGAAAAATGATCGCTTATTAGGCTGGGTTCACACTGGAGCGATGCGGAAACGCCGCGAATCCGCGGCGGGTTCCCGCATCGCATGCCTCCCGGCGGCAGTTCACACTGCCCTATGCGAACTGCTGGGAGTGTCAGTGAAATGTTACTGACACCCCCAGATCAGTTCGCATATCGCAGTGCGATCTGCAAACTCGGATCGCATGGTGTGAACACCCATGCGATCCGATTCTGCTGCGGGCCAAAAAAAGGGTCCCGTGCGAATTTGCGGCGGGTGCGGCGGGTGTGGCGGGTGCGGCGGGTGCGGCGAATGGCTGAACTCGAATCGCACAGAGATCGGATGTGATTTGCACTGCAGTGCGGTGCGAATCACATTCGTTCTCATAAACCGCTGCAATGTGAACCCAGCCTTAGTGACACTGGCGACGGGGGGTGATCACGGGGTTAAACCTTTATTGGGGGGGTTAGGGGGGTACATTAGAACTAAAGGGGGCTAACCCTAACTGCCCTAACAGTTATTACAGTCACAAATGACACCAATGCAAAAAAAAAAAAAATGACATTGGTGTCACTGTGACTGGGGGGCAGGGGTAATTGGGGGGGTGATCGGGGGGTAAAGGGGGGGTGTGAGTGTGCCTGGCATGTTCTACTGTGTGTGGGATGTGTTGGTGCAACTCACTGATCCGCTCTCCTCCGTGTCGGAACGAAAAATACCGACACGGAGGAGAGAATACATCACTTCCTCTCCTGTGTTTACATTACAGGAGAGGAAGTGATGTCACCGGGGATTTCCATTCGTCGGGAGCGATCGCGAGGGGGTGGCCATGAATGAATGGCCGTCCCCTCGTCCGGGATCGCTCCCGAACGAAAACCGACCGCCGCAGGCACCGGGCGGGGGCCCGATCGGGCCCCCGACCCGCGGGAGGCAAATCACGTACATGTACGTGCTTATGCCTGCCCGTGCCATTCTGCCGACGTACATCGGCGTGCGGCGGTCGGCAAGTGGTTAATCAGGTCACATCACTTGTATGGCTTCTGGAAGATGATTCCCCTTACTTTTTTGAACATTACACAGCCTGTTCCCAACAGATGATAAAATAATGTGCTGATTCTGTACAATCCCTTGTCAGACAGGCAGTATGTAACCTGCAGTTTGTGCAACCACTACTTTTAGCATGGTCTTGCCCCAGCTAGCCCACAACAAACCACCTCTGCTGCCAGACACCTGCCTGCCCAAGAGTCTTTTTCCCCTTCAACCATGGCAACCTTCGTTTCAGCCCAATATACCTTGCTTCCCACCAAATATCAATACCCTGTCTCTACCTGCTGCACTTATCCTGCCTTTAACCCGCCTGCCTCTTCTCTGCTACCTACAACTTCCCCACAAGAACTTCCTCTGCCAACTGTTCCCTCTTCCTTGCCATATCCCAGCCCTTCTCTTTAGCATGCCTCACCTCCTACCTACAGTCCTGCAGTCACCTACAGATCTCCAGCAGTTAAGTCAAAGAAAAAACAGAGGTTCTTTCCAACCCACACGATCCTGCTAGTAACCCAACCTGCCTCCACAGCAACCAACCTGCTCCAGTCTGCAAGAACCTGATAACCCACCTGATTCTGCCAAACCTCTACCTGCTATGCAGCCAGTGTCTCCGCCTGAAAATTCTGTGCCCCAGTTTGATGTTCTTGTGTCCATGTTCCTGTCCACTGTTTCAATACCTGCCGACCAGTCTGATGTGCCTTCTTACTGTTCAACCAGTTGTGCCAACGTCTGCTGCCCAGCCTGATGTGCCTCTGTCTGCTGCCATGTGATGGGCAAATGGCTGAATTTGAAGGGCACAGGTGGCTGCATTTGATGGGCACAATGGATGCGTTTGATGGGCACAGGTGGCTGCATTTGATGGACAAGTGGCTGCATCTGATGGGCACAATGGATGTGTTTGATGGACACAAGTGACTGCGTTTGATGGGCACAATGGATGTGTTTGATGGACACAAGTGGCTGCGTTTGATGGGCACAATGGCTACATATGATGAGCACAAGTGGCTGCATATGATGGGCAAATGTGGCTGCAATTGGCGGGGGAGGGGTTTCAGTATTTTTCCGTTTGTTTGCACCCCCCCTCAAAATTTTGAGCACCAGCCGCCACTGGACAGGACACCACCAAAATACCTCGGCCAGGTGACTCCCTGGCTAACACAAAAGGAAAAGAACACACATACACACTAGTGAGATAATTGTTTAATTTGTATTAAAGTCAATAAGATGGCAAAACAGGCAAAGGGAAACAATTGGCTAAGTCTTTCAAATGGCAAAACACCACAAAGAAAAGGTAATCCAACACAATTCAGTACCACTTTAAGCCACATGTCCTGCAGAACTGAAGATTTAACCGTTATCTCCCAAACTGGGAACAAATGAAATGCTAAGAAACAAAAACACAGGGCTAGCTCACTTGTGGGCTCTCAGAGAGAAGAGTCAGGGTTTTACGCTCAGGTATTTAGGCAAGTAAATGTCCCATAAGGTACTATAAACCAGGGGTGTACCAAGCAGGGGGCGGGGGGGGCGTTCCGCCCCAGGTGCCACACATTGAGGGGGGTGTAAGTGGCTGGGTGGCATTGCTATGGGGTTCACTCTGCACTCAGACACTGTCTGACAGTATCCTGAAGGGAATCCCTGGCTCTGGCTGCTTTGTTTTTTGTGAGTTTTTTGTGAGCTTGAACACCCCCAGCAATGTGGCCGAAATAGTATGGTCTAGTTTCTGTTTTCACCTGCTAGCTCCACCCACCACTGCTGAGCAGCCGAGCTGAGTGTGTCATCATTCAGCGCGGGGGTGGTTGCTGTTACACTCTGTGTCCACACCATCTTTCAGAGTCTAAACCTCCCTAGCTGAAGCTGAGAGCCAAGGTGAGCTGGTGATAGGGGGTGTGTGGGTTGTGAGAAGACGTTGGAGGAGTGTGTCTGTCCTGCCATCCTTACTGAGCTGGTCTGTCATAGAAGGGGAAGGGGTGGGGGGGGGGTTGCTGTGTAGTAGGTATAGTGTAGCTGACCTGATGGGGGGGGGGTGTTGCAGAATACAGGCGTGTGCTATGTACAGGTTGTAGACTCCAGATTTGTGCTATATACAGGTAGCAGAATGCAGGCATGTGCTATGTACAGGTTGCAGAATCCAGGCGTGTGCTGTGTACAGGTTGCCGAATGCAGGCGTGTGCTGTGTACAGGTTGCAGAATGCAGGCGTGTGCTGTGTACAGTTTGCAGAATGCAGGCGTGTGCTGTGTACAGTTTGCAGAATGCAGGCGTGTGCTGTGTACAGGTTGCCGAATGCAGGCGTGTGCTGTGTACAGGTTGCCGAATGCAGGCGTGTGCTGTGTACAGTTTGCAGAATGCAGGCGTGTGCTGTGTACAGTTTGCAGAATGCAGGCGCGTGCTGTGTACAGGTTGCCGAATGCAGGCGCGTGCTGTGTACAAGTTGCCGAATGCAGGCGCGTGCTGTATACAAGTTTGCAGAATGCATGTGTGTGCTGTGCACAGGTTGCAGAATGCAGGCGTGTGCTGTATACAGGTTGCAGAATGCAGGCGTGTGCTATGTACAGGTTGCAGAATGCAGGCGTGTGCTATGTACAGGTTGCAGAATGCAGGCGTGTGCTGTGTACAGGTTGCAGAATCCAGGCGTGTGCTATGTACAGGTTGCAGAATGCAGGCGTGTGCTGTGTACAGGTTGCAGAATGCAGGCGTGTGCTGTGTACAGGTTGCAGAATCCAGGCGTGTGCTGTATACAAGTTTGCAGAATGCATGTGTGTGCTGTGTACAGGTTGCAGAATGCAGGCGTGTGCTATGTACAGGTTGCAGAATGCAGGCGTGTGCTGTGTACAGGTTGCAGAATCCAGGCGTGTGCTATGTACAGGTTGCAGAATGCAGGCGTGTGCTGTATACAAGTTTGCAGAATGCATGTGTGTGCTGTGTACAGGTTGCAGAATGCAGGCGTGTGCTGTGTACAGGTTGCAGAATGCAGGCGTGTGCTGTGTACAGGTTGCAGAATGCAGGCGTGTGCTGTGTACAGGTTGCAGAATGCAGGCGTGTGCTGTATACGGGTTGCAGAATGCAGGCGTGTGCTATGTACAGGTTGCAGAATGCAGGCGTGTGCTGTATACAGGTTGCAAAATCCAGGCGTGTGCTGTATACAAGTTTGCAGAATGCATGTGTGTGCTGTGTACAGGTTGTAGAATGCAGGCGTGTGCTGTATACAGGTTGCAGAATGCATGTATTTGCTGTATATTGCTGTGTGACTACCACCCACCTATAGTAGCTGAGCTGTGAGCTTACCTGGTAAGGGGGGGGGTGGTGGTGTTGCTGTATTCACAAACCAGGTATAAAGTAGATGAGCTGATCTGATAAAGGGGGGACTTACACCCACATCTTGCAGCCATCAGATCCATCCAGAAAGCAGCAGGTCACTGCAGCATCTTGCCATCTTCCCTGCGGCCATCAGATCCCATCCACGGTCCAGCAAGCAACACGCCTTGTCAGCAGGTCAGTTCCCAAATATGAATCAAATCATCAATGCCAATGCTGTCCTCAGGGACAGATCCGATCCAGAGATCGCCATACAGTGGGATCTCTGGATCAGATCTGTCCCTGAGGACAGTAGATAATGCAAAGTATGGGCCATACTTTGTATTGTCAACCCTCTCCCCGTCTCCCTCTGATGTCTCCCTCATAGCAGCTCCAGTCCAGCTCTCCACTTTCCTTACCTTGGCACAATCTGTCCAAAAATGTGGCATCTGCTCACACCTGAGTGACTGACACCTCTGTCCTTTCCCGTCTATTGTCACTGGCTACCATGAATGAACAGCATCGGCTGTTATTACAAGGAGCGGGGAGGGGACGTCCCCATCCCCCCACAGCTCCACCCAGGTCTCCCATCCCACCCGCAGACTTGAGCCACCAGCCAGCTGGCCAGAAACCCGAACAAAGCCGAATTTGCCTTTGATCAGGTCTCCGATGTAGAAAACTGGAAGCGACAGCACAGTGTCACTTCCGGTTTACTTGGTAGCCAACAGTGCCATTTAAAAAAGAAAAAACGCTGATCTTGGCAGAGGAGGGTGTTTTTTTGTGGGTGTTTTTACAGTTGGGGGGGGGGGGTGCCAGATATAGGATGGGCCCTGGGTGCCAAATGCTCTAGGTATGCCCCTGCTATAAACATGTGGAAGCCACTTCAACCAGGTAGTTGGGGCCCATACGTTGGTGCACCAAAAGGATATAGCCTCTTTAGGAAGATACAGAGTCACCCAAGGGATGATGAAGTAGCCAAGAGTCCCTTATTAATAGGCAATAGTGGTGTGAAGAGAGTCACTTTAAAGGACATCTGATGATAAACAGAGGTTGCTTTAGCAGAAAGGGGGAGGGGAGAAAGAATTTGGCTGGAGTATGTCCCTTTAAATTGAAGACTGGACTTTAGAAAGCTAATTCCTTGCTTGAATGGCTTGAACCAGGGATAAAGGGTGGATTCCTGCCAAGCAGGGAGACAAAATGGGTAATCCCTAGTATCCTGCAAGCAGTGTTAATAAATGCAGTTAAGTGTGTTAAGCTGCAGCACTGGGTGAGCTATAGTGTCCGTGTCTGAAGGCAGAAGTCTGTACTGTTCTGTACTCAAGCAACTGGAAACAACAAACATGCTTGGAACTATGGCAGCATTCTATGGGTTAGGAACCCTCTCATCCGATCCTATAGCGCAGCAGGGTGAAATGATGACCTTTCTGTCAGGGGAAGGCTCCCCTTTGTCCTCCGCAGTGTCAGGTCACCTGAGGCCAGGTGATAGATGCACTCCGTAGGAGTCGGAAGTGCACCGCTAGGTAGTGAACCTTAGGACTGACTGCTGCGGATTGTACCCAGGGAGATTCAGGACACAGGTCTACAGGATCACTAACACAGATCCCAATGGGAGCTGGAGCATAGATTCCCCAGGGCGCGGAGTCTAAGAGCCAGCAGGTGTTCACCAGAGCCTCCAGTGGTAAGGATGGACTTTGCTGCAGTCTGGCTCCAGGTCGCGGCCCCTAGGGTCTCACAGCTCACGCTCACAGTAAACTACAGGAGAAGGAAGCAGCAGGCTGGAACGACAAGAGTAGTAAGGGAATACAGCAGAGGTCAGGGCAACTAGCAGACAGGAACAACAGAGTACACATCAAAGGTTCAGGGTCACAGGCAGACAAGGATGGTCGGGGACGTGCCAAAAGGTCAGGGTCACAAGCAGACAGGAATCATTGAGAACACGCCAAGGTCAGTAACAGAGACAAACATAGCGCACACGGCAAGCAGGAAACAGGAAGCCAAACACACAATGGATACACAATGGTTGATCAGCCCCGCTGGCTTGCAGTGCACAGGTTAATATAGGGTTCCCTGATAGGGCCTGGGGTGGAGCCATGCTTAGAGGAGAGGTTATAAAAATCACCAGGTGGAAGTGGCTGGCCTCTTAGTCTGAACACATGAGGGGAGGTAAGCAAACAGAGGAAGATCACTGCATAACCATGACACGCAGATGTGGTTGCATAGATGGTGACAACCCATTTTATTTGCTTGCAGGTCCCACTAATCTGCCTCCTCAGGATGCTCAGCTCTCTGGTGACTTGTGCCACTTTTCGGCTGGGCCCGCATGGATACACACTGCTCTCTCTCTCACGCCCGGACTCTAAGACCCCATTCACACCTGAGCGTTTTGTAGCTTGACGCCTGAAGCTACAAAACGCTGGAGGGGAAAAAATCCATTATTCTCAATGGAGATGGTTCACATCTCCACTCCAAGTCGCCTGAAGCCCTACGCCTAAAGCTCAAACAAGTTCCGGACCCTTTTTTGTCGCACGAATCGGGCTGATTTGGGCGTTCTTCTTCTTTTAACATTGGTGACCTTTTGCCCTGCACAAATTCGCGGCAAATCGCGGTAAAAAACGCCGCAAATTGCGGTAAAAAACACCGCAAAAAAACGCTTGAAAACGCTACGCTCAGGTGTGAATGCAGCCTAACTCTGTCTCTCCCATCGACCCTGTCAGGGACGTGCTGGCCATAGCGCAGCTGATGTTCAAGGGCAGAGGCAACTGCGCATTCATTCACCGTCATATTCCCACAAGTACCCTTCCTGTCAGTCACATGCGTTTGAATGTGCACATGTGCGCAGATGTTTGCATGTTAACATTGGTGGCCAAATGGCATATACAAGGGTAGCAGCTGCACTAGGGCCTTGCTGTCTGATCTGCAGCTTTACCCATATACCTGTTCCTATGATCCTTGCTTGATTTCTGTGTTTGACCCAACTTACCCTGACCACGCTTGCTATCCAATATCCTGACCCCAGCTTGATTCCTGTATTGGGTCTTGTAATAACTATATTGCGAAGCACTGCTATCTTGTGGCTGAATACAGTTTCTGGATAACAGTAACAGTGCACAGTTACATTCCCTTTTTTACTTGAAATGGGAAAAAAAATCTTATGGGATTTTGAGGGACACAATCATATGAAATATACTAAGGAGCCGACCTGCACAACTTGGTTTGGGTGAACAGCAGTGAAAAATGTGTCTTGTGTAATTTTTACAAGTCCCTTTTCCATAGTATGGGAATCTTTATGTAGCGCCCCCTGGATCTCCTGGGAGCAGACAGGTTCCTCCAGAGACAGGTAGCGAGCTTACATTCACTCCAAGGCTGAGTCCATGGCTAAAATAAAAAGTTAGAACAAATATGGGCGCCAGTCACTTTAGATCGTTTTCAATGCTTTAATGAAGAACTTGAAAGAAGTAGTAGTAAAGAGGTTGAGGGGAGGATGCAGATACCCTTTTGTAGCAGATCACTTACAGACTCCTTAGGTTAAAGGACAAAAACACAGCTTCCTTTCTTGCAAAACTTGAATATCTGAGTAGGTCTCTGCCACAGACCTAGCAATCAGTGAGATGTCTGGATAAGCCGGATGAGCCTCTCTCACAGGACTTAGCAGCCAGTAGTTTGTTAACTTTATTGGATTGTAGAACAGCTTCACAGTACCAGAACCTTTAAGCCGACCCGGTGGTACTGTGAGGGTAAGTTAGATGTAGGTGCGTCCTCCAAGTAAGTCACTAGGCCCTTCTGAGAGACCAGCCTTCATCCTGGCTCTCTCCAGCAAGGTTCCTCCCCTGGATCTTCTCAGCTTGGTTTGGCTTCTTCCAAACAGGCAAGACAGCCTAAGGACCACCTCAGAAGTAGTAGGCCCCAGACAGGCTTCTGGGCCTACTTGCACGGCTTGCAGCAGCGTAGCCTCAGGCCTGAAAGGCCACGAGATCCGGACACCCCAAAGCACATGGCATCTGTCTAACAAATATCCCCTTCCCAGAATGCACAGCAGCAGGAACCTCCTACTGGGCTGTTTCTGGAAAAGAGAATATTCATTACAGCTTAAAGAGGAAGTAAACCCTGATGAGTTTACTTCCTCTTTCATTCCCTGCAAAGGTAAAGCATAATGGACTACTATGCATCGCATAGTAGTCCATTATGTGTCACTTACCCGACACAGGAGCCAGCGAAGTCACCGCTGTCCCCTGTAGTCCGGCGCATCCATCTTCTCGGTGGGTCTCGCTGCTCCGCCGCTGTCATTCAGCGAAGTCGCAATGACGTCACTCCCGCGCATGCGCACGGGAGCCGCCACTCCGCGGCTGACCGCGGCACGCTCAGTGTGCCTGCGCTCCGCTGTCTACGGCGCATGCGCCGTAGACAGCGGTGCCTGTCTTTCGGAAAATATCTCCTAAACCGTGTAGGTTTAGGAGATATTTCTTGGACCTACAGGTAAGCCTTAATCTAGGCTTACCTGTAGGTCAAAGTTGGTTGTAAGGGTTTACAACCACTTTAACTTAGTAGTTATTCTCACACTGTCCTGTTGTACCAGTGACACCTACTGGCAAAAGTGGGAAATGCACAACACAGTCAAGATTAGAACAGAATCAATAAACTGCAGTGGTGTGAAAAAGTGTTTACCCCCTTCCTCATTTCCTGTTCCTTTGCATGTTTGTCACACTTAAGTGTTTCGGAACATCAAACCAATTTAAACAATAGTCAAGGACAACACAAGTAAACACAAAATGCAATTTGTAAATGAAGGTGTTTATTATTAAAGGTGAAAAAAAATCCAAACCATCATGGCCCTGTGTGAAAAAGTGATTGCCCACCTTGTTAAAACATACTATAACTGTGGTTGTCCACACCTGAGTTCAATTTCTCTAGCCACACCCAGGCCTGATTATTGCCACACCTGTTCACAATCAAGGCATCACTTAAATAGGAGCTGCTTGACACAGTAAGGTCCACCAGAAGATCCTTAAAAGCTACACATCATGTCGAGACCCAAAGAAATTCAGGAACAATTGAGAAAGAAAGTAATTGAGATCTATCAGTCTGGAAAGGGTTATAAAGCCATTTCCAAAGCTTTGGGAATCCAGCGAACCACAGTGAGAGCCATTATCCACAAATGGCGAAGACATGGAACAGTGGTGAACCTTCCCAGGAGTGGCCGGCCGCCCAAAATTACCCCAAGAGCGCAGCGACGACTCATCCAAGAGGTCACAAAAGACCCCACAACAACGTCCAAGGAACTGCAGGCCTCACTTGCCTCAGTTAAGGTCAGCGTTCATGCCTCCACCATCAGGAAAAGACTGGGCAAAAATGGCCTGCATGGCAGAGTTCCAAGGAGAAAACCACTGCTGAGCAAAAAGAACATCAAAGCTCGTCTCAATTTCTCCACAACACATCTTGATGATCCCCAAGACTTTTGGGACAACATTCTGTGGACCGATGAGACAAAAGTGGAACTCTTTGGAAGGTGTGTGTCCAAGTATATCTGGCGTAGAAGGAACACTGCATTTCATAAAAAGAACATTATACCAACAGTAAAATATGGTGGTGGTAGTGTGATGGTCTGGGGCTGTTTTGCTGCTTCAGGACCTGGAAGACTTGCCGTGATAAAAGGAACTATGAATTCTGCTGTCTACCAAGAGATCCTGAAGGAGAATGTCCGACCATCTGTTCGTGTACTCAAGCTGAAACGAACTTGGGTTCTGCAGCAGGACAATGATCCTAAACACACCAGCAAGTCCACCACCGAATGGCTGAAGAAAAACAAAATGAAGACTTTGGAGTGGCCTAGCCAAAGTCCTGACCTGAATCCTATTGAGATGTTGTGGTATGACCTTAAAAAGGCCGTTCATGCTCGAAAACCCTCTAATGTAACTGAATTAGGACAATTCTGCAAAGATGAGTGGGCCAAAATTCCTCCAGGACGCTGTAAAAGCCTCATTGCACGTTATCGCAAACGCTTGGTTGCAGTTGTTGCTGCTAAGGGTGGCCCAACCAGTTATTAGGTTTAGGGGGCAATCACTTTTTCACACAGGGCCATGATGGTTTGGATTTTTTTTCACCTTTAATAATAAACACCTTCATCTACAAATTGCATTTTGTGTTTACTTGTGTTGTCCTTGACTATTGTTTAAATTGGTTTGATGTTCCGAAACACTTAAGTGTGACAAACATGCAAAGGAACAGGAAATGAGGAAGGGGCAAACACTTTTTCACACCACTGTATGTACAATCTTAGCTGGTTACAGCTCAACCAAAAACTAAATAGCCCCATTTTTTGAAACGGGGCTACATTTATGATCCTTGCATGAACTCACCCTTGCTCACAAGAAAGTGGAGGTTGATATGGGGAATCATCATGAGAAGTGGTAATATTTTTTGGATAAATTGAAAGGCATCTAATCATTTCTGAGGAAGAGATTAATTCATAAATTTAGAAACGCGTGGTATCATGATGCTCCAGCAAACTATCTGCTGAATATCAAACCCTCCAAAGAGATATGTGTAGCGGATGACATTTGGGATCAAATGTCACACGCATTGTAAATTTAGTTTTTGCCTCAGGACCCTACGGTACTGAGGATTAATTGTGTAGGTAAGCCTTAACACCAGTCTGGCCAGGCCATGATTGATGTTCTGTCTGGTCTTGGGAACGGTGAGGTACACATGACAGGCTAGAACCAGGCTTGGTTGGATGTTTGGGTATGGCCCTCTCGGAGCCAATCAGCAGGAGTGCCGGGCCCGCTGAGGAGTCTTTGAGGGGGTACTTAACCACTTAAGCCCCGGACCAATTGTCAGCCTAAGGACCAGAGGTCTTTTTACAATTTCGCACTGCACTGCTTTAACTGGTAATTGCGCGGTCATGCAATCTTGTACCCAAACGAAATTTGCGTCCTTTTCTTCCCACAAATAGAGCTTTCTTTTGATGGTATTTTATTGCCTCTGCGATTTTTATTTTTTACGACATAAAAGGAAAAAGACTGAAAATTGTGAAAAAAAAATATATTTTCTACTTTTTGTTATAAGAAAAATCGAATAAACTCAATTTTAGTCATACATTTAGGCCAAAATGTATTCAACCACATGTCTTTAGTAAAAAAAATGTCAATAAGCATATATTTATTGGTTTGCGCAAAAGTTATAGCGTCTACAAACTAGAGTACATACGGGAGGTGTATGCTTTGCGCATGGGTGTTAGCGGTACTGGCACTAACCTAGCGCTGCCTGGGGCGACGCAGACCCTGACCCTAAAACCTAATTAATATCACCCGCCAAGTGATCAGGAGGTTAAACCTTTATTGGGTAATAAATGGCGGGTGCCCTGATGCTATAAAAATCAAACTAACTAATCAGAGTCACCCGTAACACTTATACGGTGATCGCTGGTGAAAGGGTTAACTCTAGGGGCAATCAAGGGGTTAAAACCTTTATTAGGTAGTATATGGGGGCACCTAATGCTATAAAAACCTGGCGGTAAACCTAAAAAATAACTAGCTACTTAGCGGCACTAGTGACACTAATGCAGCGATCAGAAAAAACGATCGCTTAGTGACACTGGCAAAAGGGGGTGAAAGGGTTAACTCTAGGGGCAATCAGGGGGTTAAACCTTTATTAGGGGGGGTAGGGGGCTACCCTGGATTGGTGCACTTACTATGTCTTCTCTTCCTCGCAGTCCGGTCAAAAAGGCCGCCCCGAGGAGAGTGACATCACTTCCTCCTGCCTGTGTTTACACTACAGAGGCAGGGGAAGCTTCTCATTTGCCATGAGCGATTGAGAGGGGATGGCCAGAAACCAACGGCCATCCCCTAATCCCGGATCGCTCCTGAAGCGAAACGGACCGCCGCAGCCAACGGTCTCCCACCCGCTGGAAGGCAAGCACGTACGGGTACATGCTTGTGCCCGTACATGCCATTTTGCCGACGTATAATTACACGCGGCGGTCCTTAAGTGGTTAAGCAGGTGTGGGGCACGTGTTTGGGGTTCTGGAGTTGTTCGAGAAACCCGTGTGGTCTGTTCTGGTTCCAGGACCAGGGTAGCCCCCTTGAGGGGTCCTGGTTACGGGGTGTTTGACATCCCACAGCATGTTTCCGTTAGTGGCCCCTGATAGACCCGACTGGTCTGGGGTAGGGATCCGTCTGTTCCCGAGTCTCGGAACCTGCTGGTCCGAGGCGCTGTAACTGAGGGAGGATTCAAAGTGTCCGGTGTGCTCTCGGCTTGGAGGGGCACCACAGCTCGTGGAAGTGACCGGAGGAGGATTCTTCAGAGGAGGGCCGGCAAGTGGCATCCTGAGAAGTGCCTGGTTACTGAGTTAGACATAGACAAGTCCACACTTTTCCAGTACCTCAAAGGAAGCGGGAAACGTTCCAGGTACAGTTGGAAAAAGGTTTTGTTCAAGTTTTGAGTCAACGTACTGCCATGATCTCTGGCTAGAGATCTGTTCAGCCTTGAAGTACCCAGCTGCGAGTGGCTACTCTCTGGGTGAAATTAGAGACTTTGTTAAACCTGCTGTTCAAGGTACCTGAGTTCTTCACCCGTGCCCTCTGTTCCCAAAGAGACTGTGTTTTGTGAAAGTTCCACTGCAAAATAAAACCTTTTGAAAGGACTTTATCTGTATCAGTGTACAAGTCGTTGGGTATCAGCCCTGGGAACCCCTGGATGCGGAAGAGCAGGCCAGGAGAAGGTAACCGGAAAGCCCATTCAGTCAAGGCCGCCCTGCAACGGGTTATGGCCACTACACGTGGGGGCCCGTAGTCCGGGATTTACCGTTACCTCACAAGGCCTTGGAACAGAGGGTGAAGAATGTGTTTTTCAAACTGTGCCATAGAGATCAGCGCCATTTTGGAAAGACTTTCACTGAGGTGCGTAAGCATGGGAGGAGCCTGTATCGAAAGCCCGCGAAAATCTACAGGAGCCAGCGCCCAGTGGAAGGAGTCTGAGTTGATCTTTTTCCTGCACGAGGCACCGCGTGAGTGTGTGTTGTGGAAGGAAGGACTGAGTTTACTTTCTCGGAGTTGGAGAAAAGAAAACTTTATCAAAATGTACCATGTACCAGAAGTGCAACTTGTTCCAGGACCCAGGATGCCCTTGGGAAGGGGTCTCAGAGAAACACCACCACTCAGGTCGGTGTTTACAGACACGGGCATTCACTTGCTACCGCAGGGGTGGTTTATGCTCTACACTGCTGGAGACGTTGATGGCCTGGGTATGCTGTGTGGAAAATGTGACGGTCTGGTCGCCAACCCTCGGCCATTCTCTGGATGTGGCAGGTGTGGAGTATACATCTTCAAGGTGGACCAGCTGATTGGGCCGCCAAGGGCCTACCGCATGGACTGGGCCATGGGTATGATAACAGACTTAGATTGCACACAGGTGGACATCATTTCACTAATTATGTGACTTCTGAAGGTAATTGGTTGGACCAGAGCTTTTTATGGGCTTCATAACAAAGGGGGTGAATACATACGCACATGCCAATTATTAGTTTTTTATTTCTAAAAAATAGTTTTATGTATATATTTTTCTAATTTTACTTCACAAACTTAGACTATTGTGTTCTGATCCATCACATATAATTCAGATTAAAAAAAACATTGAACTAAAGGCTGTAATGTAACAAAATAGGTAAAAAGCCAAGGGGGGTGAATACTTTTGCAAGGCAGTGTAAGTAAAGGGGGGGGGGGGGGGTGAGAAAAAGAGCTGGGAACACACCGCTCAAAGCCACCTGTGAGGATCTGATGAGCTGCTGAAGAGATCCGTGTGCCTGCCTTGTGTGCAGAAAAGGAAAATGGCGGCACATCTGGAAGTAAAATCAAAAGAATTTACTGAAAGTCCATAAAATCAAGCGAACATGACAAACATCAATCCAAAAAAGATGCTCAGTGGACGCGTTTCACACAGATGTGTCGACTCATCATGATTTTGCGGACTTTCAATAAATTCTTTTTATTTTACTTCCGGATGTGCTGCCATTCTTCTTTGTTTCCAAGTAAAAGGAGGGCTCCGGGGGGGCTGGTGCACTACAAGAGCTTTTTCACCTTAACGTATAGAATGCATTGAGGTGAAAAAAACGCAAGGGTTTACAACCCCATCAATTTTTTTTATGTACAAATACTATCCTAATTACACAAGTTATCTAACGAGAAAAACATTTCAATCACGTCCTTTGGGAAACTTATGTATGAACTGCCGCAATTGGCTGTCGGAAGCTGCGTAGATTATCCAACGATCGCTCTGAATGTGGTTATTTGCTTCTGATTTTCTCACCGTGTGTACTAGGCATTAGGAAAAGAATGTTCTAAGAAAGTTCCTTTGTTTTTCTAATCATTATCAGGGTCAAATTGACGTTCATTTTTTTTTTTTTTTTTTTCGACCACAGTGACGAGAAAATTCGAAGTAGCAGGATGGATTTTCTTTCTCGATAGAACAACATTTCTAATGCCGCGTACACATGATCAGAATTCTCGTTGGAAAAAGCTCTGATGGTTTTCCCGACGGAATTTCCGACGGAATTAGGCTCAACCTGTCTTGCCTACACACGGTCACACCAAATTCCGATCGTTTATAACGCGGTGACGTACAACACGTACGACGCGACTAGAAAAAGGAAGTTCAATAGGCAGTAGCCAATAACTTCCGTCTTGTAGTTGAATCTGAGCATGCGCGATTTTTGGCGTGTCGGAATTGCATACACACGATCGGAATTACCGATAGAAAGTTTTTCCATTGGGAAAATTGAGAACATGCTATCAATTTTTGGCTGGCGGGAATTCGGACAGCTAAATTCCGATAGAGCATACACACGGTCGCATTTTCCAATGAAAAGCTCTCATTGGTCTTTTTATGGCCGGAATTCCGATCGTGTGTACGCGGCATAACAGTGTATGTGGTTTTCATTCAGTAGAGTCTATTCATTCCAAAATCAAATGAAAAAAATATATATGTAAATAAATTAATTAGGAAGGTCTGCGCTTAGGACGTGTGTGAAGGTTGTAGCCTCCCCCTCAAAAAAAAAAAAAACCCCGTAAGAGGGCTCTAGGATATAGAAAGAAAGAAGATGTGAAGGGGCGAGCGGCGCTACCTATATGTCAAATAGTGCTCTACCAAATCACTCTATAGTGACTAAGTATTAAAAAACACAGTGTTATTGTGGAATAAATTATAACAAAACAGTTACCATAAAGGTGATAGTGTAAGCCCTTGTACACACGGTTGGACATTCCGATGGACAATGTCCGATAGGACCGTATTGTCGGATAATCCGACTGTGTGTGGGCTCCATCGGACTGTTTCCGTCGGAGTATCCGACGGACCAAGTTTTCCAGCTGGGCTATAAAATTTTCCGACAACATGATCCGATCGCACTTTGTCCGATCATGTGTAGAGAATTCCGATCGGACAAAGTGCCACGCATGCTCAGATCAAATTCCTAGAAGTTCAAAGCTATTGGCTGCTAGCCTGAACGTAGTCCCATTCTAACGAAATAACGTCATCACGTTACGTACGATCAGATTTTCTGACAACTTTGTCCGACTGTGTGTATGCAACAGTTTCGGACAAAATCAGATGGATTTGGTTGTCGGAATGTATGTATATATATATATATATATATATATATATATCTTTCGTAAGACATTCAAATATTCTGAGAATTTTCGTACAAATTTTCCTAAGATTTTTCCTAAAAAATTTCTGTTCAAAATTCTATCCAGCTGCCATACTGGCTTTTTTTCCTGCACACGATCGAGAAGTCTTCTCCGAATCCAAGCTCCCGATGACAACCCACACGTCACATCTATTCTAATCTTGGCTTGCTTGCTTCCAGAGTGGGTTTTGGTATTTGTGTTGCGATGTCACACACACAGGGCGTGTTTTTTTTTTATTATTCATAAGTGGGCGTGAACACGTCTGAACGTGCATAAATAAAAGGCTGCGGTGACGTAGGGATTTTTTTTTTTTTTTTTTTATTTTTTTTTTTATTTAAAGGTCCCTCCCACACAAGCAGAGCTTGAGAAGAACACAGGAACTACCAGGAGGTCGGTGAACACAGAGGAGAGGTCTGAGCTATGCTTCTTTTATTATTCATGATCAGAAAGTGAACGGGGTTTCAGGGAATGTATGTATTAACGACTTCATCTGTAAACTCCCTACATGGGCAGGTAAGATTGTCCAACTGCTTACAAAGTTCATACGTTTTGGGGTTAATTTACTGAAACTGGAGCGTGCAAAATCTGGTGCAACTTTGCATAGAAGCCAATCAGCTTCCAGGTTTTATTGCCAAAGCCTCATTGAACAAGTTTAAGTTAGAAGCTGATTGGCTACCATGCACAGCTGCACTAGATTTTGCACTCTCTGTTTCTATGCTGGCCATACACTATATGAAAGATCGGCTGAAATTCGGTCATTTAGACCGTTCGATTTTTGGCCAGTTAATGGGCACAAAATCGATAATCATTGGGATGTTTTTGAGCCGAAAAAAAACGAAGTTTGGAAATTTTCTGCCGAACGAACAATAAATTTAAAGGTTAATGTGTTTCCCGTCCGAACTGTCTGCACTAGGTATATGTATATAAAAAAAAAAAAAAAAAAAAAAAAAAAATGTATTCATTTATGTCCACTGAACGATTTACATGATGGCACTATCGTTTGCGCTCGCGGCCGATTGTTCGTTTTTCGTAAACTGGTTCGGACGATTTTTTGTATAGTGTATGGTCAGCATTAGTAAATCATCCCCCCCTATGTGTCATGAATAGGGAACAGTCACGTATGGTTGGGATTAAGGATGAGCTCAGGTGCGTTCGCATGGTCCACGTGCAGAGCCCACCAGGAACTCGGCGCATCGCTGTGCTAATCATAGGTAGTGAGACATTGCCCCGATGCGCAGCTGCAGAGATCGGGCAATGTCTCACTGCCTGTGATTAGCTTCCTGGCGGGCTCTGCACGTGGAGCATGCGAACGCGCCTGAGCTCATCCTTAGTTGCGGTTGCGGACCCCCTGTGGGACTTGCATGCTGAATGGTGGTGTACTCAGAGCACCCACCCCTGCAAGCTACAGCTGACCCGGTACAGGGGAGTACAGAGACAAAGATCTTGGAAGGCATGGAATAAAGGACTCCTAGGAATGGTAGGAGTAAAATGTGGTGCTGGGGTGCCGGTCTCACAGGTAGGCAGGACACGGAACACTCGTAAGAGACACTTACTGCACTGGGGCGCAGGGCTCACAGGGAGACCGGAGTATCTTTGTAGTAGTGATATGCTGAGCTTACAGAAACAGAGAGGTAAGAATATACGCTCACTGGCCACTTTATTAGGTACACCTGTTCAATTGCTTGGTAACGCAAATTACAAATCAACCAATCACAGGGCAGCGACTCAATGCATTTTTGGATTGTAAGCTCTAACGAGCGGGGCCCTCTGATTCCTCTTGTACCAAATTGTAATGTAACTGTAATGTCTGCCCTCATGTTGTAAAGCGCTGAGCAAACTGTTGGCGCTATATAAAACCTGTATAATAATAATAATAATAATAATAATAATAATAATAATAATTTAGGCACCTAGATGTGGTGAAGACGACATGCTGAAGTTCAAACCGAGCATCAGAACGGGGAGGAAAGGGGATTTAAGTGACTTTGAATGTGGCGTGGTTGTTATGGGAGTATTTGAAAAACTGCTGATCTACTGGGATTTTCACACAGAACCATCTCTCGGGTTTACAGAGAATGGTCGGAGAAAGAGAGAGTATCCAGTGAGCGGAAATTGTGTGGAGGAAAATGCCTCGCTGAGGTCAGAGGAGAATGGGCAGACTGGTTCCAGATGATAAAAAGGCAACAGTAACTCAAATAACCACTTGTTACATCCATGGTATGCAGATGCACAACACATCCAACCTTGAAGCAGATGGGCTACAGCAGCAAAAGACCACACCGGGTGCCACTCCTGTCAGCAAAGAATGGGAAACTGAGGCTACAATTCGCACAGGATCACCAAAATTGGACAATAGAAGATTGGAACCATGTTACCTGGTCTGTTGAGTCTCGATTTAAGCTGCGACATTCAGATGGTGCGGGTCTGAATTTGGCGTAAACAACATGAAAACATGGATCCATCCTGCCTTGTATCACCAGTTCAGGCTGGGGGTGTAATGGTGTGGGGGGGATATTTTCTTGGCACACTTTGGGCCCCTTAGTACCAATTGAGCATTGTATTCATGAAGAATAGTTCTTTCCAAACCAATCTATTAACCTTCTATGAGGAGGTGAGTTGCCATCTAGATAAAGGAAGGCCGTAGACGTGGTGTATCTGGATTTTGCAAAAGCCTTTGACACAGTTCCCCATAAATGTTTATTGTACAAACTAAGGTCCGTTGGCATGGACCAGAGGGTGAGTACATGGATTGAAAACTGGCTACAAGGGTGAATTCAGAGGGTGATGATAAATAGGGAGTACTCGGAATGGTCAGGGGTGGGTAGTGGGGTCCCCCAGGGTTCTGTGCTGGGACCAATCCTATTTAATTTATTCATAAATGACATGGAGGATGGGGTAAACAGTTCCATCTCTGTATTTGTGGACAATACTAAGCTAAGCAGGGCAAAAACTTCTCCGCGGGATGTGGAAAACTTTAAAAAAGATCTGAACAAATTAATGGGGTGGGCAACTACATGGCAAATGAGGTTCAATGTAGAAAAATGTAAAATAATGCATTTGGGTGGAAAAAATATGAATACAATCTATACACTGGGGGGAGAACCTCTGGGGGGATCTGGGATGGAGAAGGACCCGGGGGTCCTAGTAGATGATAGGCTCAGCAATGGCATGCAATGCCAAGCTGCTGCTAACAAAGCAAACAGAATATTGGCATTAAAAAGGGAATTAATTCCAGAGATAAAACGATAATTCTCCCGCTCCACAAGACTCTGGTCCGGCTGCACCTGGAGTATACTGTCCAGTTCTGGGCACCAGTCCTCAGGAAGGATGTACTGGAAATGGAGCGAGTACAAAGAAGGGAAACAAAGCTGATAAAGGGTCTGGAGGATATTAGTTATGAGGAAAGGTTGGGAGCACTGAACGTATTCACTGAACGCTTGAGAGGGGATATGATTTCAATGTACAAATGCTGTACTGGTGACCCCACAATAGGGAGAAAAACGTTTTGGCCGGAGTTTAACAAGACTCGTGGCCACTCATTAAAATTAGAAGAAAAGAGAGTTTAATCTTAAACTATGTAGATCAGGGATCTGCAATTAGCGGACCTCCAGCTGTTGCAAAACTACAAGTCCCATCATGCCTCTGCCTCTGAGTGTCATGCTTGTGGCTGTCAGTCTTGCTCTGCCGCATGGGACTTGTAGTTCTGCAACAGATGGAGGTCCGCTAATTGCATATCCCTGGTGTAGAGGGTTCTTTACTGTAAGAGCGGCAAGGATGTGGAATTCCCTTCCACAGGCGGTGATCTCTGCGGGGAGCATCGATAGTTTAAAAAAACTATTAGATAAGCACCTGAACGACCACAACATACAGGGATATACAATGTAATACTGACATATAATCACACATGGGTTGGACTTGATGGACTTGTGTCTTTTTTTTCAACCTCACCTACTATGTAACTATGTATAAACCTCACGGCCTCCCAGAGTATTGTTGCTGACCATGTCCATCCCTTTATGACTACAGTGTACCCATCCTCTGATGGCTCCTTCCAGCAGGATAATGCACCATGTCACAAAGCTCCAATCATCTTACCACTGGACAATGAGGTACCTGTCCTCCAATGGCCTCCACAGTCACCAGATCAATAGAGCACCTTTGGGATGTGGTGGAACGGGAGATTCCCATCTTGAATGTGCAGCCAACAAATCTGCAGCAACTGCGTAATGCTATTATGTCACTATGGAGCAAAATCTCTGGAGGAATGTTTCTAAATCCAACACCTTGTTGAATCTACATCATTAAAAATTAAGGCAGTTCTGAAGCAAAGGGGGGTCCAACCCAGTACTAGTAAGGTGTACCTAATAAAGTGTCCAGGGAGTGTATATGGGATACATAGAAGTGCACGGGGGTCCCAGATATGCAGGAATACAATGGAAGTAAATGAAGATTCCAGGAGAGGAAGGATACCTATTTGTTCTGTCTGGGGAGAGCCCAGCCTACCCGCATGTACAGGGCCCTTGGAACGGTCAAGGTGCAGAGTCTAAGGAACCGCCTGGTCTTCTCCAGAGCTACTGCCGGAGACGTTGTTCAAGGAGAGAAGGGAGTACAGCCCAAGGTGGCAGAAATGCATGGAAGCACAGAGACCTGCAAGACAATTAGAAGTGATTAGTAAGGATAAGCTCCGGCGTGTTCGCATGCTCCACTTGCAGAGCCCGCCAGGAAGTCAGCGCAGTGCTGTGCTAATCACAGGCAGTGAGACATTGTTCCGATGCGCAGCTGCAGAGATCAGGCAATGTCTCACTGTCTGTGATTAGCGCTGTGCTGCACCGACTTCCTGGCGGGCTCCGCACGTGGAGCATGCGAACACGCCTGAGCTCAGTGACTAGCAATGCAAAAAGGGACGAACCGGAATCTCTAGGCGCAGGCAGGAGTGCATGGGGACACCAAGTAGGAAACAATCTAGAAATACACTGGGAGACACTGATGCAGACTGAAGACACAGGTGATGCTAATGAATAGCTGACTGGATTTCACAGGAGATCACAAAGGGGCTGGAAGGCTGAAAACTGGCAAAGGTAAACAAGTGAAACAAATACACAAGGATGCATCAGGTACACTGGGGACAGGCTGGAAGAAACTGGGGGTACAGAGATCACCCTGGAAGACACTGGGGGTGCAGGGATCACAATAGGGGTACAGGGATGACACTGGGGTTACAGAGATCACCCTGGAAGACACTGGGGGTACAGGGATCACACTGGGGGTACAGGGATCACAATAGGGGTACAGGGATCACACTGGGGTTACAGAGATAACCCTGGAAGACACTGGGGGTACAGGGATCACACTGGAAGACACTGGGGGTACAGGATCACACTGGGGATACAGGGATCACCCTGGAAGAAACTTGGGTTACAGAGATCACCCTGGAAGACACTGGGGGTACAATGATCACACTTGGGGGGGTACAGGGATCACACTAGATCACCCTTGGGGTACAGAGATCACCCTGGGGGTACAGGGATCACCCTGGAAGAAACTGGGGGTACAGAGATCACCCTGGAAGAAACTAGGGTTACAGAGATCACCCTGGAAGACACTGGGGGTACAGGGATCACACTGGAAGACACTGGGGGTACAGAGATCACCCTGGAAGAAACTGTGGTTACAGAGATCACCTTGGAAGACACTGGGGGTACAGGGATCACAATAGGGTTACAGGGATCACACTGGATGAAACTATGGGTACAGGGATCACACGGGGGTACAGAGATCACACTGGGGGTACAGGGATCACCCTGGAAGACACTGGGGGTACAGAGTTCACACTGGGGGTACAGGATCACACTGGGGCGAGAGGGATCACACTGTGGAGTACAGGGATCACCCTGGATGACACTGTGGGTACAGGGATGACACCGAGGTACAGAAATCACACTGGTGGTACAGGGATCACCCTGGAAGGCACTGGGGGTACAGGCATCATCCTGGAGGTACAGGGCTCACCCTGGAAGGCACTATGGGTGGTACAAGGATCACCCTGGAAGGCACTGGGGGTACAGGGATCATCCTGGAGGTACAGGGCTCACCCTGGAAGGCACTGGGGGTACATGGATCACCCTGGAAGGCACTGGGAGTATAGGGATCGCCCATAAAGACACAGTGGGTACAGAGATCAAATTGAAAGACACTGGGGGGTAAAGTGATCACAATGGAAGGCACCGGGGGGGTACAGGGATAACACTGAAGGACACTGAGGGTACAAGGATCACACTGGAAAACACTGGGGGTGCAGGGATCACACTGGAAGGCACTGGGGGGTGCAGGGATCACACTGGAAGGCACTGGGGGGTACAGAGATCCCATTGGAAGACACTGGGGAGGTAAAGGGATCACACTGGAAGATATTGGGGGGCATAGAGATCACAGTGGAAGACACTGGGGGGGGGGGGCTGGGGGGTTCAGGGATAAATGTGATGACCTTGCTCAACTGGGTATTTAATTGCATTATTGCATTAACAGCAGGTAGTTAACCATCTTAAACACAAGTTCTGTGGGATAACAGCAGAACCTTTCAAGTTGAAGCTACATGTGACCAGCTTGTCTGATCTTTGAGATTATAAAACTGACCAATACAAATTTTGCTTCCCTTTCATAATCTTAGCTCAAAGGTCTTATATCCTCTTATGTTATCAAAATTACAGAAAATTACAAAAATGTTGGCCCCGGAATAATGAGCTACATTTAGATTATAGGTGAGGCAAGGATTTACATTGCTTTAAAGTATTCATACCCCTTGAAATTTTCCACATTTGGTCATGTTACAACCAAAAACGTAAATTAATTTTATGCAATAGACCAACACAAAGTAGCACATACCGTAATTGTGATGTGGAAGGAAAATGATAAATGGTTTTCACATTTTTTTACAAATATGTGAAAAGTGTGGGGGACATTTGTATGGCGCCCCCCGGAGTCAATACTTTGTAGAACCACCTTTAACTGCATTTACAGCTGCAAGTCTTTTTGGGGATGTCTCTACCAGTTTTGCACATCTAGAGAGGGACATTTCTGCCCATTCTTCTTTCGAAAATAGCTCAAGCTCTGTCAGATTGGATGGAGAGCGTCTGTGAACAGCATTTTTCAAATTTTGCCACAGATTCTCAATTGGATTTAGGCCTGGACTTTGACTGGGCCATTCTAACACATGAATATGCTTTGATCTAAACCAGGGATGTGCAATTAGCGAACCTCCAGCTGTTGCAGAACTACAAATCCCATGAGGCATAGCAAGACTCTGACAGCCACAAGCATGACACCCAAAGGCAGAGGCATGATGGGACTTGTAGTTTTGCAACAGCTGGAGGTCCGCTAATTGCAGATCCCTGATCTAAACCATTCCATTGTAGCTCTGGCTGTATGTTTAACCACTTGCTTACTGGGCACTTAAACACCCTTCCTGCCCAGACCAATTTTCAGCTTTTGGTGCTCTCACACTTTGAATGACAATTACTCAGTCATGCAACACTGTACCCAAATGAATTTTGTGTCCTTTTTTTCCCACAAATAGAGCTTTCTTTTGGTGGTATTTGATCACCTCTGGGGTTTTTATTTTTTGCGCTATAAATGAAAAAAGACCGAAAATTTTGAAAAAAAAACGCATATTTCTTTGTTTCTGTGATAAAATTTTGCAAATTATAATTTTTTTTTCATAAATTTTGGCCACAATTTATACTGCTACATATCTTTGGTAAAAATAACCCAAATTAGTGGATATTATTTGGTCTTTGTGAAAGTTAGAGAGTCTACAAGCTGTGGTGCGAATCGCACAAAATTGATCACATCTGATGTACTGGTGGCCTATCTCGCTTCTTGTGACCCGAACAAGTCAGGAAAGTACAAATACCCCCCAAATGACCCCTTTTTTGAAAGTAGACATTCCAAGGTATTTACTAAGATGCATGGTGAGGTTTTTGATGTTGTCATCTTTTTCCCACAATTCTTTGCAAAATGATTTTTTTTTTTTTTTTTTTTTTTCTCACAAAATTTTCAATGTAATAGGTTATTTCTCTCACATGGCATGTGTATACCACAAATGACACCCCAAAATACGTTCTGCTACTCCTTCTGAGTATTACGATACCAAATGTGTGAGACTTTTACACAGCCTGGCCACATACAGAGGCCCAATATTGAAATAGCACCATCAGGCGTTCTAGGAGCATAAATTACACATTTCATTTCTCAACCACCTATTACAGTTTTGAAGGCCCTGGAGCACCAGAACAATGGAAATGCCCACAAAGTGACCCCACGTGGCACTGACGACACGTGGCACTGACGACACGTTGCACTGGAGGCAGATGGGGCTGGCAGATGTCGCTGGCAGATGGGGCTGGGGCTGGCACTGGCAGATGGCACTGGCAGATGGTGCTGGCTATTTGCTCTGGCTAATTGCTCTGGCAAATGGGGCTGGCAGATGGCACTGCGGCTGGCAGATGGCACTGGCGCTGGCAGGTGGCACTGGCACTGGCGGCACTGGGGCTGACGGATGGCGCTGGCAGGTGGCACTGGCTGGAGGCACTGGGGCTGACGGATGGCACTGGCGCTGGCAGGTGGCACTAGCAAGTGGCACTGGCGGCACTGGTGGTGGCAGGTGGCACTGGCAGGTGGTACTGGCACTGGGGCTGACGGATGGCACTGGCAGGTGGCACTGGCACTGGCGGCACTGACGGCACTGGGGCTGACGGCACTGGGGCTGGCAGGTGGCACTGGGGCTGACGGGCGGCACTGGGGCTGACGCGCGGTGCTGGCAGGTGGCACTGGCGTTGACGGCACTGGCACTGGGCTGACAGATGGCACTGGGCTGACAGATGGCACTGGGGCTGACACTGGCACTGACACTGGCACTGGGGCTGACACACAGATCGCTCTCCCTCCTCACACGCTGTCTCTGTGTGAGGAGGGAGAAACACTGCAATGGGAGATGATCTCATATGTTTACATATGAGATCATCTCCCATTGGCAGCTGCGATCGCGCTGTGAACGGCCGCTTTGATTGGCCGTTCACGGCGATCTGTATTTGCCTGTCTCCGGGAGACACGGCGAATACAATACTCCCCCGGCGGCGCGCATTGCGGAAGTAAACACCAGGCCGTCCAGGGACGGCCAGGCGAAGGAACCCGCCCGCTCTAAGGCCGTCATTCGGCTATAGGGCGGGTGGGAGGAGGTTAAGGTCGTTGTCCTGCTGGAAGGTGAACCTCCGCCCCAGTCTCAAGTCTTTTGCAGACTCTAACAGGTTTTCTCCTAAGATTGTCCTGTATTTGGCTCCATCCATCTTCCCTCTGACCAGCTTCCCTGTCCCTGCTGAAGAAGAGCATCCCCACAACATGATGCTGCGACCACCGTGTTCCATGGTGGGGATGGTGTGTTTAGGATGATGTGCAGTGTTATTATTCTGCCAGACATAGCGTTTTTCTTTTAGGACATAAAGTTCCATTTTGGTCTCACCTGACCAGAAAACCTTCTTCCACATGTTTGCTGACTCCCCCCCCCCAACATGGCTTCTTTCAAATGAGACTTTTTATGGCTTTCTTTCACAAAGTCTTTCTTCTTGCCACTCTTCCATAAAGGTCAGATTTGTGGAGAGCACGACTAATAGTTGTCCTGTGGACAGATTCTCCCACCTGAGCTGTGGATCTCTGCAGCTCCTCCAGAGTTTCCATGCTGCTTCTCTGATGAATGCTCTCCTTGCCGGCCTGTCAGTTTAGGTGGACAGCCTGGTCTTGGTAGGTTTGCAGTTGTACCATACTCTTGCCATTTTCAGATGATGGATTGAACAGAGCTACGTGAGATGTTCAAAGCTTGGGAGATTTTTTTTTATAACGTAACCTTGCTTTAAACTTACACACAGGTGGGCTCTATTTACTAACTAGCTGACTTCTGAAGGCAATTGATTCCACTAGATTCTAGTTAGGGGTATCAGAGTAAAGGGGGCTGAATACAAATACACCCCACACCTTTCAGATATTTATTTGTAAAAAATTATGAAAACCATTTATCATTTTCCTTCCACTTCTCAATTATGTGCCACTTTGTGTTGGTCTATCACACAAAATCCCAATAACATACCTTTACATTTTTAATTATAACATGTTAAAATGTGGAAAATTTCAAGGGGTATGAATACTTTTTCAAAGCACTGTAAGTGCTTAAACTGCGCGAACTAGAGGCCATGTTACCTCTCCATTGCCAAGGCTCCTTTATCTAAGGCTGTGTTCTGATCATTTTTTTTTTCTCCAAAGGATGTCTTCTCCCGAAATCTCCAGGATCTCTTGGGGCAATATGAGTGTTGGTGGACAGCATTATAAAGACTGCAAGGTCTGGCCAGGAGGAAGCAGGACCTGGGACTGGCGGGAGACTGGAACTGAAGTAAGTGTTGCTGACCTAACTCTTATATGAGTGTCACCCTATAGTGCTGGCTCTACAGTGCATTAGTATGCAACACCTGAATCCAGTTGCCAATTGAGATGCTGACTGAGGACTATCACAGGCAGGGCCATTTTTAAGGCAGGGCAAAAAGGGGCAGCTGCCCTGGGCCCTGTCAATGTTGTGGGGCCCAAAGCAGCTGTCTCATACTGTCCAACTATCCTGGTTTAAATTCCCTCGTCCCTTGAGGTTTTAGTCCTGTGCTGTGTCCCAATATCTCAGTGTGAAGTGCTGCCACTAAAGCTGCCCAGCTCTGCCCTATTGTTGTGTACAGATGACTCACATACAGACCCTGTGTTTATATGTACATTACCGGAATTCATATGTAAATAGCGGCGGCTGGTGGCATTGATATGTATATCATGCCCCCCTGAGATCATATCCACAGTAATCTCTAGCAACCAATCAACAAGCAGAAATCATGTGCTGTAACCTCTAGCAACTAATCAGTGCGCCGTTGTGTGTGCTGTACCTTTGGCAACCAGTCAGTGAGCGGTAATGATACACTGTAACCTCTGGCAACCAATCGCAATAGCTGCCTTATCTGATTCAGTAAACTGATTTTGAGCCAAGCTGTTATTTATTGTATGTCTCAGAGCAGGTGGAGAGCAAAACTGCATGGGGGGGGGGGGGGGGGGCAAGAAAAGTTTTGCCCAGGGTCCAATCAATATTAGACGGCCCTGATCACAGGCACCTCCACTCCCTGCATATGTCTCTCCACCCTGCACCACTCACATACCGAGAGACACGCAGCCAGAGCCCCATTCCGTGCCCTGAACCTTGCCTGTGTGTGTGAGGCACTGAACAGGCCAAACCCCTGCTGCAACTGTATGTGTGGATTAAACACATCGAAAAATCTCAATCAACCCTCTGCACACTGCTATACACTCTTACCTGTTTTTATCCATTTGTTAAAAATGTTTATTTTTGGTTCACATATGCTGCAATACATGTTCAAGGTGACATATTGCGTCAAAGTAATCCCTTTCTGGCAAGTTCATACTCTACTTTGCAAAATGTAAATTGCTTACTTGCATATACTAGACATGTGCAAAAGGAAAAAAATTGTTTCGTTTTCGTTTTAATTAGTTAATTAATTTCGTTTAGTTATATTCGTTAAATTAGTTTTCGGATTTCGTTTAGTTTTCTACCGAATTCGAAAAATCGGTCGCATTCAAAAATATTTCAACCAAATTCGAAAATATTTCTACCGGATTCGAAATGATTTCAACCACATTCGAAATTATTTCAACGGGATTAGAAAATATTTTGCGACCCGACTTTAGGGCCATGCATCTTGGGATCACTTGGTGCTAGAAACCCCAAATTTGGAGACGTTGTAGTGCTAGTTCTATTGTGTTTGCATACCACATTTGGTGTTTCTAGCTATAAGTGACCCCGAGATATGTGGCCCCAAAGTCGGGTAGCAAAATGTAATTCTGCTGCAGAAAAATGCTTGACATTTTGTGACCCGACTTTGGGGCCACATATCTCGGGGTCACTTGGTGCTAGAAACCCCAAATTTGGAGATATTGTAGTGATAGGTCTACTGTGTTTGCATACCTTGGAGTTTCTAGCTATAAGTGGCCCCGAGATACGTGGCCCCAAAGTCGGGTCACAAAATGTCATTCTCTGCTGCAGAAAAGTACTTGGCATATTGCGTGGCAAGTGGACAATCCACAACTTGGTCACGTGGCACTCGTGTCAGGTCACATGGCACTCGTGGCCGGCCACGTGGCACTCGTGTCAGGTCACGCGGCACTCGTGGCAGGTGTACAATACACAACTTGTGGCAGGTGATGTAGCAAGTGGACAATACACAACTTGTGGCAGGTGACGTGGCAAGTGGACAAATACAATACAGAACTTGTGGCAAGTGGACAATGACATACAGCATATGCACTTGCCTTGCGATCGACATCCGTGACTTCTTCAATGAGGCATGCTGACAACTTCATTGATACCATAAATATAAATGAAATAAGATGTGTGTGTTTTTTTTGCACTGGTACACTGCAAGTATGAAAAGTTGATGTGACAGATATATATAAGTAAGTATAAGTAACTAACCATCTTCCAAAATTTCTAATTCAAATAGAAAAGATTAGAACAGAATAGAAAAAAAATATTTGGGGTTTCTAGCTATAAGTGCCCCAGAGATACGGGGCCCCAAAGTCGGGTCGCAAAATGTAATTCTCTGCTGCAGAAAAGTACTTGGCATATTGCCCATATCTGTGGTCACTTGGCGGCAGGTGACGTGGCAAGTGGACAATCCACAACTTGGTCACATGGCACTCATGGCCAGTCGCATTGCACTCATGTCAGGTCACGTGGCACTCATGTCAGGTGTCGTGGCAAGTGGACAATACACAACTTGTGGCAAGTGGACAATGACATACAGCATATGCACTTGCCTTGCGATCAACATCCGTGACTTCTTCAATCATGCATGCTGACAACTTCATTGATTCATAAATATAAATGAAATAAGATGTGTGTGTTTTTTTTGCACTGGTACACTGCAAGTATGAAAAGTTGATGTGACAGATATACTGTATATATAAGTAAGTATAAGTAACTAACCATCTTCCAAAATGTCTAATTCAAATAGAAAAGATTGGAACAGAATAGAAAAAAAATATAATTTAATAGAATAAAATAGAAAGAATATACAACCATCTTCTGAAATTCAAATTTGAATAGAATAAATTAGAATTTCGAATAGTATGAATTAAAATTTTTAAATTAATTAATTGTAAATTTGGATAGAAAAGATTATAAAAAAAATAGAAAATAGACTAGAAAAACGATCGAACAGAACAGAATATATTATATTTTATTCTGTTCTATTGTTTTTCTAGTCTATTCTTTTATATTCTACTAAAATCAAAATCATTATATACTAAATTCGAATTTCGGAAGATACACATATATATATATATATATATGTACATATTAGTCCCTTCAATGAAGTTGTCAGCATGCCTGATTGAAGAAGTCACGGATGTCGATCGCAAGTGCATATGCTGCATGTCATTGTCCACTTGCCACAAGTTCTGTATTTTATTTGTCCACTTGCCACATCACCTGCCACAAGTTGTGTATTGTCCACTTGCCACGACACCTGCCACGGGTGCCACGTGGTCGGCCACAGGTGCCACGTGACCTGACACGAGTGCCACATGACCAAGTTGTGGATTGTCCACTTGTCACGTCACCTGCCACCAAGTGACATCAGATATGGGCAATATGCCAAGTACTTTTCTGCAGCAGAGAATGACATTTTGCGACCTGACTTTGGGGCCACGTATCTCAGGGCCACTTGTAGCTAGGAACCCCAAATTAGGTATGCAAACACAGTAGACCTAGCACTACAACATATCCATATTTGGGGTTTCTAGCACCAAGTAACCCCGAGATATGGACAATATGTCAAGTACTTTTCTGCAGAAGAGAATGACATTTTGCAACCCGACTTTGGGGCCACGTATCTCGGGGCCACTTGTAGCTAGGAGCCCCAAATTTGGTATGCACTACAAAACTAGCACTACAAAATTACCAAATTTGGAGTTTCTAGCACCAAGTGACCCCGAGATACGTGGCCCCAAAGTTGGGTCGCAAAATGTCATTCTCTGCTGCAGAAAAGTGCTTGACAGTTTGCGACCCGACTTTGAGGCCCCATAATGAAATAAGAATTTCGATTCGAAACGAAATGCACATGTCTGGCATATACCCTATTTCAGTGGATATAGTGCCAATATGGGGCAAATAAAACACAGTTGTATGAGAGCTATAGATTTACCACACCAGTCCCACACTTCCTCCTCGAGTCTTCACAGTGGATGCTCCCATGGCACCAAATTGGCTCTGAAAACATGGTACCCAGATATTTAGACTGATATCTTTAGACATCTGGCAAACAAGCTTTCCAAACAGACCAGACCTACTGGCCCAAGGCTCCCTGTTTCATCCTGTTTCACAACCGCTTTCATTAATGGCTATTGAAACCCAAGTTTTAAAGGATGGGGTTACTTCTTACTTTCAACCTTGCTCAGAACAAGAAAATCCAACTGCTGTAAGAGTTACCATCACACAATGAAAGCTTACTTTGCCTGGTGCAAGAACAAGAAGCTAAAGCCCCATACACACTATCAGTTTTTCTGCTGAGTTTTTCCTTCAGATTTACCAAAACCATATAGTGGAAGGGCCTGCCTGATTGCATACAAATTGAAAATCCTAAGGTTTGACCTCATATTATATGGTTTTGGTAAATAAAAAAACTGATAGTGTGTATTGGGCTTTAGTCCCATGGGAATACTCCACCGTTTCTATTTTAGCCCGTCTGGTCCTGACAAGCATCTGGCACTAAGTACCTTCAAGGGACAGGTTTCTGCCTTGCGCATTGTATTCCAGAAACCTCTTGCCTCTCAAAACCTCATTACTTTTCTTCAAGGAGCTCTCATATTAATCCCTCAATTTGACCTGTGTCACCTTGGGGTCTTAACCTGGTGCTCTGTACTATAGAGACCTCCCTTTGAACTGATTAAGGATATTAACTTGGAAGACCTAGATTGTAAGGTTGTCTCCCTGGAGGTAATTACATATGTTAGTGATTAGGCAGCTCCTTTTAAAGATCTCTTTCTTGTTTTACACAAGAACAAAGTGGTTTGGGACCACAGCCTTTCTTCCTACCCAAGGTTTTCTCTTTTTTTTCCACTTGAGAACATTATTTTTCTTTCCCCTTTGTGCTACCCCAAAACATGACAAGGATCTACAGTGCATTGCCTAGATGTGATCAGGACTATCAGGATCTACTTGAAGGCCACAACCTTGCCTGTGTGGCCATTGCACCAGGGCTGTTGGTGTCTCTTGGGCTTTTTATCATCAGGCATCTACTTCCTGGATTCACCACCTGGTCCCTAGTTCACAAGAATCTACCAGGTGGATGTTTAGGCCTTGGCTTATGCAACCTTTATTAGCAAGGTGCTTTAGGCTGCCATCTCAGTCTTTTTTCATTTTAACCCTTGTTTTTTTGTGCACCTGTTGGCAGTTCTGTTTGCTGCATTGTTGCACACCACTTAGTGTATTGTTTGGATATGTTACATGGTATAAAAATACAAGTCTTGTGGCCTGTACTGTACAATTGAAATACTAGATACTACTTTCTTCATTGAACTGGTCCAAATATCCCTGTCACAGTGTACCTCTTCAGGGGTGGTTCCGAGTTTTGAGGGGACCTACAAAGTCCATTGATGCCCTCCCAGCAATGTGAGTCCACACTGTTGCCATCTTTCGGCTAGAGTGCGGATGGGAGGTGGGTAATGTGCCATCAAGAAGAATGCTGATAGGAGAAAGCAGAGTGACAGAGGTGAGATCATCACTGTGCAACATGGGCCCAGGACGACCTGGGCTTGGAGACGAGGGTTGAATGATATTGGACATGGGACGAAGGCTATCCAGTGGCTGAAAATAATTACTGTGGGATATAGCTCTGGCTAAAAGGTGATTTTTTTTTTTTTTTTTGCAGCAAGTTTGTTTTTAATAATCTTTTAATAGACCATTCATTTTCATCATGTTGTTTTTGGCTGCAGTTCTGCTTTAAGCTTTATATTGACAACTTTATACCATTACAAATGAGGAACTAATGTTTCCATCTCCAACAGCACTATCCAGGTGTCCAGCCGGCAGACGTAGAGGAAGTCGTGAAGAAGGGGGTGAAGACGGTGGTGATTGGCCGTGGAATGAGCGAGGCGCTGCAGGTTGGTCAGCAGTGAAATCATTGATCTACTCTACATTCTTAGGAAGGCCGGTTCCTGCACATGCATGATGCAGTAGTGGGGCTTCCTCTTCCTGTTGCAACCCTTTGTAAAAAAAAAAAAAAAAAAAAATGCAGGCTTTTGTTGTGCCACCAAAACTGCGATTTCTGAGGTCTTGTGATGTGAAGATATTGGTGACGCAATGTTGGGAGCCTTGAGGTGGGTGAGATGTTCAGCATAGGCAAGACTCCCCATCACCATTCTGGAACTGATAGTCAGATTAACCCTACAGCACTTCTGCTAGATCACCCAGTCAAGGTACAGTCAGACTGCAGACTCTCGTAGAGGACATCCTGCCTCCTGCTCCACCATTGCCAGGTGGAGTAGACAACTTATCTGCAGGGCTTACTACCTTAGGAACAAAGTTCCTCCTTTGCCCATCAGAGCTTATTTCAATCAGATCTATTGGTGTCTCTTTGGCTTTCCAACATCAAGCACCTGTATCTCAGATTTACAAGGCCATCACCTGGCCATCGTTCACATGGTCCCCAGGTTCTACAAGGTGGATGTTCAGGCTTGAGCCAATGCAAGCTTCAAGAAGAACTTCAGCCTTTCCAGATGGAGGAGGGTGCCATGGGAGGGTGAAGGTCTGCTTTCAGCTGCAAGTTTTGGGTTCTTACCCTTGTGTTTGGGTCTAGTGGCAGTTCTGTTTACTTTGGTCCTAAAGATAAAGGGAATTTCTATTTACCTATAAACTCCTTATCTTGGAGTACAGTACAAGACACAGGACTGTAGGGGACATATACAAGCAATAAACTTTTGGAGTGGGCAACAACCTCGCAAAAAGAACTGCCAACTAGGGTTATATGAGTGTGCACTGGAGCAGCCCTAGCAAAATTATTTTCCAGTGTCCAGTCAACCCATTGTCTGACTACAGCCCTATGTCCTGTATTGTACTACAAAATTTACTGTTTGTCTTGAGATCATCAGGTGTACGGTACCAATAATTTTCATTAATCATCATTTCTTTGTTCTAGGTGCCAGTCTCTACTCTAGAGTACATCAAATCTCAGGGCATCGATGTTCTGGTCTTCCAGACTGAGAAAGCGGTGAAGGAGTATAACAGTTTGGTGTCACAAGGAGCCCAAGTGGGGGGTGTGTTCCACTCCACCTGCTAAATGGCCAGCCCTGATGCTGTGCACTGGGACTCTGTCTGGTGTACATGGATGGGTATCAATGACTAATGGAAGGATGGACAGCTTCCCAGTGCCTAAAGATAATTTTGTCTCTCTCCAGTTACAACTGGAACCCTGCCCTGTGTGTTTTATGACGAATAAAACACCTGCTAACTGTCTCTCATCCACTGCTGCTTAAAAGTCTAGTTTACACTGGTGTTATGTATTTACTAGAACAGTATTTTCGAACATAGCTGGTCATCAGTGAGCTTTTCATAAAATAATATTGCCACTAAGAAGTAATTTCTTGTAGTTTAAGGCCGGGTTCACACCTATGCAAATTAGATGTGGGTTTCATCGCATCCAATTTCGCATAGCAGGAGAATGAGACTGGCTCTCTATGGAGCCGGTTCACCAATCTCCGTTCGGGTTGCGGAGCGCACTGCACAGAAATGCTGTGCGTCGTTGGCTCAGTTTCAGGGCCGAATTCAGGCATAGATTCTGCCCTGATTCGTCCCTGAAATGGGGAACAGGGACGCACAGCGCTCCTGTGCAACCCGCAGCCGGTTTCAGTGTGAACCCGGCCTAAATGATATCTACTCTAGGCCCAATTTCTAAGATAATCTGGTGTTCAGCACCATCTTCTCATCCACAGATTACATTTCAAATTCTTTCCAATTGCACCTCTGACCATCTGTCATTAGCTGCATGTATGACCAGGGTCCACTTTCCTCCAATGATAAGTGAAATTCCAAACAGGAGAAAGTTTCTGATGCCACAGGTGAAGGAGAGGCACCAAATAACGCCAACAGGGAAGAGCGTTCTAGAATAATATGGTGCTTTGCTACCATGCATGGGGTAGCCATTATTTTTCCTTCCTATACTGTAGATGCACTAATTCTGCCTCCATGTTGAATTGATCTTTGTAATTTTTATAAATAATTGTAATGCATTAATGAGAGATTGAATTATTTATACATTGGGGAGAAAAAAAGATTCAAAGATTCTTCTGCAACATTGTCCTACAATAAATGCGTTTACAGAACAAAAAAAAAGTTTTCATGTCGTACTCCCCAAAATGTATCTTAAAATACAAAAAAAAATTACCAATAGTCTATGATGCTGTTCCTTATTTATTAATCTGTAAAATGCATAAATTTAAGTGCAAATGTGAAATAATCAATAAAAATCAGTTTTTTTTTTTTCCTACTGGGCCATAATTCTCAGAAATGAAATCGCAAATCAAGAGTTTAAAAATACTTAGATTTTATTGTGTACAAGACGGTTAAAAATGAATTAAACCAAATAGCAACAGTAGATATACAGTATGTTCACACCACCAGGTAATATTTTTCTATTTAGCACTGCGCTACTTTAACCGGTAATTGCGTGGCCATTTACCTAAATTAAATTTACCGTATTTGTCAGCATATAACACGCACCTTAATTTTAAGAGAGAAGTTTCAGGAAAAAAAAATTTAATTTAATTTAAATAAGGAAATTTGAAGCAAAATAAGGGTCAGTGCCCATCTGCAGCCTCACCATTGCAGCCTGATCAGTGCACATCTGCAGCCTCTCCGTTGCCCATAATTGCAGCCTAATCATCTGCAACCTTGACATTGCCCATAATTGCAGCTTGATCAATGCCCATACCTGCAGCCTGATCATTGCCCATCTGCAGCTTCGTCATTGCCCATAATTGCAGCCTGATCAGTGCCCCATCTGCAGCCTCTCCATTGCCCATCATTGCAGCCTGATCATCTGCAGCCCCGCCATTGCCCATAATTGCAGCCTGATCAGTGCCCATCTGCAGCCTCTCCATTGCCCATGCCGGGACATGTGACGTCTATCCTTAAGCATATCAAATTTATTCATAAATTTTGGCCAAAATGTATTGTTACATCTTTGATAAATTGCCCATCTGCAACCTTGACATTGCCCATCATTTCAGCCTGATCAGTGCCCATCTGCAGCCTCGCCACTGCCCATAACTGCAGCCCGATCATTGCCCGTCATCGCAGCCTGATTAGTGCCCATCTGCAGCCTTGCCATTGCCCATAATTGCAGCCTAATCAGTGCCCATCTGCAGCCTCGACATTGCCCATAATTGCAGCCTGTTCAGTGCCCATCTGCAGCCCCTCCATTGCAACCTGATCAGTGCCCCATCTGCAGCCAGTGCCCATAATTGCAGCCTGATTACTGCCCATCTGCAGCCTTGCCATTGCCGGAATACAGGGATCTCACACACAGTCCCACCTCCTGGATGGCTCCTGTGATAGACAGAATGCCGGGACATGTGACATCTATCCTTAAACATATTATCTAAGAAAAAAAAAATCGAACTTCTTCATAAATTTTGGCCAAAATGTATTGTTACGTCTTTGATAAAAAAAAAAAAGAAAAATCCCAATAAGCGTATACTGATTGGTTTGCATGAAAGTTATAGTGTTTACAAACTATGGGATATGTACTGGAATTTTTTTTAAGCTATTAAATGGTCGATGATCAGCGACTTATTGTGGGACTGTGATAGTGTGGCAGCCTGAAACCGATGCTGGGGAGAAATAACTGACACTAATACAGTGATCAGTGATAATATATACACTGTCCCTGTACTAATGACACTGGCTGGGAAGGGGTTAACATCGGGGTGATAAAGGGGTTAAACATGTGCTGCTTTTACTAATAGATCTTAAAGTTTATCATCCCTTAACCCTCTTGGGCATGGAGGTCACCAGAGCTTCGCTGGTTGCCACTGGATTCTTCTTCCACTCCTTCATGACGGAGCTGGTGGATGTTAAAGAGCTTGCACTCCTCCACCTTCTGTTTGAGGATGGCCCACAGATGCTCAATAGGGTTTAGGTCTGGAGACATGCTTGGCCAATCCATCACCTTTACCCTCAGCTTCTTTAACAAAACATCGGTCATCTCGGAGGTGTTTGGGGCCGTTATGTTGGAGTACTGCTCTGCTTCAGTATGTCACAGTACATGTTGCCATTCATAGTTCCCTCAATGAACTGTAGCTCCCCAGTGCCGGCAGCACTCATGCAGCCCCAGACCATGACACTCCCACCACCATGCTTGACTGTAGGCAAGACACACTTGTCTTTGTCCTCCTCACCTGGTTGCCACCACACATGTATGACACCATCTGAACCAAATAAGTTTATCTTGGTCTCATCAGACCACAGGACACGATTCCAATAATCCATGTCCTTAGTCAGCTTGTCTTCAGCAAACTGTTTGCAGGCTCTCTTTTGCATAATCTTTAGAAGAGGCTTCCTTCTGAGATGACTGCCATGCAGACCAATTTTTATGCAGTGTGCGGTGTATAGTCTGAGCACTGACAGGTTTACCCCCCCACCCCTTCAACCTCTGCAGCAATGCTGGCAGCACACATATGTCTATTTCCCAAAGACAACCTCTGAATATTACACTGAGCACGTGCACTCGGCTTCTTTGGTTGACCATGGCAAGGCTTGTTCTGAGTGGAACCTGTCCTGTTAAACTACTGTATGGTCTTGGCCACCATGCTGCAGCTCAGTTTCAGGGACTTTAAATCTTCTTATTGCCTAGGCCATCTTTAGGTAGAGCAACGATTAATTTTTTTTTTAGATCCTCCAGAGAGTTCTTTGCCATGAGGTGCCACGTTGAACTTCCAGTGACCAGTATGAGAGAGTGAGAGCGATAACACCAAATTTAACACACCTGCTCCCCATTCACACCTGAGACCTTGTAACACTAACGAGTCACATGACATTAGGGAGGGAAAATGGCTAATTGGCCCCAATTTGGACATTTTCCCTTTAGGGGTGTACTCACTTTTGGTGCCAGAGTTTTAGACATTAATGGCTGTGTGTTGAGGGGACAGCAAATTTACACTGTTATACAAGCTGTACACTCACTACTTTACATTGTAGCAAAGTGTAATTTCTTCAGTGTTGTCACATGAAAAGATAGAAGAAAATATTTACAAAAATGTAAGGGGGGTGTACTCACTTTTGTGAGATACTGTATGAGAGAGAGAGCGAGAGCGAGAGCGAGAGCGAGAGAGAGAGACATATTCACCAATGCAAAAAACTTTTATATTGAACGCCAGAAAAATAACCCACCTCATTTTTGGAGATATATAGATATATATTATATTTTGCAGAGACCCTAGAGAATAAAAAGGCAGTTGTTGCAATTCTATTACGTCACACAGGATTTGCGCAACTATTTTTCAAACGCTATATTTTTGGAAAAACACACTTTAATGAATTTTATTGTGAAAGAACACAATATATTATGGGGGTTATCGGTGATTTAACTCCATAATGTGCAACATCCCAAAATTAGAATATAGACACAGATGTTCCCCTGTTGTGGGACTTTGTAGGCACTTCATTTACATAACAGATAGGCTCATAAAAACAGGTTTTATTATAAATCATCTGTAAAAAAAAAAAAAAAAAAAAAACAGAATACATGGTATTGACAGCTAAACTCTAATGTAAAACACTAAAGTAATAGCTTTGCATAATGCAGCAACATCCACACACGTAGGACACCCAACATTAGAGGTGATTATTCTTCCAAAGTAAATACACTTTTGCACACTGGTACTGACTAGTATTCCAATGTTTCTCTTCTACCTCATTTTTCCTCCCTCACTCAGCTAATATGACCCCAGTGCTGATGGAGAGGGACAGGGGAGGGCCAAACAAGGATGCTTTGCAGGCATCCAGCATCCTTCTTATTAACCAACGACATCATTTGTTGTTAGGATGCCGGCGGCGGCTAGAAAGCTGTAATGCTTTCCAATGAAAACCTGAGGTTTCGTCTAACTAAAAGCCAGAAGATTCAAACAAGGAAGACGCCGCTCCAGGTGAGCGGTCACTACGGTCTGGAGGCGCTGGGTACAAGCCACGGCTCGCTAACGATAATCAAGAGGAAGAAAAGAACGGCTACACACCACAGGAACGTTCCAACGATTTTATTCCAAAAATAGCAAATGACAGCCAACAAAGACAGAGTGTCCGAACCCAGGAGGTGACGCGTGCGTTTCACACTGTATGGTTTGAAGAAGCACTGAGGTCCAATGTGAAACGCACGCGTCACCTCCTGGGTTCAGACACTCTGTCTTTGTTGGCGGTCATTTGCTATTTTTGGAATAAAATCGTTGGAACGTTCCTGTGGTGTGCACAGGAACAAGGAGACTCCGAAAGTCTCTAAAGATGAACGGCGCCTGCGCACTTGCTAGTACGTTCTGCCCAGAGTCCAGGTTCAAGCCCCACCATGCAAGTGGACATACAGTAGCACTTAGTAACAGGGCCCATCGCGGGCTCGCTTCACTGGCAACGCTTCGGGCATGGCTTCGCTCGCCGAGCTTCAGGCAAAGCCTTGCCTCGCCCGCCACGCTTCGGGCACAGCCTCGATTCGCTCGGCCATTTTTTATTCTAACTCTGTGTCCACTTGGATGGTGGGGCACAGACGCAGACGCCGTTCATCTTCAGAGACCTTTCGGCATCTCCCAAGTGCAGTACAGGGTGAACACTATCCAACGGGGGACAATATGCGACAACACCAGTCATACGTCATCATATTCGAATCCGTCGAACTTTGGTGTGCTTGTTTGTGGCCAAGTCCGTTCGGTCGGGAAAGTCCGTCGGAAAGTAATACCCCTGTAAGGCAAAGGCATAATGAGCTAGCATGCAACGCATACTAGCTCATTATAAAAAAACTTACCTTAGAACGAGGCATCTCACCTGGTCCATGCCGAGGGAGATGATATGTTCCCTCGGCGTGTCTTCCAGTGCTCTGAGTGGCCGGAGCCGCAATGTTGTCACTCCTGTGCATGCTCGCGGGAGACTTCTTTCCGGCAAGGTCCGGCATCTGCTGGGCTTTCAGCCAAAAATCCCCTGTGCGCATGCGCAGCTGCAGTCAGTGGCTCATTGCAGGGGGAATATCTCCTAAACCACAAAGGTTTAGGAGATTTTTTTTTTACCTACAGGTAATCCTTATTATAGGCTCACCTGTAGGTAAAAGTACAAAAATTGACTATACAACCACTTTAAGCTGGAGATCTACGCAGTGAATTTTGGCCTGAGTTCCTGAGGAGCCGGCTGCCATTTGCGCCATCAGTGACACTGTCAGCACTCTTTTACCAGGCCTCCTTTGGCTGAAAAAAAAAAAAGGATTTGGATGAAAATTTGTCAGCTGTACAGCGCCTGAATTCAAAGAGCTGCTAGCCCAGGTCAGGTATTTTGACAAAAAAAAAGAAAGAAAAAATTATTCTCTTTACAAAAGAAAACGCCAAAATGGAAAAATGCGAAAAAACGCTAATAAATGATATTGCAAAAACGCTGAAAAACTCACTGCACAGCTACTGATGTTTTTATAACGTTCATGAGGCCTAAAGGCTTTCTTTTTTTAAATAACAATCATGTTATACTCACCTGCTCGGTGCAGTGGATTTGCACAGCGCAGCCCTGATCCTCCTCTTCTCAGGTCCCTTGTCAGAACTCCGTGTCCCTCCCTCCAAGCATGCTTGCTCCTGTGCCGCAGCTCTGCATGTCCATTCACACAATGAGCTTTGGCTAGGCACCACCCCCTCTCTCTCCTCATTGGCTCACTGGCTGTGATCGACAGCAGCAGAAGCCAATGAGGAAGGAGATCCCCAGTGAGCCGAGTCTCGTGGACTTCACTGAATCGAGAGGAGGCTCAAGTATTAGGGGGGCTGCAGTGCAGAGGAGGTTTTTTTACCTTTATGGAATTCATAGAATACATGGAGGTAAAAAACCTTGAGCCTTTAGAACCACTTTAACCACTTCAGCCCCCGACCATTTTGCTGGCCAAAGGCCAGAGCACTTTTTGCGATTCAGCACTGCGCCGCTTTAACTGACAATTGCGCGGTCAGTACGACGTGGCTCCCAAACAAAATTGATGTCTTTTTTTCCCCCACAAATAGAGCTTTCTTTTTGTGGTATTTGAACACCTCTGCGGTTTTTATTTTTTGCTATAAATATCCCCCAAAAATATATAAAAAATATTTTTTCCCTCAGTTTAGGCCGATATATATTCTTCTACATATTTTTGGTTAAAAACAAAAAAAGAATCACAATAAGCATTTATTGATTGGTTTACACAAAAGTTATACCGTCTACGAAATAGGGGATAGGTTTATGGCATTTTTATTAGTTTTTTTTACTAGCAATCGCGGCGATCAGCGATTTTTATCGTGACTGCGATGTTATGGCGGACACATCGGACAATTTTGGTGCGATTTTGGGACCATTCACATTTCTACAGCGATCAGTGCAATTAAAATTGCATTGCTTACTGCGCAAGTGTGACTGCCAGTGAAGGGGTTAACACTAGGTGGCGCTGTAGGGGTTAAGCGTGTCCTAGGGATGTGTTCTAACTGTAGGGGGGGTGGGCTAGCTGTGACACATCACTGATCATAGCTCTTGATCACAGGGAGCAGAGATCAGTGACACTGTCACTAGGCAGAATGGGGGGGATGCATGTTTACATAAGCATCTCCCCTTTCTTCCTCTCCGTTAGACAATCGCGGGTATCCCAGCGAACATAGCATCCGCGGGACCTGCAATCCTACTCATGGAGCTCCCGGGCCGGCGTTAGAATAAAAAAGATTTTTTATTCGAATGCATTCTACGCATGAAGATAAAGCGCCTTCTGTGTGTAGCAGCCCCCCTAATACTTACCTGAGCCCCATCTCAATCCAGCTATGTCCACGACTGCCTCATCCCTCCTCATTGGCTGAGACACAGTGCACGGTGGTGCTGTTGGCTCCTGCTTCTGTCAAACAAAGTCAGTTATCCAATGAAGAGAGGGGGGGGGGGGCTGAGCCACAACTTCTTGCCTGAATGGATATACGGAGTTGCAGCTTGGCTCGGGTGCCCCCAAAGCAAGCTGCTTGCTGTGGGGGCACTCAAAAGGGAGGGAGGGGCCAAGAGAGCTAAAGAGGGACCCGAGAAGAGGAGGATCTGTGCTGCTGTGTGCAAAACCAACTACACAGAGGAGGCAAGTATAACTTATTTTTTTCAATAAAAATAACAAATCTAACACGAGATTTTACAATCACTTTAAGCAGGAAGGGGCGGAGTTAGGTGGATGGTAGAAGAGTCTAGAGATGGGTTCCTAACACTAAATTAAAGTCAGCGCTGCCCAACTGCAAGGGGCATTCATGTGACTGGTCACCCAACGCACGTTCTGCTGGGATAAGATGGCTATCTGAACAAGAAGTCCACATCCTAGGACCCTGCTGCAGCAAGTTAAAGAAATCTTTCTCGTTTCCTCCATAGTCTGTTCCATTCACAAAAAGTGAATGGAACAGACAATGGAGGAAACAAGGAAGATTCTGTATAGAGTAAGCATATTTGCTGCAATATCTTCGCTTTGCCTGGAATTCAGCTTTCGGTGATGTGAAGGGATTTACCAACATACAGTATGTCTAATAAACTGGTACAAGATGACTTTGTATTGAATTATATTTATATGTTAATAACAAGGTAAAAACATCACACAGACAGAAAATAGTCCATATTTAAGTAATACAAAAAGGCTTTCAGTAAAATAAACATCTTTCATACGACAATTAGTTCAATAATTTACCAATCTGTCAGGATGCTGCTGATGCTAGCTAATAAATATTAATCGGCCATGTGGGAGATGCTGCATGTTATCTGCAAAAGTAGAAACGACATTAAAGTGAACCTGTGGCCTTCTAATCAAAGCAATATCAATGTGAGCACTTCGCTGTGCCTATACACAATCCTCTTATTTACTGCTCCAGTATCCCAAAACTCTCAAGGATACATCCAAATGGATCATAGTAAGCTCTCTCCGAGCCAATGCTGTGCAGAAGGTTCGAAAACTTCATTGGGGGTGATTTACTAGAACTGGGGAGTGCAAAATGTGGTGCAGCTCTGCATAGAAACCAGCTTTCAGGTTTTATTGTCAAAGCTTAAAGTGGTTGTAAACCCTATAAAAAAAAAAAAAAACCCTGCAAGACAAAGGCATAATGAGGTAGTATGCATGCCATACTAGCTCATTATGAATTACCTGAGATGGAAGCCCTCGCTGCGGTGCCCGTACACAGCACCGGCCAGCGACATTTCTCCCCCCGGAGTTACTTCCGAGTATCGCGGCTCCCGCCCTGTGATTGGGCGGGAGCCGAGATGACGTCACTCCCGTGCATGCGTGTGGGCGCCGCTGGTAACGGCACAGTCTAATTGAAGCAATGGCACGTACTGCCATTGTTTCAGTGACGATTACGTCAGCACATGCAAATACAAGGGGTTTCTCCTAAACAGTGCAGGTTTAGGAGATATCCAATGTAGCTACAGGTAAGCCTATAGGCTTACTTGTAGCAAAAAGTGGTTGCAAAGAGTTTACAACCACTTTAATTGGACAAGCTGAAGTTAGAAGCCGATTGGTTTCCATGCACAGCTACACCAGATTTTACACTCTTCAGTTTTAGTAAATCAGCCTCAATGTATATAGATAACCCAGAAGCAATACACAAGGAGGTTGATTTACTAAAGCGAGAAAATTTAAAATCTGGTGCAGGAGTTGTGCTTGGCAGCCAATCAGCTTCTAACTTCAGCTTGTTCAATTAAGCTTTGACAATAAAACCTGGAAGCCGATTGGTTTCTATGCAGAGCTGCACCAGATTTTGCCGTCTCCAGTTTTAGTAAATCAACCCCATGTTTTCATCCTCTAGTGCGGCAGGGTACAAAGACTGGAAACTATCTTGGCACAGATGGGGTCAGCAAGCAGGAGCTCCAAAGCATCTTCTAGACCAGAGGTCTCCAAACTGCGGCCCTTTGCTAGCCTTTATCCGGGCCTTGGGGCATTATTCCTCCCACTGACACAAACGATGGGGCACTATTCCTTCCACCAATACCAATGAGGGGATACTATTCCTCCCACTGACACAAACGATGGGGCACTATTCCTTCCACCAATGCGGCAGCCTGGCTGGGGCCTAGGCTCCCAACTTTTCTAATACCAATGAGGGGATACTATTCCTCCTACTAATAGGGACAGTACTACTACTCCTATTGACCACCAACCCTAAGACCATATTTATTCTCACTCATGCCGGGCCTGTGACATTTTCTGCCCCTGCTGGCCACAATCCGGCCCTCCTCAAGTCTGAAAAGTTTGAAGAACCCTGTTCTAGACCCCCGACATGGGCCACAGCCTAAATGCAGTTCCCCTCTGGCTACAGGAAAACATTTATCACTCTCGTTTTCTTTGTGGCAATGCACATGAAACAATGTTATGAGAAAAAAAAAAATGGTCTTTTATACAATGCAATATTTTATTTTACAAAAGTTCAAAGGTCCTCCAGGAAAGAATTAAAACTTTTACCAGGTAATCATGGTCTGGAGGGTGTTAACCTGAATACAGACCTTCCTCTTCTACAAGACACAAAACAAAGGCGTTTTTATACTTACCTTTATGGGGGGGCTTGTGTATCAAAAAAGTAAACCCACATCTCTGCTCCCTAGCTGCTGCAAGTATTCTACACTTTTGGGTGTGTACAATAATTCCTCCCCCCTGGCTACTGTGGTTCCTCCTGTCCAGTTATATCTCACTACAGGACCTACAAGTCAGCTGGAGAAACCACAACAGCTGGATGGGGTGGGAAGAGGGAATAAGTAAAAGATGCCTGAATACTTGCAGCAGATGGGGAGCTAAAATGCAGTGGCTTTCCAAAACACAGGCCACCAGAAAGGTAAGTACCACCCCCAACAAAACAACCTGTCTCAGAAGGGCTGATCTGAAATAAGGGCTCAGACCTCACACAGCCATTGGTTCTTCCGTGGAATTGAAAGTATTCCCCCCCCCCAAAAAAAGTTTCACATTATGGAGATAATGCTGAAGGCAAAAAAGGAGTGAAGATTCCAAAATGAGCGGCAGGATGGGTTGGTATAAACATTCTTTTGCCGGATCTTTCTTTTGTTTGCTTTAAAGGAAACTTCTGATACTCAATTTATGTATTTCTGACCTCTCCTTCTGAGCTAGTTGTCTGATTATTCCTTGCTAAAGGATTCCTCATCTTCATACTTATTATGGGTGAAGGACCAAAAGTATTGGCACCACTGGATCAGCATGCCAGCCAGCAATCCGGCATTTTTAAAAGGCGAGCAATGGTTGCCTAAACATGTATTGCAGTAGAGGTTTCCCGTAATGAGCCAAGGTCTGTGAATTACTGACTAGTTCCTGGAGAATCTCTTTCATATACATCCCAAGATGACCAGCATCGGCCTGTGTGTCCGTTCTTCCTCCAACCATATTCATTTATTCCAGTGACTGTGGCAAGACTCAATCTTGCAGAATAGCATCAAACGTGGCAAGAAAAATGAGATGGATCGTTCTACCAGAACGACATTGTGCTACCACCAGGGTTGGGAGTCCGTATTCCCTGGTTACATTACAATACCCATCTCTAAATATATGTCACCGCCTGGCGGGTTTGGGCATCAAGAAAACTTTAACAGGTTTGCTGAAGGGGATAGTGCCTTCGGTGGTGCTGTCCAGGGCAGGCAGGGTGTCTGTGCTCTCGCCCCACGCTGGCTTACACGATCGGTTTAATATTTTGCTGCGGCTGGAGCTGTAGGCAAGTAGGAGTCGTACTTCGATCTGACACGGCTCTGCCAGAATAAGATAAAACAGGAGATGTAATGTCAAGGGAAGGATATATAGTTACGGTAATATATAGAGAATAAAAAGGAAAAAGGTTTATATTTACAGACTGCACCCTCCCATCTATTAAACCAGTGGTCATCAACCCTGTCCTCAGGACTCACTAACAGGCCAGGTTTGCAAGATAACTGAAATACATCACAGGTGATATCATTTGCTGCTCAGTGATTGCAGTATTGTAGTCTGCATCTCCCCAAGGTAATACATAAAACCTGGCCTGTTCGTGGGCCCTGAGGACAGGGTTGATGACCTCTGTATTAAACCACTTGAAGACCAGGCCTTTTCTGGCACTTTTTCTTTACAAGTTTAAATCAGTATTTTTTTTTTTTTTTACTAGAACTTTGCTTAGAACCTCAACACATTAAAATGGTTGTACACTTTTGTGTTTTTTCACCTTAATGCATCCTATGCATTAAGGTGAAAAAACACCTGGCAATGACCGGCCCCCCAGCCCCACCCATTTTACTTACCTGAACCCTGGAAATTGACCCGCCCTGTCTCTCTGCCCGGGGTTCTGGGCTCTTTATCGGATAGATTAATAGCAGCGCAGCCATTGGCTGCCGCTACTGTCAATCAAATCAAATCCAATGCCGCAGCCCCCCCCGAGTCATACATTCGGCGGCTATAGACGCCGAAAACTGGACTCGGGAACGCGCCTGCAAGGTAACCCCCGGGAGAACGCTTCTCCTAGAGGGTTATCTGATGTGGGGAGGAGCCGTGAGAGCCGCCGAGGGACTCCAGAAGTCGAGGATCGGGGCCACTCTATGCAAAATGAACTGCACAGTGGAGGCAAGTATGATATGTTGTTATTTAAAAAATAAAAATAAAAATAAAAAAGAGAACCCTTACAATCACTTTAAATAATATTTTTAGCAGAGACTCTAGAGAATAAAATGACGATCGCTGCAATTTTCTTATGTCACACAGTATTTGTGCTGCAGTTACTTAAACGCTATTATTTTGGAAAAAATACATTTTAATGAAAAAAAAAAAAAAAAAACAAACATATATACACCAATTTTTTTGTATAATATAAAAGATGACGTTACGCCGAGTACATAGATACCGAACATGTCATGATTTAAAATTTAACACCACCTGGAATGGCGACAAACTACGGTCTCCATAGGTGAGGATTTAAACACACGTTTAGAGTTAGAGGAAGTCTAGCATTAGAATTATTGCTCTCATCTCTAGGCTGGGAAGCCTGAAATCAAAAAAATAAAATAAACAATCTCAGCTTCCCAGCCGAGGCCCAGCCATATCTCAGGAGGGATTTTGTCCCACTCCACATTGCAAATCCTCTCATTTGGAGGCTGACGTTTGGCAACTCGCACCTTCAGGTCCCTCCACATATTTTCTATGGGATTAAGCTAGGCCACTCCAGGCCCTTAATGTTCTTCTTTTTGAGGCACTCCTTTGTTGCCTTGGCCATGTGTTTTATGGTGAAATACCCATCCAGGACCCATTTTCAGTGCCCCGGCTGAGGGAAGAAGGTTCTCACCCGATATTTGATGGTACATGGCCCTGTCCATTGACTCTTTAATGCAGTGAAGTGGTCCTGTCCCATTAGCAGAAAAACACCCCCAAAGCATGTTTCTACCTCCATGTTTGACGGTGGGGATGGTGTTCTTGGTGTTCTTGTTCCTGCAGCATTCCTCCTCTTCCAAACAAGGCAAGTTGAGTTAATGCCAAATAGCTTGATCTTGGTCTCATCTGACCACAACACTTTCTCCCAGTTATCCTCTGAATCATTCAGATGTTCATTAGCAAACTACAGATGGACCAGTACATGTGCTTTCTTGAGCAGGGAGACCTTGCTGGTGCTGCAGGACTTCAGTCCTTCATGGCGTAGTGTAACTAATTGTTTTCTTGGTGACTATGTTCCCAGCTGCCTTGAGATCTTTGACAAGATTCCCCCGTGTAGATCTGGGCCGATTCCTCACCGTTCTCATGATCATTGAAACTCCACGAGGTGAGATCTTGCATGGAGCCCCAGACCGAGGGAGATTGACAGTTATTTTGTGTTTCTTCCATTTGGGAATAATCTCACCGATTGTTTTCATCCACTCACTAAGCTGCTTGGCGATGGTCTTGTAGCCCATTCCAGCCTTGTGTAGATCTACAATAGGGGTCTCAGACTGGTGGTCCTCCAGCTGTTGAGAAAACTACAAGTCCCATGAGGCATTGCAAGGCTGACAGTTACAAGCATGACTCCCACAGGCAGGGGCATGATAGGACTTGTAGTTTTGCAACAGCTGGAGGGCCTCCAGTTTGAGAAACCTTGTCCCTGACATCCTTGGACAGCTCTTTGGTCTTGGCCATTGTGGAGAGTTTGGAATCTGATTACTTCTGTGTCTTTTTTACAGGTAAGAAGTTGAGATCAGGACCGCTCCCCTTTAAGGCTGGGTTCACAATGGAACGACATGACAGTTGTACCATTTTGGATCCGACTTTGACCTGCGACTTGAAGTCCGACTTCAATGAACAGGGATCTGACTTTCATCCCCGACAATACCAGGCACTGTGTCTGGTATGAATCTTTAGGGGGAGCTCCAGCCAAATAAAAAAAATAAAACGCATGGGTTTCCCCTCCAAGAGCATACCAGGCCCTTCGGTCTGGCATGGATTTTAAGGGGACTCCCAGGCCGAAAAAAACTATGTAGGGGTACCCCCCAAAATCCATACCAGACCCTCATCTGAGCACACAGCCCGGCAGGTCAGGAAAGGGGGTGGGGAAGAGCGTGCGCCCCCCCTCCACCCCGAACCGTACCAGGCCACATGCCCTCAACATGGGGTCGTGGGCACTTTGGGGCAGGGGGGGGGGTCCTGCGCCCCCCACCCCAAAGCCATCTTGATGAGGACAATGGTCTCTTCACGACAGCCCTGGCCGTTGTTGGTAAGATGCCAGCTCCCCACCCTATGAAAATGAATATAGGGTACATTGTACCCATTCACCTTACAAAAAATAAAAAATTAAGATAGCTTAATTATTAAGACAGCTCCGGGATCTCTTCAGACTTCTTCCCTCTGGTGCTTCTACAGACTCACCGCTCACTACAGACTCAACAAATGGTCACTGGAGTCTCTATGATCGTTTGGAGGCCAGGCGCGATGTTATGACGTCACGCCTGGCCTTTGCGTTCAAACAAATGGCGCCACCTCGGCTGGGAAGCCAAGATTGTTTATTTTATTGATTTGATTTCAGGCTTCCCAGCCTAGAGGTGAGATGTGGGGTCTTATTGACCGCATATCTCACTGTAAAGAGGACTGATGTCCTCTTTACAGAGGACATCAGTCCTCTTTACAGTGAGATATGCGGATGTTTAGGGATGTTTACATTTCTTGTAATAGGAATAAAAGTGATCGCAATTTTTTTTTTTTAAAGCAAACGCATATGCAAGTCCCACCCACATATGAAAACTGTGTTCAAACCACACGTGAGGCATCGACGTGAACGTTAGAGCAAGAGCAATAATTCTAGCCCTAGACCTCCTCTGTAACGCAAAACATGTAACCAGTAAAAAAAAAAAAATAATTTTAAAGTGTCGCCTATGGGGATTTTTAAGTACCAAAGTTTGGCGCCATTCCACGAGCGTGTGCAATTTTGAAGCGTGACATGTTGGGTATCTATTTACTCAGTGTAACTTAATCTTTCATATTATACAAAAAAATTGGGCTAAGTTTAATTTTTTTTTTTAAAGCATGAAACTTATTTTTTTTTTTTAAATGCGTTTGAAAAATTGCTGTGCAAATACCGTGCAATTTTACACGTAGGAGACAAATGTCAGAATAGGCCTGGATGGGAAGTGGTTAACCACTTGCCGACCAGCGCACGACGATGTACGTCGACAGAATGGCACGGGCAGGCAAATGGGCGTACATGTACGTCCCTTTAAATTTGCCGCCCTGCCATTGGGAGCGCGCCACCGGCGGCGCGCTCCCACGCTGGTTGGGACCCCCGTGAGTCCGGTCGCGGGACCCGCGGACTCGATCGCCGCGGGCATCCCCGCGATCGTCTCACGGAGCGGCCGAATGGAGAAGTGCCGTTGTAAACAACATTTCTCCATTCTGCCTAGCAACTAGTGACGCTGATCTCTGCTCCATGTGATTGGAGCAGAGATCAGTGTTCACTAAATGAAAGCCCAACCCCCCCACAGTTAGTAACACACCCCTAGGAACACTTAACCCCTACACTGCCACCCACTGGTTAACCCCTTCACTGCCAGTGTCATTTACACAGGAATCAGTGCATTTATATAGCAGTGATTACTGTATAAATGACAATGGTTCCAAAAATGTGTCAAAAATGTCCGATGGGTCCCCCACAATGTCGCAGTCACAATAAAAATCGCTGATCGCCGCCATTACTAGTAAAAAAAAAAAATAATAAAAAATTATTAATAAAAATGCTATAAAACTATCCCTATTTTGTAAACACTATAACTTTTGCGCAAACCAATCAATAATCGCTTATTGCGATTTTTTTTACCAAAAATATGTAGAAGAATACGTATCGGCCTAAACTGAGGGAAAAAAATGTTTTTTTATATATTTTTGGGGGATATTTATTATAACAAAAAGTAAAAAATAATGCGTTTTTTTCAAAATTGTCGCTCCATTTTTGTTTATAGCGCAAAAAATAAAAACCGCAGGGGTGATAAAATACCACCAAAAGAAAGCTCTATTTGTGGGAAAAAAAGGACGCCAATTTTGTTTGGGAGCCACGTCGCACGACCGCGCAATTGTCAGTTAAAGCGACGCAGTGCCGAATCGCAAAAAGTGGTCTGGTCTTTGACCAGCAAATTGGTCCGGTCTGAAAGTGGTTAATGGACGGAACTAAAGAATTTGGATTTAATATTGTAGTGCCATCATCTATTGTTCTATTGTACAGATGTTCTGCAACGAGCTGGACATGAACCTAGCAGTGTTTGCGGGTGAGAACGGACTGACCTGCAGCGGTATTTTCTTTATATTGTTATACATGTGTTGCACGTGACCTGAGTAATTTACAGCAGATTGTCCCACAGGGAAATTACAAAGGCTGCTATGGGCAAGAGAGACTGAAACAACACTCCCCTCAAACATAAATAAGGCCCCTCTTGTGCATGTGATGATCCTGCTGATTACCTGTCCATGCGGTGTGAGACAGATAAACCTGCGTGATCAGTCGGTGTCTGCCGGGGCCCGGGTTCCGGAAGTCTGCTGGTTTAGGGTGGATAATTTGAATCTGTCCATCTGGGTACACAACCTGGGAGGAGGAAAGACAGGGACACTTTACAATGATGAATGCATATATAAAATATACACATCTCAGACCCCTCTAAAGGAGGCTTACATTTATTAAAGAGCCAGTCTACTGAAAACTCAAAGTGATATACTCAGATATTGATTTTTGCTTGTGAATGCTTTGAAAATAAGATTTTGACATACCTGTAAATGCCATACATCTTGGAGTACAATGCAGAACACAGGAATCGATTCTTAAAACCACGGATTGTATACTGTTACCTTGGACATTGGTAAAAGCTTTGCTGGGGCTGTCCCCCCAGCATATGCATATAATGCAGCAGACTCCGCGAGGCTCTAGTTTGTTAGCAAGCAATATGAATATCACAGAGGAAAGTGGGGAGAGACCTATGTCCTGTACTGTACTCCAGAATATGGAATTTACAGGTCCGTACAAAATCTCTATTATCCTAATCATCCAGTAAAGGACACAGGAATGGATTTAGAGACCATGGGAATTCCCATGGGACAATGGGTTGACAGGAGGGCAAAAAAGTCAAAACAGCAGCAACAGCAGATCTCCAGAATGTCCTTACTAGTGCACATACTTGTCTGTTTTATGGCTTAGAACAAGGGCCAACTGACCCGGAGTGAATGATCTAAGAACCACTTTATGTGTCCTGTACAGTGAGATAGATCTTGTGCTCACACTGCAGTGGTCTATGGTGGCAGAGCTGGGTAACAGCCACAACCCTTAGCACAAGTGTCCTCAGACTTATACTGCAGATAAAGAGAGGGAAGCATAACAGAAGAGGTCTATGTACATTACTAAGTGTGCTGGGTCTTTTTAGGCACAGCTATATAAGGACACCCTGAACAATGGCTGTAATTGGAGAGATGCACTATATTGCCAGAAGTATTGTTCTTTGTTATTTGTGTATTGATTCCTGACCTCAACCCGACAGAACACCTTTGGGATGAATTATAGTGGAGACTGCGAGCCAGGCCTTCTCGCCCACATCGGTGCTTGACCTCACAAATGTGCTTCTGGAAGAATGGTCAAACATTTCCATAGACACTCCTAAACCTTGCGGACAGCCTTCCCAGAAGAGTTGAAGCTGTAAGGCTGGGTTCACACTTCACACAGGGTTTCTCTGCATCCAATTCGTAGAGTAGGAGATTGTGACCAGCTCTCTATGGAGGGAGCCGATTCACACATCTCCACAGCGGCTCCAGTGCGAATTGCACAGGAGTCCTGTGCATATTTTGGTCCATTTCAGCCAAAATTAGGGCTAAAATCGGTCCCGAAACGCTGAAGGGAGATACACCGGACTCCTGCTGTGAGCGGCTGCGTGTTCCAGCCTTATAGCTGCAAAGGGTGGGACAACTCAATATTGAACCCTATGGACCAAAACTGGAATGCCATTAAAGTTCATGTGTTTGCAAAGACCCAATACTTTTGGTAATATCGTGTACCTTGATTGTTCTAGACTGTGAGAAGGTCATCTTGGTAGGGGCAGGGCTTTATCTATAATAATGGAAGTTGTTAGCACAATGGTTGGCTGTAACTATTCCTATGAATACAATTGGGCTTTATTAATCTTAGACAGAGCTTTGTGTTTTACAAGTGGTGCCTTCTAAATTCTAGAATCCCATTTACAACTACCTAGATGTCAAACAAAGTGCTGAGATTCCTGTCATGATCATGAGAAGAGGTCTCTCTGTCCCAGCAGCTGGTGTCTACTGCAGACAAATGGGCAACACACAATATAACTTGCCTGCTTGGTTGCTTGCTCTCTTCCTCAATAGATAGGGATGGAAAGACACGGCCTTTCCAGGCTATAATTTCATTTAAAGTCCCAAATAACACCCCCCACCCCCCCTTTGCTTTTCTTAGTAACACAATATAGGCAATAGTGTGCAAGAGGCAGGAAACTTAATACTCATCTTCTGTCATTCTTCAGGACAGGTCAGACCTATGATGGATAAAATGAGGGCCCTGCTTGCGTTTTCTTTCCCTTGTCTTTCCACTAGTTCCACCACCAGTTAATACCACAAAAAAAACACTGTCTTCCTGGTACAAGAACATAAATAATGCCCTCAATGTAGTCATCCCATTGCATGCGATCATACCTGGACTTTCACAGAGCTCTGTGGTTCCTGAACATGCTCCAATGTGGCATCAACATCCAGAGCGATGACCAACCCAGAGGTGAATCTGATCGGGTTATCAGACTCAGCAGCCGGCTCAATGATGTGCGATGAGGCTCTGTGGATCTGGAGAATAAAGTGATTACATGACATCACACACTGTAGTAGTATTCCACGGAAAATGTACAGATGATGTACAGAAAATAAATGGTGTCCTGGACCCCGATTAGGACTGAGGTACCCTAGATGCCATAACACACTTAACCACTTGCTTACTGGGCACATCCCCCTCGTGTCCAGACCAATTTTTAACTTTCAGCGCTGTCACAATTTGAATGACAATTGCGCGGTCATACAACACTGTACTCATATGACATTTTTATCATTTTTTTTTCACACAAATGGAGCTTTCTTTTGGTGGTATTTAATCACCACTTTTTTTTTATTTTTTGCTAAACAAAAAAAAGACAGAAATTTTTGAAAAAAACAAAAACATGTTTCAGAATTTAGAATTTAGCAAACGGGTCATTTTTCTCCTTCATTGATATTCGCTGATGAGGCTGCACAGATAGCCACAGATAAGGCGTCGCCGAGGGGCCCCCGGTGGGCGTCGCCGAGAGGCCCCCGGTGGGCGTCGCCGATGGGCCCCCGGTGGGCGTCGCCGATAAGGCGTCACCGGTGGGCCCCCGATAAGGCGTCACCGGTGGGCCCCCGATAAGGCGTCACCGATGGGCCCCCGATAAGGCGTCACCGATGGGCCCCCGATAAGGCGTCACCGATGGGCCCCCGATAAGGCATCACCGATGGGCCCCCGATAAGGCATCACCGATGGGCCCCCGATAAGGCATCACCGATGGGCCCCCGATAAGGCATCACCGATGGGCCCCCGATAAGGCATCACCGATGGGCCCCCGATAGCCACAGATAAGGCGTCACCGATGGGCCCCCCGATAGATGTCACCGATGGGCCCCCCGATAGATGTCACCGATGGGCCCCCCGATAGATGTCACCGATGGGCCCCCCGATAGATGTCACCGATGGGCCCCCCGATAGATGTCACCGATGGGCCCCCGATAGATGTCACCGATGGGCCCCCCGATAGATGTCACCGATGGGCCCCCCGATAGATGTCACCGATGGGCCCCCCGATAGATGTCACCGATGGGCCCCCCGATAGATGTCACCGATGGGCCCCCCGATAGATGTCACCGATGGGCCCCCCGATAGATGTCACCGATGGGCCCCCCGATAGATGTCACCGATGGGCCCCCCGATAGATGTCACCGATGGGCCCCCCGATAGATGTCACCGATGGGCCCCCCGATAGATGTCACCGATGGGCCCCCCGATAGATGTCACCGATGGGCCCCCCGATAGATGTCACCGATGGGCCCCCGATAGATGTCACCGATGGGCCCCCGATAGATGTCACCGATGGGCCCCCGATAGATGTCACCGATGGGCCCTGATGGGTACTGGTAGGTGGCACTGATAGGAAGCACTGATGAGGCACAGATTGGTAACATTTATAGGTGGCACTGTGGGCACTGCTAGGAGACGTTGGTGGGCACTGATAGGTGGCACAGAAGCCTCTGCAGAGGCTCTCCACGATCGGAACTGATGTCCCTCTCACAGCCGCCGGTGATGGGCTTTTATTTTTTTCTCCTCATGCTACAAGTGCGAGGAGAAAAAATAGCAGATTACTAGCCGTTTACATCACATGATCAGCTGTCATTGGCCGACAGCTGATCACGTTGGTAAGGGGTCGGGATCAACCCCTTACTCTGATCTGTGATCAGCTGAGTCTCAGTCTCGCTGATCACAGAGTGCGCAGGCCACTTGAGCATGTGAGGACATCTGTAGCAGTCTTTCGGCTATAGCGCGGACGGGAAGTGGTTAAAGGTTGAGGCTAAACTCTAGGCAAACTGCTAAATACAAAGATGAAAAAATGAGAAGATAACATGGTGGTCACATGACCACAAAAAAAAAAAAATCAAGGAAAAAAAAAGGAACATTTCCAGATAAACACCATGGTTAACCAGTGGCTAAACATTGCCGTGTTGTTGAGAACATGTGTTGGGTTTACCGATGTTTTAACTTTACCTCACTATAAATATTAATCCTACTGCAACAGATAAAAATGACAGAAGCTTATGTTAATTTGCAGCTCATGATTGTAATAATGGCAGATTTAAATTCCCAGGAAGAGAACCGGTGTCCTTTTCACACATTAAAAATAAATTAATTTCATACCGCGCTCAAATGTATAAATATTACAAAATGTGAAGAAAAATAGAAGTAAATATGTATAAAAAGGTGTGGTCAAGTAATGTTCAAATCTGAATATAAATTTTCAATAAAGTCCAAAAACAGCCACCATCGACCATTCTTCAATCAAGTGCACAGTGATGGAAAAAAATTCAGTGACAGGAATAGAAAGTTCCGTCTTCTACCAGTTTAGGCAAACATCCTACCAGATTCATCAGACACCCATGACAGGTGTCAGATAAGCAGAAAGATGTATCGAGATATATCCACCCATATAGACGCCTGTCGCCAGCGATGTTGAGATGCAACTACCAATGCAGACACCTCTCATCAGCGATGTAGCCAGACGGGGGTTTATAAGTAAAGGACTCCTCATATCGTAACTTGTAGGCATTTATTCATAAAAATTTGTTCCAGTAAAAAATCTGACGCATTATGTCAGAACGTCTGACGTCATCAAGGGACAGGCCCCCTGAGGACGGCAGACGTGCTGACGAAACGCGTCGGGATACGCAATGCCTCACTTCCGCCATTGTGTTGGAGCGCAGGTGGAACGCAGCTTGGCGTACCAGCTCCATTTTATGTGTTTGTTTTTTTTTTTACTGGAATTTTTATGAATAAATGGCTACAAGTTAAGCTATGAGGAGTTCTTCTTCTTTTCTCCTTTACTTATAAACCCTGTCTGGCTACATCGCTGATGAGAGGTGTTTGCATTGGAGGTTACATCTTGACATCGCTGGTGAGAGGCATCTATATGGGTGGATACATCTCCATTTATCTTTCAGGTCCCTAACATTGCATTACGTTAGGGACATGACCCCTGATGACGTCAGACGTGCTGACCAAACGTGTCGGGATACGCAATATGCGATATGTCACTTCCACCATTGTGCTGGAGCGCAGGTGGAACACAGTTTGGCGTACCAGCTCGATTTTATGTGTGTGTTTTTTTTACTGGAATGAATTTTTATGAATAAATGCCTATAAGTTAGGCTATGAGGAGTTGTTCTTTTATGGCTACATCACTGATGATCGGTGTCTGCATCGGTGGTTACATCTTGACATCGTTGGCGAGAGGCGTCTGTCTATATGGGTGGATACATCCTCAATATATCTTTCTGCTTATCTGACACCTGTCATGGGTGTCTGATGAATCTGGCAATTATGATGTTTGCCTAAACTGGTGGAAGACGGCACTTTCTATTCCTGTCGCTGAATTTTTTTCATCATTGTGCACTTGATTGAAGAATGGTCGATGGTGGCTGTTTTTGGACTTAAATGAAAATTTATATTCACATTTGAACATTATTTGACCACATCTTTTTTACATTATTTGTATTTTTCTTCACTTTTTTAATATTATTTATACATTTGAGTGTGGTATAAAATGAATTAATAATTTTCCTTTAACTATTTGTTTATACTACGAGCTGCTCTATATTTGGTTATATTTATAATTGTGGTTTCCAGAGTGCGCAGCTTAGAGGTCTTTTCGCCTTTATTTACACACACATTATAAAATAAACATTCAAGGCTCGAGGGTTGTGGTTACACTATATGCCGTCAAAGCATTAGATTCTGTGGAATGGCAATATCCGTGGTACTTTTTGCAGTGTTTTGGCTTTGGCCCAGACTTTATTAAAGTGGAGTTCTGGCCGAAATATGCCCAGTTTTCTATTTGTGCAGCATTGTTTTCTTACTTTGTGAAGTTCCTGCACAGCATGCCCATCTTCAGTGAGGGCATCTCCCAGGAGCCCTTGCAAAACCAGAAATGATGTACGCGGCCGTGGCCCCTACAGGAGGAACTGAAATTAGATATAGGCTTCACAGCCTGGTTCTCTACTGCGCATGACATTTATACAGCAATCAGTGCTATAAAAATGCACTGATTACTGTGTAAATGACACTGGCAGGGAAGGGCTTAACACCAGGGGGCGATCAAGGGGTTAGCTGTGTTCCCTCAGTGTGTTCTAACTGTAGGAGGATGGGACTGACTAGGGGAAGAGAGAGATCGGTGTTCATCTGTCTCTACTACCCTGGAAGAATCGGGATTTGTGTGTTTACACACACACACACACATCCCCTTTCTCGTTCCGTAACGTGGATGCACGAAGGTCATCGCGCCCGCTGGGCACTCGCATCGGCTCCGGGGACACGCTTCTGATCAGGATGCACCCGCCCCATTTGGAGGGCTGGCTTTGTTATAAATATCAGTTTTTAAATCAAACGTATGCTTTGATAAAGGCTTCTTAGCTGAAACGTGTCAACGCCTGTACCTGTGTACCCACGTAACTAATAAAGTACTTTTATTCAAGAGCATCCGAGTTGCCAGCCTTCCTGATTTAAGTATCGTGTCTGTGGGGCATGAATGTCCTGGCAATGGATCACAGTTGATAGATTTTTATATTGGCAGTGGAGATGGGGTAACAATTTGTTTCTCTTCAGCCTGTTACAGCAGGTGGCGCTGTTCTGTATTATAATAGTTACCTGCTCTGGAAGAGTTAGGCGCAGGAAGCTGCTTTGCCGTAGGGTGGTCTGGAGGATTTTTACCATCTGAAGAGGCTTGGAATTTACCAGGCGTGGCATCAGATCGAGCAGCTTGTCCACAAAGCTGTCCTGCATGTGTGGGAGCTCAGAGATGAAGCACCTGAAGGAGACACCACAACAAATTATTGAAAAGGGTAAATAGTGGGGGAGCAAAGGTGGGAGGATGCAACCCTCTGAGGAGGAGGAATTTGATAATATTCAACCCGATTTTGGTTGGCGACAGATGACACAAATCCCATGTATGCACCCAGGAGCAACATCATCCCAGTATTCTTCTCTTACAGATGCCAGGAATAGTCCGGGATTGTACACAGCACTATACATACACTGCAGTGTACAATGTTTTAAAAAATAGCAGGAAAGAGGAGAGGTTTTATGGCAGACAAATTATGCAGAATCTCTTTTCTGCCTGTAAACACTTTGTTTATAGTGTAAGTTTAGTGTTAAATGTGACAGTCAGCGCTTACATTGGAATCTGTACTTTACCAAAATGGACCTGAATGGTGCTTTAAACCAGGAGTGTCAAACTCGGTTGTATATAAAATATACGCAGGGCTTTTTTTTTTGTCAGAAAATAGGTGCAGGAATTCAACCTCGCTCAAATCCGCCAAACTGCATCGAAAAGTAAGTGTGGCCACACTGCAGTGGGAGATCTTAAAGGGGCAATAAATACCAGGAGTGTGCTACGTACAGAGTGCAGAGTTGAGGAGTGTGCTACGTACAGAGTGCAGAGTTGAGGAGTGTGCTACATACAGAGTGCAGAGTTGAGGAGCGTGCTACGTACAGAGTATGTAGGAAAATAAAATGATTGTGCACAGAGATTATATAGCCCAGGCATTAAAAGTTTAGTAACCCGATGATCAGGGTTAAGAACAATCCATAAATCTCTCTGATCTGTGGTAGAGGAGATATAATTTAGGTGAGGCAAGGGACCACCTGGTTTCTGCTATCCTCAGATGTGACCGGCTCTGTATAAACAAAGGGGAAAGAGAACAAAGGGAAAGGAAATGCCAGCTTAGTGTAGCATCCCCATTAAATAGCAATGGATTAAAAGCACTGACAAACGGTAAATAGAAAATATGCTCATCTGGTACAGAGTCTGTGGGTATAGGTTCCTACTAAAACCCTCCTGCAGCAATGCCGGCATCAGTTCTGACTGCTGGGAGAGGGGATGGCTGGCTTGGGAGCCTGGAGTAGCCCCGGAAAACCATGCTAACCAGCATGGAACGCACAGTGGAAATAACGTCACTGAAAGGATGGGAGGATCAGACGAGAAGAAAAACAAGGCTAAGGGCTCAGAGCATCTAGCGCCTTCTACAGGCCTGCTTTTAATCCGTTGCGATTAAAAATTTTAACTGGTATACTACACTTACCTGCACTACCTTCCCCTGTCCCATAAGTACATACAGAGATGAGGAGCGTGCTACATACAGACTTGGGGAGCGTGCTACATACAGAGTACAGACTTGGGGAGCGTGCTACATACAGAGTGCAGAGTTGAGGAGGGTGCTACCGAGTGCAGAGTTGAGGAGGGTGCTACCGAGTGCAGAGTTGAGGAGGGTGCTACCGAGTGCAGAGTTGAGGAGGGTGCTACCGAGTGCAGAGTTGAGGAGGGTGCTACCGAGTGCAGAGTTGAGGAGGGTGCTACCGAGTGCAGAGTTGAGGAGGGTGCTACCGAGTGCAGAGTTGAGGAGGGTGCTACCGAGTGCAGAGTTGAGGAGGGTGCTACCGAGTGCAGAGTTGAGGAGGGTGCTACCGAGTGCAGAGTTGAGGAGGGTGCTACCGAGTGCAGAGTTGAGGAGGGTGCTACCGAGTGCAGAGTTGAGGAGGGTGCTACCGAGTGCAGAGTTGAGGAGGGTGCTACCGAGTGCAGAGTTGAGGAGGGTGCTACCGAGTGCAGAGTTGAGGAGGGTGCTACCGAGTGCAGAGTTGAGGAGGGTGCTACCGAGTGCAGAGTTGAGGAGGGTGCTACCGAGTGCAGAGTTGAGGAGGGTGCTACCGAGTGCAGAGTTGAGGAGGGTGCTACCGAGTGCAGAGTTGAGGAGGGTGCTACCGAGTGCAGAGTTGAGGAGGGTGCTACCGAGTGCAGAGTTGAGGAGGGTGCTACCGAGTGCAGAGTTGAGGAGGGTGCTACCGAGTGCAGAGTTGAGGAGGGTGCTACCGAGTGCAGAGTTGAGGAGGGTGCTACCGAGTGCAGAGTTGAGGAGGGTGCTACCGAGTGCAGAGTTGAGGAGGGTGCTACCGAGTGCAGAGTTGAGGAGGGTGCTACCGAGTGCAGAGTTGAGGAGGGTGCTACCGAGTGCAGAGTTGAGGAGGGTGCTACCGAGTGCAGAGTTGAGGAGGGTGCTACCGAGTGCAGAGTTGAGGAGGGTGCTACCGAGTGCAGAGTTGAGGAGGGTGCTACCGAGTGAAGAGTTGAGGAGGGTGCTACCGAGTGCAGAGTTGAGGAGGGTGCTACCGAGTGCAGAGTTGAGGAGGGTGCTACCGAGTGCAGAGTTGAGGAGGGTGCTAACGAGTGCAGAGTTGAGGAGCGTGCTACATACAGAGTGCAGAGTTGAGGAGTGCGCTACATACAGTGCAGTATGACTCTCTTTCACAGGCTGTCTACATCTCACTTCCATCCCTCCTCAGCTCTAACCTCTGCACCACTCTCCCCCATCCCCCACCTTTACACACATCTCCCTCCAGAGCCTTCATGTTCTTCCCCCCAAAAGCTACAATACATCTCACCTACCCAGCCCAGCACCTTGGTAATACACCTTTCTCCTTCACACGAAGGGAGATCATTGGTTGGCATCTGTGCACAAGGGCAAAGATGAGCATTACAGTGCAGTTTACCACAAGATGCCCCATGCCATCTTGTCCCTGCCGTAAGTGCATGGCAGGCAGGGACCTGTGAGTGCTGCAAAGAGGAAAGCTGCCTTTGTAAGCACAGAAAGCTTTTGTATATACAAGTGACAGTGGTGAGTGGGGAGCGAAGGGCGAGAGCCGGAGGTGGCGGAATGGAGTTCTGCCACATTTCAGCTGAAAAAAGCCTGGGGTGCAAGGGCCACATGAAATGGCTTGGCGGGCCGAATGAGACCAACGTGCATTCTGTTTCACAGGCATTTATAGGGTTCAACAAACCTCCTTGAAGTTTGTCGAAAGATTTGCATATGCTCCGAGGCCTTGGTGAATAAGGCATTGCCATGACCAGCCTGTAATCCGATTAAAAGAAGGACATAGAAAAAAAATTCTCACCTCTGGAAGACATCGATCTCCTGCAGGAACTGCTCACAAAGGCCGAACATAGGCTCTTCCCTACAAATAGTACAAGAAATATGAAAAAGAAGCAGCAAACTGTAAAAACATCATATATAGACAGAGTGAGATGTTATATATACAACCTGAGAACAGCGGAATATTAGCTTTCAACTTCTAACAATTGAATGTTTTCTTTGGCTTACTCAGACACAATGAGACTCAAAAAGTGAAGATTTACAAGAAACCATTAGAAATGTTAATTGTGTTTAAGCGGCAGCCTGAAAATTCTACCATGTGCCTTGCATTGCTTCTGCAAAACAGTAGTGCGTGTCCTGGTATGTGTCTCTAACCACTTTATATAGCTGAATATCTGCAGTGCGAGATCTAAGGCACTGCTGCCTCTGACTGCGGCGAGTCTCAGGAGATTTGGATGTCATTACTGTACTTCTTCCTGGAAAATAATCCGCACTGTATGCATCTTCCCATCTCTCAAACCATTTAATTGATATGGGCTTCATCTGTACTGCATTTTGACCATGAACCCACAAGTCATCAGATGGTTGGGGAGCTCCGACATAAAGCAGGAAAGCCCTGCCCCTACCAAAATGACCATCTCACAATATAGAACAATTAAGGTACACGATATTACCAATAGTATTGGACGCCTGCATTTACACGCACATGAACTTTAATGGCAACCCCGTCTTAGTCCGTAGGGTTCAATATTGAGTTGGCCCACCCTTTGCAGCTATAACAGCTTCAACTCTTCTGGGAAGGCCGTCCACAAGGTTTAGGAGTGTGTCTATGGGAATGTTTGACCTTTCTTCCAGAAGTGCATTTGTGAGGTCAGGCCCTGATGTTGGACGAGGCGGCCTGGCACACAATCCCGCTCCAATTCATCCTAAAGGTGTTTTATCGGGTTGAGGTTAGGACTCTGTACAGGCCAGTCAAGTTCCTCCACCCCAAACTCGCTCATCCATGTCTTTATGGACCTTGCTTTGTGCTCTGGTCCAAATCATTTGGTGGAGGGGGGATTATGGTGTGGGGTTGTTTTTCAGGGGTTGGGTTTGGCCCCTTCGTTCCAGTGAAGGGAACTCTTAAGGCGTCAGCATACCAAGACATTTTGGACAATTTCATGCTCCCAACTTTGTAGGAACAGTTTGGGGATGGCCCCTTCTGCCGCGTACACACAACCGTTTTTTCCATCAGAATAAACTCTGTTTTTCCGACTGAGTTCCAACGGAGTTCCGCTGAAACGGTCTTGCCTACACACGATCACACCAAAGTCCGATCGTCTAGAACAGTGTTTCTCAACTCCAGTCCTCAAGGCGCCCCAACAGGTCATGTTTTCAGGATTTCCCTCAAATGAAAACAGCTGTGGTAATTACTAAGGAGGTGAAACCGATCCAATTACCTGTGCAAAATAATGGAAGGCCTGAAAACATGACCTGTTGGGGTGCCTTGAGGACTGGAGTTGAGAAACACTGGTCTAGAACGCGGTGACGTACAAAACATACAACGGGACTAGAAAAAGGAAGTTCAATAGCCAAGTAGCCAATAGCTGTCGGTGCGTCGTTTTTGGTCCGTCAGAACAGCATACAGACAAACGGTTTTCCCGATAGAACATGTTTTAAATCTTTCCGACTGCATCATTTCCTATTTCTAGGTCAGAATTTTTCGGAAAAAAAAAAAGTCTGATTGTGCCCACACATGATCGGAATATCTGATGAAAAGATTCCGTCTGACTTTTTCTACCGGAAAGTCCGACCGTGTGTACACGGCATTCCTGTTCCAGCATGACTGCGCACCAGTGCGCAAAGCGAGGTCCATAAAAGACATGGATGAGTGTAGGGCTGAAACAACTAATCGATTAATCCATTATGAAATTAATCGATTACTATTTTCATAATCGATTAATCGACCAGTAACAAAATGGGGTTAAATTAATGAGTCTGATATTTACCAGATTGACCCTTTAATAGTATATCTCCCCTCTAATGGTATATACACTATATATCTCCCCTCTAATGGTATATACACTATATATCTCCCCTCTAATGGTATATACACTATATATCTTCCCTCTAATGGTATATACACTATATAGCTCCCCTCTAATGGTATATACACTATATAGCTCCCCTCTAATGGTATATACAGTATATCCCCCCTCTAATGGTATATACAGTATATCCCCCCCCCCAATGGTATATACAGCATATCCCCTCTAATGGTATATGCAGTATATAGCCCTTCTAATAGTATTTACAGTACCTCTCTCCTCTAATAGTATATACAGTATATCTTCAATAGTATATACAGTATATCTGTATATCAGTAAATACAGTTTATATACCCTCTAATATATACAGTATATCTCTTTGTCTGTTATTCTCAGAGTGGATTAGATATTTTGCTCCCTAACCATATAGTTGGTTATTTATATTTACCTTGCATAGAGATATTTAAGAATAAATTGCCTTTTTTTTTTTAAACTTTACATATTAACTAAAATTATACACCACACTTTGAGGTTATTAACCGATTAATCGATTAATCAAAACAATAATCGGCCAATTAATCGATTATGAAAATAATCGTTAGTTGCAGCCCTAGATGAGTGAGTTTTGGGATATCTGAGGGCGCAGTTGCTGTAACTAATAGACGGGTGGTCCTCCAGAATACCTATTTCCTTTCAGTCACTGTTTTGGATCGAGTTTTGATGTCATCCATTATGGTTGATGACGAGGCATTTTAAACTTTGATTCATTGACACACAATTTTTATATGAGCACAGTAAGCGCAAATTCCTTTACATGTGTTAAAATATAATTTTTTTGGTAACTTGACACATATGTGTTTTAAAGCAGCTTACAGGAAGAGCAGAGCACGTTAAAGGCCTCAGCAATATGATGATGCTTGTCATTAGAGCTGCACAATTAATCGTCAAGAATCGTGCGATCTTGACTAAAGTGTTTCACAATTCTTTCTGCTCTTCTGAAGCCACAGCCATCAAAAGGAAAGGAAGAGAAAAACTGGGCAGTCTGCCAAGAATCAAAACATTATTTATCAGTTGAACTTAAGGCTCGGTTCACACAGGACGCGGCACGACTTGCAGCGCCGCGACCTGCCCACGATCAGCGGCGACTTGCAAAACGACTTCTGTATAGAAGTCAATGCAAGTCGCCCGAAGTCACCGCAAAAGTAGTACAGGAACCTTTTTTCTAAGTCGGAGCGACTTGAGTCTCTCCTATTAGAACGGTTCCGTAGTACAGAACGGGGCGTGACTTTTCAGGCGGCGAAGTCGCCTGGACAAGTCGCCCCTGTGTGAACCGAGCCTAAGTATAAACATTGTAACAATTTGTCAATGGAATAGACTGTGTGCAAGTGAAAAATGTTTAACCACTAAAACCTTTTTCTGACATTTGTTGGTTTCAAGATAAAATCTTTTTTTTTTTTTGCTAGAAAATTACTTAGAACCCCCAAACATTATATATATTTTTTAGTAGACACCCTAGAGAATAAAATGGTGGTTGTTGCAATGCTTTATGTCACACTGTATTTGCACAGCGGTCTTTCAAATGCAATTTTTTGGGGAAAAAAATAATCACTTTAAGGCTGGGTTCACACTGCAGCGATGCGGGAACGCTGCGAATCCGCTGCGGGTTCCCGCATCGCATGCCTCCCGGCAGCAGTTCACACTGCCCTATGCGAACTGCTGGGAGTGTCAGTGAAACGTTAATGACACCCCCAGATCAGTTCGCATATCGCAGTGCGATCTGCAAACTCGGACAGGAATCGGATCGCATGGTGTGAACACCCATGCGATCCGATTCTGCTGCGGACCAAAAAAAGAGTCCTGTGTGAGTTTGGGCCGGATGCGATGCGAATTCAGCCATACTATCTGTATGACTGAACTCGCATCGCACAGAGATCGGATGTGATTTGCACTGCAGTGCGGTGCGAATCACATCCGATCTCATCACCGCTGCAGTGTGAACCCAGCCTAATGAATAAAAAACAAAAAAAAAAAAAAAACTAACCAGTAAAGTTAGCCCATTTTTTTTTTTGTGTAATGTGAAAGATTTTACATCAAGAGAATCGTGATCTTTTTATTCTAAGCAAAAAAAAAAAAAAAATTGTGATTCTCATTTTGGCCAGAATCGTGCAGCTCTACTCGTCATTCATACGTTCATGTTCAGGCAGAGGACAACGGAAGCTGAAAAGCTGTAGTGATGATTAGCGGTGGTGCCCTGCCAGATGGGGAAATAAATAAATAGTGGCTGTTGATTTAAAAAAAAAAAAAAAAAAAAAAACTAAGAGCGCTAAATCTGGTGCAGATGTGCATGGTAGCCAATCAGCTTCTAACTTAAGCTTGTTCAATAAAGCTTTGAAAATAAAACCTGGAAGCCGATTGGCTACCATGCACAGCTGCACAAGATTTTTCACACTCCAGGTTTTTAGTAAATCAACCCAATCATGTACTTCTTTCAACTTTTTGCATTGGGCTGTGCGACTGCAGTTCCCCGTCACCCTAGACAACATCATGAAGCTGCTTTTCTTCCTAGCAACACTTACCCTCGAGTAGTGCGAGCCGTCACAAGGAGCTGGAGGGCGTTTGCCTGCAGCCTCATGTGATGTATAATGGCTATCTGACGGTTCTCCAGGCCGCTGTACATAAACTCCATCTTGTAGGTTTCTTCCAAGATCTGGGAGGAAAAACAGCCATTATCAAACCCAGGTACACAAGTCCGATTTCTACCTACCATTCCCACCTCCCTTCCTCATCCCCTCTCTATAGGACAGGCCTAATGCAGCGTACACACGAGCGGAATGTCCGACAGAAAAAGTCAGACGGAAGCTTTTCTTCGTATATTCCGATCGTGTGTGGGCCTCGTCTGACTTTTTTTTTTTTTCAAAAATTCTGACGGACCGAGAAATAGAACATGTTTTACATATTTCCGACGGAACCAATTCCTATCGGGAAAACCGCTCGTCTGTACACTGTTCCGGACCAAAAACTACGCATGCCCTGAAGCAAGTATAAGACGGAGGCTATTGGCTACTGGCTATTGAACTTCCTTTTTCTAGTCCCGTCATACGCGTTGTACGTCACCGCGTTCTTGACAATCGGACTTTGGTGGGATCGTGTGTGCACAAAACAGTTTCAGCGGAACTCCGTCGGAAAAACCGTCAATAGTTGATTCAAACGGGAAAAGCGGTGTGTACGCGGCATTAGAAGGTAAAAATTTGAAGGTCGAATGAATTAAAAGTAACGTAAACCCGTGAGCCTAGGTCTTGCCCACACAAAGTGCCACTGTTCTCTTTATTAGCAAGAAAACCCTCCTCTGTGCTCCTCTCTCAGTGTTACTATAAGGCCTGGATGTCCTCGTGGCTAAGCTCCACCCCCCTGCAGGGAACCAGTCTGGTGAGTGATCCATTGAAAGGCAGTGTACCCTTCTTACTAGATAGGGAACCGATATCCCAAGGGGCTTGAGGGCTACTTCAGAAGTCAGGGAAGTCAGTGCCTTAAAGTGGAATGCAAGCCTCCACCTCTCTAGTCTTAAAACGCTCCTTTCCCTTCTCCTAACAACTATGCCAACTAACCTGTGTAAAAGATGTATACACTTACCTATTTTTAGGCCCCTACAGTCTGGTCATGTGATCTCCTGTGTGTCAGCCAGCACCGGCTGCAAGGGAGAGCACGCTCCTACAATGGCTGTAATGCCTGGGGAGCAGCGACATCACCCATTGGCTTCAATGGCCTATCCATGATCAGTGCTCCCTCCTCTCCCTTGAAGACAATCTGGCTAACACAGGGGAGCTGGAGCATATGACCAGCTCGGGGCAGCCTGCAAATCAGTACGTTTATACATCTTTCTTACACGGTTTATTTAGCATAGGAGTTCAGTTGAGGGGAGAGTTTGTTTTAAGGCTAGTTAGGTTGTAAGCTAAAATTGCAATTTAAAGAGGAGGTCCACTTAAAAAAAAAAAATATTAAAAGCCAGCAGGTACAAATACTGCAGCTGCTGACTTTTAATAAATGAACACTTACCTGTCAAAGGGTCCAGCGATGTCGGCAGCCGAAGCTGATCAATCGCTCGGCTCCCAGCAGCTGCCGCCGCCATCCTCGATGAGGGAATCAGGAAGTGAAGCGTTGCGGCTTCACCTCCCGGTTCCCTACAGCGCATGCGCGAGTCCCCCGCTATCTCCTGGGACCTCTGTTTCCCAAGAGACAGCGCGGGGGGGGGGGGGGGGGGAGAGACAGGTGGGGGACTGAAGGGGCGTGACCGCGGGAGCCTGGGAAGTGGGTGCAAATACCTGTATTATACAGGTATGTGCACCCCCCTCCCCCTGAAAGGTGGCAAATGTGACACCCGGGGGGGGGGGGGGGCAAAAAGCATTAGTGTGAGACTCCGATTTTAAAAAATAAATAAAAAAAATTATATATATATATATATATATAGATATATATAGATATATATATAGATATATATAGATATATATATAGATATATATATATATAGATAGATAGATAGATATATAAAAATATAAATGTAAACAGAAAAGATGCAGGTGGTACCAGAAGAATGGGACCCTAGGCAAGATAGCAGTTGCGCTCTTTTCCCTGTGTTCCTTTAACTCACACTATTAAAGATGGACTATTAAAAAAGGAGAAGTAGGTACAAAGCTCTTTCAGCCCTACTTCTCCTGGGGGGGTGACACTTTTTTCTGCCCTCCCGTGATCCGTATTCAGTGTCACTCAGCTGGCCCAGGCTCTGGAGAGACTTTAACCACTTGTACAACCCCTTTAAGAGTTGTGGCTAGCAGGGGCGCGCTGGAGGCCTGCCGTGTAGCATGTGACCGTGCCCGCGGGACTCGATGTCCGCCGGCCTCCCGGCGATCGGATCACGGAGCTGCAGAATGGGGAAGTGCTTAGGTAAACAAGGCATTTCCCCATTCTGCCTTGTGTCATGATAGAGTTCACTGCTCCCTGTCATCAGGAGCAGTGATCGCTGTCATGTGAGTTGAAGCCCACCCCCCCCACATACAGTTAAAATCACTCCCTAGGACACACTTGACCCCTTCATCGACCCCTAGTGGTTAACCCCTTAACTGCCGGTGTTATTTACATAGTAATCAATGCATTTTTATAGCACTGATCGCTGTAAAAAATGACCAAAATAGTGTCAAAAGTGTGCGATATAATGTCGCAGTCATGATAAAAAAAAAAAAAAGATCACAGATCGCCACCATTACTAATAATAAAAAAAAATAATAATAATAAAAATGCCATAAAACATTCCCCTATTTTGTAGACGCTGTAACCTTTGTCCAAACCAATTAATATACCCTTATTGCGTTTTATTATAGCAAAAAAGTAAAAAATATTGCTTTTTTTTCAAAGTTGACACTTTTTGTTTATAGCTCAAAAAATAAAAACCAAATACCACCAAAGAAAGCTAAATTTGTGGGGTAAAATTGTTTTTAATTTTGTTTGGGTACAACGTCGTACTGCCGCGCAATTGTCAGTTAAAGCGACGCAGTGGAACATGCGAACACGCCGGAGCTCATCCTTAGTCCTCAACAGTCAAATGCACAGGTTTGCTGTACTGTACATTCTGGCTTCCTATTTATACTAACATGTATTTATTAATTGAACAGATCTCTACACGAATGAATAGGATTTGGAAACTTCACCTGTTTTACAGCAGCCGCAGTCAGGGAATTCTGCTTCACATAGAGGGGGGCGGCCAGACTCCACAACTTCTCATTCAGTGCCTGAGAACAACAACACACAGTCGATGTGGAAGAAGCTAGAGCAAGAAGACATTAAGAAAACAACTCCTCTATCATCATGCTGAAACAAGGGGGGGGGGGGGGGGCCCTGAGTTTTTTTTTTTTTTTTTATACTCACCGTAAAATAGGGTTGCCACCTTTTCTTCAAGCCAAACACTTTAGCCGCACGTGGCAAAATTTTATTTCTAAGGGGGAATGCTGTGGTATAAAAGGGTTTCTGCTCACCAAACCTCCCACTTACATCAGAGTCCGCAGGGCACCCCCTTACATCTGAGTCTCCCCCATACCTTAGTATACTCACTCGCTTGGAGGCAGGAGAGAGGAGGAAGGAGGGAGACTTCAGTCATAGACATTGGATGGTGAGCTCACTCACCCGAGGATGGAGGCTCAGGCACCGGCGCCTTTAATCAACTATGTATCTGCTGAGCTTCAAACTTCCAGGCCACACATCCTTTTTTTTTTTTGAGGCACAGAATGCCAGGGATTGGAGCATTGGTGGGCAGACCGAGGGGTAGGGGTGAGAGTAGGAGGAGCAGATCAAGCCCTCTCTCCTCTCCTGTCCATGTATAGAGATGGGGCCCATGTGCACACCTATGCACTCCGTGGTTGTGGTACTTGGTGAGCCACAGTCCATTCTGAATATTGTGTCCAGGTTTCAGGTGGTCTTAAAACCGGACACATGATTCAAAATCCAGACTGTCCGGGTGAATCCCGGAAAGGTAGCAACCCTACCGTAAATTCTGGTAGTTCATTGGACACGAGACTCTTTTCTCTGACATGTGGCTATATTGGTATTTCATTGAGAACTACAAGCCGATAACCCCAAAGGATGTCAAGACTTGTAGTTCACTCACATGCAAATGGGTAGCCCAGTGTAACATGATCCCCAAAGGGGAACTTATCCTTTAAGTCCAGGGTTTTGCATCCTCCAAGGAATACTGGAAGGAATACAAATTTCTGTATATATACAGTGCCTTGCGAAAGTATTCGGCCCCCTTGAACTTTTCAACCTTTTGCCACATTTCAGGTTTCAAACATAAAGATATAAAAATTTTATTTTTTGTGAAGAATCACCAACAAGTGGGACACAATTGTGAAGTGGAACGAAATCTATTGGATTTTTTAAACTTTTTTAACAAATAAAAAAAAATGAAAAGTGGGGCGTGCAAAATTATTCGGCCCCCTTGCGTTAATACTTTGTAGAGCCACCTTTTGCTGCGATTACAGCTGCAAGTGGCTTGGGGTATGTCTCTATCAGTTTTGCACATCGAGAGACAAGAAATTCTTGCCCATTCTTCCTTGCAAAACAGCTGGAGCTCAGTGAGGTTGGATGGAGAGCGTTTGTGAACAGCAGTTTTCAGCTCTTTCCACAGATTCTCGATTGGATTCAGGTCTGGACTTTGACTTGGCCATTCTAACACCTGGATAAGTTTATTTGTGAACCATTCCTTTGTAGATTTTGCTGTATGTTTGGGATCATTGTCTTGTTGGAAGATAAATCTCCGTCCCAGTTTGAGGTCTTTTGCAGACTCCAACAGGTTTTCATCCAGAATGGTCCTGTATTTGGCTGCATCCATCTTCCCCTCAATTTTAACCATCTTCCCTGTCCCTGCTGAAGAAAAGCAGGCCCAAACCATGATGCTGCCACCACCATGTTTGACAGTGGGGATGGTGTGTTGAGGGTGATGAGCTGTGTTGCTTTTACGCCAAACATATGGTTTTGCATTGTGGGCAAAAAGTTCTATTTTGGTTTCATCTGACCAGAGCACCTTATTCCACATGTTTGGCGTGTCTCCCAGGTGGCTTGTGGCAAACTTTAGACGAGACTTTTTATGGATATCTTTGAGAAATGGCTTTCTTCTTGCCACTCTTCCATAAAGGCCAGATTTGTGCAGTGTACGACTGATTGTTGTCCTATGGACAGACTCTCCCACCTCAGCTGTAGTTCTCTGCAGTTCATCCAGAGTGATCATGGGCCTCTTGGCTGCATCTCTGATCAGTCTTCTCCTTGTCTGAGCTGAAAGTTTAGAGGGACGGCCAGGTCTTGGTAGATTTGCAGTGGTCTGATACTCCTTCCATTTCAAAATGATCGCTTGCACAGTGCTCCTTGGGATGTTTAAAGCTTGGGAAATCTTTTTGTATCCAAATCCGGCTTTAAACTTCTCCACAACAGTATTACGGACCTGCCTGGTGTGTTCCTTGGTCTTCATGATGCTCTCTGCGCTTTCAACAGAACCCTGAGACTATCACAGAGCAGGTGCATTTATACAAAGACTTGATTATACACAGGTGGATTCTATTTATCACCATCAGTCATTTAGGACAACATTGGATCATTCAAAGATCCTCGCTGAACTTCTGGAGCGAGTTTGCTGCACTGAAAGTAAAGGGGGCGAATAATTTTGCACGCACCACTTTTCAGTTTTTTATTTGCTAAAAAAGTTTAAAATTATCCAATAGATTTCGTTCCACTTCACAATTGTGTCCCACTTGCTGGTGATTCTTCACAAAAAATTAAAATTTTATATCTTTATGTTTGAACCCTGAAATGTGGCAAAAGGTTGAAAAGTTCAAGGGGGCCAAATACTTTCGCAAGGCACTGTATATCCACTAATATAAGACACAAACCTTTATGAGAAGCAAGTGACAGCGCAGGTAAGTGGCCGAGAAATCTGCCTTGCCAGCCAGATCAGACTGTAGCTCACCGATCCGCTGGAGATCCCTGTACGTAGAAAAAAAAAAAAAAATTATATTATATTATATTTTATATATATATATATATATATATATATAAATTAGGTACCAGTAATACACACACGAACAGCAGTCTTCTGCATTGCCATTAAAGTGGTGGTAAACTATTTATTGGTGGCCCTTGTGTTACTATACCACATACCTATGAACTGTAACTCCAATTGAGTAATTAGGACCCGATGATTGGTTAAAATTTTCTGTCAATTAATATACAGGGGTCCCCGGGTTACAAACAAGATAGGGACTGTAGGTTTGTTCTTAAGTTGAACCTGTTTGTAAGTCGGAACATTTTTTTAAGCGTAGCTCCAGCCCAAAAAAATATTTTTAAGCTTTTTGGATTTGTTTAGCTTTCTGTACCCCTGTACAGAAGATTTCCCCTCACTTTCTTTCCCAATGATAATTGGATTTTGAAAATTTTGGGCTGTTAGGGAAACAAGGATTGGTGATAAAGCATCAGTGGAGACACCTTTTTCCATATTAACTCTTACAGGAGAGAATTTCCCTTCCTAGGGGTAGATTTCCTCTCACTTCCTGTTGTCTTCTTCTGTTTGTAAGTAGGAGTCGTTTGTAAGTCGGATGTAAGTAAAAAGCGTAAGTTCAATTTTTGGGTGGAACTCCGCTTTACGCTATTAGCCATACAGGGAGTGCATGGTTTTCAATCAATCTGCTAAGGCAGGTCATACACGGTTCGAATCTCTGGCAGCTCAGCAGGGACTGGCCAAGATTCGAACATTGTATGGGCAGGCCGAATGTACCAAGTCGATCGGTCAGCTTGGGTACAACCAGCATGCCGGTTTTTACCTACAATTATTGCCAGTGGCTGTTATAGCCACTAGCAATATTCACAGTCTTTTCCGGGTGGGAAGTTAAGATACAGAAGTTCTTTTAACTTCACACATAGAAAGCATGAAGGTAAAAAGGAAACTTCACCCTTTAGGACCACTTTAAACAGATAAAACTAGAAAAAGAAACAAGCATGCATATGGTTATTTTGCAAATTTTTGCAAAAAAAAAGTGTGCTGGGAGCAATGAAGACGGAAAAGCATAGTAGAGAAACCATATACCAGTGATGGCGAACCTTGGCACCCCAGATGTTTTGGAACTACATTTCCCATGATGCTCCACCACACTGCAGAGTGCATGAGCATCATGGGAAATATAGTTCCAAAACATCTGGGGTGCCAAGGTTCGCCATCACTGCCATATACACTCCAAGTATAGTGTGTCAGGTCTGTCAAATGGGATCGTTTGGCTACATCGTGGGTTTAGAAAATTGGTCCAAGAATGGCACCCAAGAGATATGTACACTGAGGATGATCTCAAGATGATTTTTCAAAAGATATTTAAAGCGGATATAACCAAGGGGCTTATTTCTGAGCTATATGGACAGCTATGCAATAGAGCCACTGCTGGTCTGGAGCCCCCTAATGATAGAAAGAAATGGGAGGAGGATATAGAGCAGTGATGGAGAACCTTGGCACTCCAGACGTCTTGGAACTACATTTCCCATGACGCTCAACTACACTGCAGAGTGCATGAGCATCATGGGAAATGTAGTTCCAAAACATCTGGGGTGCCGAGGTTCCCCCATCACTGATATAGAGGAAATAACGCAGGAACAGTGGAGGAGGATATTGGAGATGGGGCCGATGAGAACGGGTTCTTCTTCACAGAAAAGTATCACACTTGATGCTTATACACAGAGCTTACTATACCCCAAAGAGTTTTTTCATGTATGGCAGAAGAACTGATGCTAATTGCCCCAGATGTCAGGAGACCGGAGATAGCACCAACAGTTTGTGGGGGGGGGGGGGAGACAACACAATTACAGTACAATACAAAAAGGTACAGGAGGGTCCTTCTCATAGAGATTACATTCTAAAGAGAGGGAGTGGTACAAAAGGTAATAGCTGCAGAGAATTATTTGATGGGGGTGGCTCGGGGACAGTTGTTAGGTGGGTGTGGAATAGGCTTCCCTGAATAAAAGAGTTTTCAGGGATCTCCTAAAGGTGTACAAGGTAGGGGCTGATCGGGCAGACTGGGGCAGGGAGATCTCATACATATGGTGTGGAGGTGTCCAAAGTTATTTCGCTACTGGACAGGGGTTCTTGACACCATACATGGGATCCAAGGGACAACTCTGGAGATGGAAGTTAGGCTCTGTGTATTGGGATACAAGGAGAAAGCAGGAGAGGGGCAGAGAGTATCACAGTGGCAATGTTAAAGCGGAGCTCCACCCCCCCACCCTCTGGTGCCACAGTTGGCAACTTTCAGGGGGGAGGGGGGTACAGATACCTAAGACGGGTATTTGCACCCACTTCCGGGCATAGACTCCCACGGGAGTCTATGCCTCTTCCTGTCCCACTGCGCACACACGGGTCCCAGAGACAGCGCCAACCATTCCCATTGCACTCGCGCATGCGCAGCAGGGAACCGGAAAGTGAAGCTGCAACGCTTCACTTCCTGATTCCCTCACCGAGAATGATGGCGGCAGCAGCCGAGAGCCGAACGATTGATCTGCCTCGGGTGCCGACATCGCTGGACCCCGGGACAGGTGAGTGTCCATTTATTAAAAGTCAGCAGCTGTAGTATTTATAGCTGCTGGCTTTTAATAATTTTTTTTCGGGTGGACTCCCTCTTTAAGATGCCTATTTCAAGCTAAGAAGGTAGTCTAGGAGACCCCCGGCAGTGAGTGAATGGATTATTATAAAAGTAGACTATATGGAAAGAAAAAGAAATTACTCTCTATATGCATATACCTCTGTTTGATAACAATTTCATTCTATATTTCAGTGCTATTGTTACAGCACTTTTTGTCCTAATATTGGAGTTATTTGTGTTTGGGCATTCCTATACCAGGTTATCCAGAGTGTGAATTCCTTACTTATGCCCTTTTTCTTTAAAAGGATCTCAGATCTTTCTCCTCCCCTTTAAGGGGGGAGGGGGGGTCTTCCCATTTTAACCAGCCATGGTCTCCACATCCTTTCAAATTCCCTAAGATTTCCTCTTTTTGTATAAATGACTTTTTTCTAGTGGGGGGGGGGGGGGGGGTTGGGGGGGTAAGGGGTAAAGTTTTGTTAATATGCATTACGTTAGAAAAAGAAAATATACTGGATAATATTTTGAATGCTTATTATTATTATATGATATTATGATATTTTGTACTGAAGTAAAAAAAAAAAAAAAAAAAAAAAAAAGAAGATGATCTTCCCATGCAATGTGGCCAGGGCCTTCTTAAAGTGGCTGCAGCTGCTGACTTTAAAAATAAGGATACTTACCTGTCCCAGGGTCCAGCGATGTCGGCAACCGAGGCCGATTTATCCCTCGGCTGTCCGGTGCTGCCGCCGCCATCCTCGGTAAGGGAATCAGAAAGTAAAGCCTTGCGGCTTCACAGCCTGGTTGGCCTACTGAGCATGCGAGACTTGCGCTGCACTATCCCACTGGTCGCGGTTGGCTCGGGTATCTATGCCTGGAATCTGCTCCCCCCCCCCCACCTAAAAGGTGGCAAATGAGACACCGGAGGAACCGGAAAAATGGAAGTGGCATTTTTTGGGCGGAACACTGCTTTAACCCTATTGTTTTGAATTGTATTGTAACTGAACTGTCTCTATTTTTAAAAGCACTGTGTAAACTGCTGGGGCTATAGAAAATCCGTATAACAACTGTTAAAAGAAAGCATCTAATATGCCACAAGATAATTTCTTACAGCCAGACAAGGAGATTGTGAAATGAGGTGAAAAGAAACACCAATTTACCGGATAGTATATTCCAGAAGCTCCTGTGACCCCTGGGTCCCCAGATTCTGTAAGCTATGAACACGCTCCAAGCTGTTTTGTAGAAACTGCTGAGATGGATCCTCGTGGGTGGAGCCAGGTTCTACATCTGGAATCCAAGACGACTTCACTCCTGGCAGCTAAGGCAAATAAAATGTATATGCATTAAATAAAGCCAACCTGAGCACAGACATAATAGAACTTCTTTGTCATTGCACCTCAGAAGTGCAGCTCTGCAGAACTAGAAGGTACCGTACAATTGGGGGGGGGGTTGATTTAATAAAAGCTGGATGGTGCAAAATCTGGTCCAGCTCTGCATAGAAACCAATCAGCTTCCAGGTTTGTTTTTGTCAAAGCTTAATTGAACAAGCTGAAGTTAGAAGCCGATTGGCTACCATGCAGAGCTGCTCCAGATTATGCACTCTGCAGTTTTAATAAATCAACTCCAATGCCTGCTTACACATGTCATTGTACACTGGGACTTGGACAAATCCAGGTAGATGGGCGGGGCCACAAGAAGTTAATGAGACATCACTTCTAAAAGCTGTGCATTTTATTACTGCTTTAGGCTACATTCACACGGCCGCGTAGATATGGATAGTTTGTTGCAGCCAGAGGAAGCTAAATGCTTCTTCTGGACACAGCAACACTCTGTGCTATGGCTGCATGCAAACCGACCAATTAGATGCAGACAGGGCAGAACTCCGCTGAAATGATGTCTGCGTCCAGGGTCAATCAGAGGCTCTATATACACGTAATCACTTAGATGATCGGTTACAAGTGAACATTGATCTGCTGGAAGTTTAAATATGGCAGCAGCCGCTGGTTGCACACAGCGTGTGGGCAGTGTTTAGTACCACTGCCAACAATCTACAAATCCACTCCAGCGGCCGCCCCTGCATGGCCATGTGAATGGAGCCTTAGCGGTGCCACCAATATCTTCCCAAGTGGGTGTGTCAGGGTCATTAATCCCTTGCTGCTGGGATGTAAATAAATGTGGCAGCACAGAACTGGGCCTTTTTGCTGCATACCGTGCTGAGAAAAAGCATTTGCCCCTTTTGACACTTAAATGATTCAGATCATCAAACAAATTTCAATATTACACAGAGCGCAGAGTAAACAAAATGCATTTTTTTTTTTTAATTATGATTTTGTTTAATAAGGGAAAAAAGCTGTCCAAACCTGCGTGGCCCTATGTGAAAAAGTAATCGCCCCCTTCTTGCGAAACTGGCTCTGCCATTCTGACTAGACATCATATGAAGTCCTTCAGAACAAGCTGTTCGTGCGCGCCACAGAGGGCACGAAGCGCGGCGATTGGCAACAGACGCATCTCCGATCACGGTAAAGAGTCTATGACGTAGGCTCGTTACCATGCAATCAGCTGTGTCCAATCACAGCTGATCAGTGTACATAGGAAGTGTCGGTTATCGGCATTCCTCTATTCATACTGACAAAGCATGGAGTAGAGGAAGAAAAATATAAGTGAAAAACACTCTACCTGTGCAAATGGTGAAATCAATACAAGACAAATGAGAGCAGTACGTTGTAAATAAATGGAATAAGAAATGATAATATAAATTAATTAAACCACGCTCCCTGTGGATAAATACATAAACAAGTGCAAGAAATTTAAAGTGCTATAAAATATTATATTCATTTCATGAATAGAGGAAAGCTGATAATCAGCTCTCCTGAAGGGGGGATTTGCACTGATAATCAGAGCAGTGAATATCAGTGCAGCCCCATCAGCGATGCCTTTCAGTGCTCATCATTGCCAGTGCCCATAAAAGCTGTTCATCAGTGCCACCTATGAGTGCTCATCAGTATCACCTATCAGTGCCCATAAAGGCTACTCATCAGTTCCCATCCGTGCCACCTGTCAGCACCCATCATTGCCACCTATCAGTACCCATAAAGGCTGCTTATCATTGCAACCTATGAGTGCCCATCAGTACCATCAGTACCCATTAAGGCTGCTTATCATTGCAACCTATTAGTACCCATCAGTGCCCATAAAGGTTGCTCATCAGTGCTACCTATGAGTGCCCATCAGTACCACCTATCAGTGCCCATAAAGCCTGCTCATCAGTTCCCATCAGTGCTGCCTGCTAGTGCCCATCATTGCCACCTATCAGTACCCAGTGCCACCTTTCAGTGCCCATAGAGGCTGCTCATGAGTGCCCCCTATCAGTGCCCATATAGTATGGTCACAGTGCCACCCATCAGTGCCCATATAGTATGGTCACAGTGCCACCCATCAGTGCCCATATAGTATGGTCACAGTGCCACCCATCAGTGCCCATATAGTATGGTCACAGTGCCACCCATCAGTGCCCATATAGTATGGTCACAGTGCCACCCATCAGTGCCCATAAAGGCTGCTCATCCGTGCCACCTATCAGTGCCCATGTAGGCTGCTCATCAGTGCCCATCATTGCCATCTATCAGTGCCCATAAAGGCTGCTCATCAGGGCTCACTATCAGTGCCCATAAAGGCTGCTCATCAGTGCTCACTATCAGTGCCCATAAAGTCTGGTCACAGTGCCACCCATCAGTGCCCATAAAGGCTGCTCATCCGTGCCACCTATCAGTGCCGATCATTGCCACCTATCAGTGCCGATCATTGCCACCTATCAGTGCCGATCATTGCCACCTATCAGTGCCGATCATTGCCACCTATCAGTGCCGATCATTGCCACCTATCAGTGCCGATCATTGCCACCTATCAGTGCCGATCATTGCCACCTATCAGTGCCGATCATTGCCACCTATCAGTGCCGATCATTGCCACCTATCAATGCCCATAAAGACTGCTCATCAGTGCCCCCTATCAGTGCCCATAAAGTCTGGTCACAGTGCCACCCATCAGTGCCCATAAAGTCTGGTCACAGTGCCACCCATCAGTGCCCATAAAGTCTGGTCACAGTGCCACCCATCAGTGCCCATATAGTATGGTCACAGTGCCACCCATCAGTGCCCATATAGTATGGTCACAGTGCCACCCATCAGTGCCCATATAGTATGGTCACAGTGCCACCCATCAGTGCCCATATAGTATGGTCACAGTGCCACCCATCAGTGCCCATAAAGTCTGGTCACAGTGCCACCCATCAGTGCCCATGTAGGCTGCTCATCAGTGCCCATCATTGCCATCTATCAGTGCCCATAAAGGCTGCTCATCAGTGCTCACTATCAGTGCCCATAAAGTCTGGTCACAGTGCCACCCATCAGTGCCCATAAAGGCTGCTCATCCGTGCCACCTATCAGTGCCGATCATTGCCACCTATCAGTGCCGATCATTGCCACCTATCAGTGCCGATCATTGCCACCTATCAATGCCCATAAAGACTGCTCATCAGTGCCCCCCATCAGTGCCCATATAGTATGGTCACAGTGCCACCCATCAGTGCCCATAAAGTCTGGTCACAGTGCCACCCATCAGTGCCCATATAGTATGGTCACAGTGCCACCCATCAGTGCCCATATAGTATGGTCACAGTGCCACCCATCAGTGCCCATATAGTATGGTCACAGTGCCACCCATCAGTGCCCATATAGTATGGTCACAGTGCCACCCATCAGTGCCCATAAAGTCTGGTCACAGTGCCACCCATCAGTGCCCATGTAGGCTGCTCATCAGTGCCCATCATTGCCATCTATCAGTGCCCATAAAGGCTGCTCATCAGTGCTCACTATCAGTGCCCATAAAGTCTGGTCACAGTGCCACCCATCAGTGCCCATAAAGGCTGCTCATCCGTGCCACCTATCAGTGCCGATCATTGCCACCTATCAGTGCCGATCATTGCCACCTATCAGTGCCGATCATTGCCACCTATCAGTGCCGATCATTGCCACCTATCAATGCCCATAAAGACTGCTCATCAGTGCCCCCCATCAGTGCCCATATAGTATGGTCACAGTGCCACCCATCAGTGCCCATATAGTATGGTCACAGTGCCACCCATCAGTGCCCATATAGTATGGTCACAGTGCCACCCATCAGTGCCCATATAGTATGGTCACAGTGCCACCCATCAGTGCCCATATAGTATGGTCACAGTGCCACCCATCAGTGCCCATAAAGTCTGGTCACAGTGCCACCCATCAGTGCCCATAAAGGCTGCTCATCAGTGCCCATCATTGCCATCTATCAGTGCCCATAAAGGCTGCTCATCAGGGCTCACTATCAGTGCCCATAAAGGCTGCTCATCAGGGCTCACTATCAGTGCCCATAAAGGCTGCTCATCAATGCTCACTATCAGTGCCCATAAAGTCTGGTCACAGTGCCACCCATCAGTGCCCATAAAGGCTGCTCATCCGTGCCACCTATCAGTGCCCATCATTGCCACCTATCAGTGCCGATCATTGCCACCTATCAGTGCCGATCATTGCCACCTATCAGTGCCGATCATTGCCACCTATCAGTGCCGATCATTGCCACCTATCAGTGCCGATCATTGCCACCTATCAGTGCCGATCAGTGCCACCTATCAGTGCCACCTATCAGTGCCACCTATCAGTGCCACCTATCAGTGCCACCTATCAGTGCCACCTATCAGTGCCACCTATCAGTGCCACCTATCAGTGCCGATCATTGCCACCTATCAGTGCCGATCATTGCCACCTATCAGTGCCGATCATTGCCACCTATCAGTGCCGATCATTGCCACCTATCAGTGCCCATAAAGACTGCTCATCAGTACCGCCTTTTAGTGCCCATCATTGCCACCTACAAGTGCCCATAAAGGTTGCTCATCCATGCCTCCTCATCAGTATCCATCAGTGAAGAAGAAAACTTACTGATTATTTACAAACTTTTAACAGAAACAAAGAAAAGCTTTTTCTATTTCAAAATTTTCGGTCTTTTTTTATTTGTTTAGCAAAAAAAATAAAAACCCCAGTAGTGATTTAATGCCACCAAAAGAAAGCTCCACCTGTCTCACAAAAATTGTAAATATTTAGTTTGGGTACAGCGACACAAGACTGTGCCATTGTCAAAGTGCGACAGCGCCGAAAGCTGAAAATTGGCCTGGGCAGGAAAGGAGACAAAGTGCCTGGTATTGAAGTGGTTAACCATATTGCTTGGAAAGGGCAGGTAAATTTCACTTGCTATGCCCAGGCCTGATTACTGCCAGCCAGACCTGTTGAATCAAGAAATCACGAAGACCCCTTTCACACTGGGGCAGTTTTCAGGTGCTTTAATGCTAGAAATAGCCTCTGCTAAGCGCCTGAAAACCTTGCGGGACGTTAGGAAAAGTCATGCCCAAGAAATTGTGCTTCGTCAAGCAAGAGAATGGCGCAATATACATTATAATAGTAGGGAACCAGGCTGTGAAGCCACAAGGCTTCACTTCCTGATTCCCTTACCGAAGATGGCAGCGGCAGCACCCGAGAGCCGAGGGACAGATCGGCTTTGGGTGCCGACATCATGGGTGCCCTGGACAGGTAAGTGTCCATATTTTAAAAGTCAGCAGCTGCAGTATTTGTAGCTGCTGACTTAAAAAAAAAAAAAATGCGGCACAATTGGACTCCTCTTCTTCTCTGCGGGAGCCATATCAGCTCCCCCATACTATATATTTCTATTACATGCAACTGCATCATGCGGTTATGGCGCAATCAAGCGGGGCCCAGTGGGCCGTTTCCCCGACCCCCATATTATTCCACTATATGGAGGCAGTGATACATTAAGGGTTTTATCTCTAGATGCTACGCAATGCTCTTATCAGCCTTCCTGGACAGGTTTCCTCTGGGGGTGGCGAGCAAGTGGGAGAGGGATGTAGGCTCCTTTGAGGACGAACAATGGGAGGAGACCCTACTGGCGCTACAGCTGTGCTCCCTGAATGTGGCTCAAAGCCTCTCTCAGCTATACATTTATACTTAGGGTACACTTTACCCCATCTAGACTGTTTAGGATGGGGGTGAGACCCGATTCGAACTGCCCTAGATGTCTGAGGAACCATGAAAACTTTATTCATTTGATGTGGCGATGTCCCAAGCTGCATCTATATTGGACAGGTGTACTGACTACTATTAATAGAGTGTTCTAAGTCAATGTACCAACAGACCCCAAACCATGTATATTGGGTATTTTGGACGACCTCGCAATTGAAGATTACCCAAAGTGGGCCATTGCTAGAGGCAGTCGACCCTCCAATGGTGACGAAATGGATAACTGTCTCAGATGGGTGACACTCTATGGCTGGAGAAGTTTATCTTCCAGCATAAAAGATCGTTTGGCAAGTTTGATAAAACTGTGGGCGCCCTGGTTGGATACCCCTAGCCTCCCTCAGGTAGATCTAGGATTGGACACACTACTACTACAATGAAGTTGAACTAGCAGTTTGTGAAGTGGGGAATACCTACTAGCTAGATGTTCGGTAATTGCTGAATATATTCTGTATTGGCAGTATACAAAGGTACTGCATGATTCATATCATAGGATAACGTGATGAGATTGCTGCATATATTGAATATGACATTGTATTCTCTGTAACCGAAATTATGACAGATACTGCCATTTTTTGTATGTTTTAGTTTTCTTTAATAAACTTTTTTGAGATAAAAAAATAAATAAATAAAATTACTTACGTTCAATGCAGGGACGAGGTGCGACAGGCTGTCCCGCAGGTAGGCGTAGTGGCGAAACAGGTGGCCAGTGAACAGGGCTGGCATGGTGGGGCAGGTTTTTGCAGCATTAAATATCAAAACCAAAAGAGCTATATCTGGTGAGAAGAGTTAAAGACTTAAAAAAAAATTGTGTATTATTTAAAATATTAAAGTGATTGTAAAGAAGCCACCCAGCACCCCCTAATACATACCCGAGGTCCATCTCTGTCCAGGGATGTCCACGAGTGCCTTGCCGTCTGAGACTCTCCTGCCTGATTGCCTGAGACACAGCAGTGGCGCCATTGGCTCCCACTGCTGTCAAAGTTAGTTAGCCAATCAGGAGAGAGAGGTGGCCTCGCTCCATGTCTGAATGGACACAGGGGGCTGTGACTCAGATTGGGCCCTCCCATAGCAAGCTGCTTGCTGTGGGGACACTCAACAGGAGGGAGGAGCCAGGAGGGCCTAAGAGGGACCTGAGAAGAGGAGGATCGGGGCTGCTCTGTGCAAATCCACTGCACAGCGCATGTAAGTATAACAGGTTTATTATTTTCATACATACACATGCTAGGGTCAATTTAGACCGGAGACAATTAACCTACCAGCATGTCTTTGGAGTGAGGGAGGACACCGGAATACCTGGAGGAAACCCACACAGGCACAGGGAGAACATGCAAACTCCAGGCAGGTAGTGCTGTGGTTGGCATTCAAACCGATGACCCTAGTACTGCTAGGCAGAAGTGCTAACCTCTTAGCCACTGTGCTGCCCAAAATTCAGCCATTAAAAAAAATGATGAACTAGATTATTGACGCCAGAGGATCAGAAGGAAAAGGTTTCAGAAGTTATGAAACCTCCAGGAGTATAGATTCCAGAAAAGGATCCTTAAAAAGAAGATTGTCCTGAGGGAATCCTGGAGCCTTTAACTACTGAGGTCTTCTGCTGAAAGTGCTATTTGCATGGCTATCATGTTATCTCAATGGTTTTGAACGTCACTGACCTGAAACAATCATGAATATTTAAGAACTTCTGACTTAAACTTTTCATTCTGTTCTGGGTTAGTGACTCCGAAATTACTTAGAGGAACTGCAGCTGTTATTCCCATTTTTTTTTTTTTTGCCCCGCTTACCCGATGGTGGTTTCTACACATTTCAGATACTCATCCATCCAGTGGACCCAGCATTGACCCGCTGAGGTCATCTCATGCCCGGCCGCAGCTCCATCCCACACCACCATGTTCTCTCTGACGTCATCGAGAGGTCTGCTGGCTCTTCTGGGTTCAGCAGGTTGGGCCTCTCGATGACGCGAGAATAGGCCCGCCTCCTGTTCAATGAAAGGCTATTATGCCTCCTGGGGTATGTGATATCCCGGGAGGCAAAAACGCCCTATTTCCAACAGAGGAAGGGAGGAGGGGGTGGAGAGGCAGAATCTTCCCTTTGGAAGCTGAGGGTCCGCTTTAGGCTAACGGGTTAGCAAAACAATCAGCCAAGTAACAAGTGCAGTGATGTGATGGCAGTTACTATTCTTCCCACACTCAACCATCTTGTCTGGTCAATGTAGCACAGAAAGCATACACTGAAAATGGATACAGGATGGATTGTCCATATCAGGCTCTGGCACGTCAAAGAAAGGGTGGGACCCCAGGAGATCAGGGACCAGCGATAGGACCAGGGTGGGGTGTCTGCTGCCGAGGAACTTCAAACATCTGCAGAATAGGAAATGCAAACAGAGACAGTAACTTTATGCACACTATACACAGGAAAACTGCACTACGACCTATGTCCCTGCTGGACATACAGTAAATGGGGAGGGGGGGGGGGCATCCTAAATTTGACAATGGTCACTGGAAAAGGAGGTGAAAAGACCACTCCTAATTTGAATACCAGTTCCAGAGACAGTTGACAAGAGATTTCCCCTAATTTGTGCCCAAAACAGAAGGCATCTGCATGTTCCATTATCATCACATGACCCAAAAATAAGATAATTATTCTTAAAGCTGAACTCAGGGAATTCAGCTACTTTGTAAAAAATGTTCTGGATCAGTAGGGTTTAAGTACATAGTTACATAGTTAGGTTGAAAAAAAAAAAAGTTAATCTAGTTCAACCATGAAGATAAATAAAAAATACTAACAAACAATCCCATATACACAATCCTTCACCCACAGTTGATCCAGAGGAAGGTGAAAAACCCCAGCAAAGCATAAAGCAGGGGAAAAAATGTCTTCCTGATCCCCCGAGAGGCAATCAAATTGTCCCTGGATCAACTTTACCTATAAAATGTTAGTATCCAGTTATATTATGTACATTTAGGAAATAATCCAGGCCTTTCTTAAAGCAATATACTGAGCTGACCAGAACCACCTATGCAGGGAGTCTATTCCACATTTTCACAGCTCTTACTGTAAAGAAACCTTTCTGTATTTGGAGATTAAATCCTCCTCTAGATGTAAAGAGTGCCCCCTTGTCCTTTGTGTTGATGGCAAATTGAATAACGCCACCAAAGTTCACTATATGGACCCCTTATATATTTGTACATGTTGATAATATCCCGCCTTATTCTCCTCTTATCAAGAGTGAATAAATTCAGTTCCTCTAATCTTTCCTCATAGCTGAGTTCCTTCATGCCTCTTATCAGTTTGGTTGCCCTTCTCTGCACTTTCTCCAGTTCCCCCCCGATATCCTTTTTGAGAACTGGTGCCCAAAACTGAACTGCATATTCCAGATGAGGTCTTACTAATGATTTGTACAGGGGGGCAAAATTATATCTCTCTCTCTGGAGTACATACCTCTCAATATAAAAATGGACTTTGCTCGCTTAGGAAACCGCAGCTTGGTATTGCATGCTGTTATTGAGCTCATGATCTACCAATAAGGCGCATGCCACCTTATAGACATATTTCTTTTATTTACAGTTTACCTTTTTCTTCTTTTTTTTTTTTTTGGGCGTTCTGGGAGCATAAGTATCACTAGTTCCGGTGCTCCGATGCTGTACCCTCTGGTCTCTATTCCTGAGGCTGCAGAGTTGCATGCAGCCATTGTGCCTGCACCTTCACCTTCCCAAATATGCAGCGCTTTGTATTACGTGAACTCATTCACAAAATACAAAGGCTTCTGTGAGTGAACAGTGGAGGGGCGGGGCGGGCAGAGATGCCGTGTGTGAGAACATGCCGTCTCTTCTCTCAGAGCCCCAGAAGACGTGATAACTGTAATCCAGGAGCACTGTAAAACTGCCAGTTATAAATTAAAAGAGGTGAGTCAAGGAGGTGGCATGCACCTCAGAACTTAAAGCGGTGTTTCAGCCCTAAAAAAACTTTTTTAAAAGTCAGCAGCTGAAACAAAAGTAGCTGCTGACTTTTAATAAGGAGACTTACCTTTCCAGGGCGCCCGCGATGTCGGCCGCCGAGGCCGACATGTCCCTCGGCTCTCGGGTCCCAGCGCTACCATCCTCACTAAGGGAAACAGGCAGTGGAGCCTTGCGGCTTCACTGCCTGTTTCCTACTGCGCATGCGCTTTGTGAATGGGACGCGCTGTGTTAGACAGTTCCCAAAACACAGCGCGCCCCATTATCCAGAAGACAACGCGGAAGAGGGGAGAAGACGAAGATCACCGAGGAGCAGGAAGAAGGCAGATTAGGAAGACTGCCTAGCAACAGGGATTTCTGGCAAGGTAAAAAAAAAAAAAAAATTTAAATTTTTTTTTTTTTTTTTAGTTTTTTAAGAATATTAATGCTTTCTTTTTTTTTTTTTAGGATGGCCCTCCACTTTAACTCACTGAATGTCGGCACATTTTACAAAGTGTCTGAACTCCTGGAGTTTGCCTTTAAAAGAAGAACTGTAAGCAAATCATTAAAAAACACTAATCTAATACAGTAATGTAATTCAAATCTCACTTTAATGTCTGTGTATGTGACAAACCTATAGTAGGGTCAGTGCTTACTAGCTAAAAACTGAGTCAAATCCTAAGCGGTCATCACTTCATTCAATAAAGTGATCACTCTTCTGCACTCCCCCAAATATCCTGTAGCATGGCCATTGATGAGGGGGTAGCACCTGCCCCCCTGTAAGGGGCCCAGGCCCTATAAGTTCAACAGGGGGGCCTAGAACAACAGGAGTGAGCGCAATTACTGGAATGAATCCCCCCCTGTGGCCCTCCTTGTGTTTACAATGCTTCAGTTTGCGAACAGTGAGGCTCTGTACAGAGGGCTTCCTGTTCATTCACTGTAGCTGAGGCTGCAGAGAAAGGATTGAGGAATCTTTGTCCTCAATCTCTTGCTCTGTCCCAAAGTGAGACATTGCGCGCGCGAAACGGAGCCAAAAGATGCACAGCACTCCTCTACAAGCCACAAAACAGAGATATGTGAACCAGCTCCATAGAGAGCTGGTCACAATCTCCTGTCATGCAAATTGAATGCAAGAAAAATCACATCCAATTCCCAACCTTAGGGCTCATTCCGATAGGTATTTTGGTTGCATGAATGAGTGGTTTGCTCAGATAGTTAAGCTTGGTTCACTGTTCTTATCAGCTAGGCTGTATGTGGGTGTGATTTCTAACAGCAGACCTGTCCCGTGGTCACAGTTTACTTCCAATGGAGCTTTTAGAACTACATACTGATCAACACGCCTACTACGGTCACGTGATGAAGATCAACATGGAGGAGCGTCCAACTCTTCCTAGTAGAATGCCTTTTACCTCCTTAATCCAGCCCTGTACACAGTGATCAGCCCATCAAATGTTGTTATATTCCTGTAATCAGATCTGGATGTAAAAAATAAAATAAAAAATATTGTGAGTTGAGAGCCTATTTGTATGATAGTTACTTCCAGATGGAGTCGCGGTCGGTGGGATATCTGGACATGTTCTTCAGAAGCTCCGCCAGGGCCATGTTAATGCATTCTTTAGTTGACACATTGGTGCAGCACAGAAGTTCATGCAAGGCCTCTCGAATGTCACGGGAAGAATCCTACGAGAAAAAAAAAAAGGAAAGCATGGCGGATCAGTCAGAGATTTTATTTTTACACCTTTTACACAAATACCATTTTCTTATATATTTTTTCTTTCCCAATTTGCATTAAATATTCCTAAAAAAATATTCCATATTCTCACACACTACCGAAGGTGCATTCCAACAGTTACTCCCCGCCCCAATGGATTCCATTATTTAATGCTATTTCTAAACCCTTACAAACCACTTTGACCTACAGGTAAGCCTAGATTAAGGCTTACCTGTAGATCCAAGAAATATCTCCTAAACCTATACGGTTTAGGAGATATTTGCCCGAAGACAGGCACCGCTGTCTACGGCGCATGCGCCGTAGACATCGGCACGCAGGCGCACTGAGCGCGGCATTTCCAACAACGGAGCTGCCGCGCGTGTCGGCTCCCGTGTGCATGCGCGGGAGTGACGTCATCGCGGCTCCGCCAAATGACAGCGGCGGAGCTGCAAGACTCCACCGAAAAGATGGATGCGCCGGACTACAGGGGACAGCGGTGACATCACTGGCTCCTGTGTCAGGTAAGTGACACATAATGGGCTACTATGCGATGCATAATAGTCCATTGTGCTTTGCCTTCGCAGGGAATGAAAGAGGAAGTAAACCCATCGGGGTTTACTTCCTCTTAAACATAATTGTTATATCAACAGTTCAATGATCACACCAATGTTCTCTGAGCTGTACTGTAGATGAGAACATTATTTCAAGTGTTCCCCAAGATCTCAACCTTTTTGCCAAGGGTTCCTCCAAAGTAAAAAGTTTGAGAACCCCTGCTCTAGTGACTGGCGTTGCTGAGCCTCTTTCTGCACAGGCTATGTACAGCACAATGACAAGGTCACGGCTATTTTTATACGGTAATATTTGGGTTCACAAAAACAACTGAAGAGCATTATATTGCATTCTTTGTGGCATTTGCAAAATATAGATTAATAACCGGTTTTGCGCACGGAATCCTTTTATTATACCAAATACTCACATTATTCAACCACATGCGGTTAGCAGAATAAATTGGCCCTTTAAAAAAAGGTTAATTTTAATTTTTTTTTTTTTTTTTTTTTTTTTTTAAGAATCACACTTACCTAGGTGGATGCAGCATCGGTCCCCCAGTGCCTCCACACTGAGAACCGAGCCACCAAATATCACCGATCGCTCGGTTCTCAAAGCTCCATTAGCAGAGAACTGCTGACCGTTAGTGAGCAACTCTCTGCTCTGCCCCCCCCCCCCCGCTCACTGGAGGGCTGAGCTGTGGAGTGGGCGGCCGGCTCAGGCTTTCAGCGGGTCGTTGAGAGGCCGGGCGTCCATCCAGGGATCTGGCAGAGCCGAGTCCGTGGTGGTGATGATACAGAGCCTGGACCGACTTCTGTGTTGTCAGCAGAGAGCGGACTTCAGCCCGCTCTCTGCTGAAAACGGGTGTCACAGGAGCGCAAAACAAACTGCACTCCTGTGATCCATAGAAGTACAGCCAAATGAGCTTTGACTGGACTTCTCCTTTAACTAGTACATCCAAACCAGAGAACAAAAAGGTTATATACTGCAGCTCGCTAGTCCTCAAAATGTGGAAGCTGTATTTGTTCTCTTTTTGCAGGCTTTCCTTTCACTTGTTGATCTTACCAGTAATACGTTTCCTGTTCTAAGAGGACAATGTTAACTGTATCCATGGGTGAGCAGCATTGTCACCCTAGGACATGAAGTATGCCAGGACTACAGAACATCCCTCTCTTCTCCATAACACAGGTGGGAGGTGTTGTGTCCTTGCACTCCTTATGATAAAATATTTAAATGAATGATTACACAGGACAGTGCTGGATTTCTGTAAGGATTAATGCAGAATTCCTTGCACGTAGACAGCTGTGGCTGTCTTTGGGTAAATATCTCCTAAACCGTGTAGGTTTAGGAGATATTTCTTGGACCTACAGGTAAGCCTTAATCTAGGCTTACCTGTAGGTAAAAGTGGTTTGTAAGGGTTTACAACCACTTTAATGGCATCCCAGTCTTGGTCTGTAGGGTTCAATATCGAGTTGGCCCACCCTTAGCAGCTATAACAGCTTTAACTCTTCTGGAAAGGCTGTCCACAAAGTTTAGGTGTGTGTCTATGGGAATGTTTGACCATTCTTCCAGAAGCCCATTTGTGAGATCAGGCACTGATGTGGACAAGGCCTCACTCCAATTCATCCTAAAGGTGTTCCATCGGTTGAGGTCAGGACTCTGTGCAGGCCAGTCAAGTGCCTCTACCCCAAACTCGCTCATCCGTGTCTTTATGGGCCTTGCTTTGTGCACTGGTGCGCAGTCATGTTGGAACAGGAAGGGGCCATCCCCAAACTGTTCCACAAGAATGGGAGCATGAAATTGTGCAAAAGGTCTTGGCATGCTGACGCCTTAAGAGTTCCCTTCACTGGAACTAAGGGGCCAAGCCCAACCCCTGAAAAACAACCCCACACCATAATCCCCCCCCCATCACCAAATGATTTGGGGAAGTTCCACTAAGTCTCCCTCCCCTCCCATATCTGGCATATTATTTTTTAGGGGGGCGGGCACCTATGTATGACAGGTACCCACTCCCACCTCTGCTAGCATCCGAGTGGAATTTCTCCTCTACCTCCCCACAGTCTTCCTGGAGACGTCACAAGTTTCAGAAGACTGCGGGACCATTCACAAAGTGCAGCGGGCAACCGGCTGCCCACAGTTAGGATGCCAGAGCCGGGAACCCAAAGGCTAGTGAAGAACTAGCCCGAGGGAGGACGGTGCTGGAACCCTGGACAGGTAAGTGTCCATTTATTGAGAGTCAGTAGCTACAGGAGCTCCCTCCTAGATTGTAAGCTCTAATGAACAGGGCCCTCTGATTCCCCCTGTCTTGTATTGTATTGTAATGTCTGCCCTAATGTTGTAAAGCTCTGCGTAAACTGTCGGCGCTATATACATCCTGTATAATAATAATAATACAGTATTTGTAGCTGCTGACATTTAATATTTTTGGGTCCAGACTGAACCTCCTCTTTAAAGCTGGTGTTCCACTTTAACAGTATTTGTGCATAAATCAAACAGTTATAACAAACACTTTCAATGGTTTCTTTAACAGGCCAATAGGGTACAAATTAGTAGGCTTCAAACAAACATTAGGTTCCAGCATGACAGACCAGCCTGAACGAGCATGTTGGGAGTTGTACTTCTTCATTGTTTGGATTATTGCTGTCACTCCAAAAGACATGCAGGTAGGTTAATTGGCTTCTGTCCAAAATTGACCCTAGTATATGAATGGGGACCTTGGATTGTGGGCTCATTGAGGGTAGGGACCGATGTGTGCAATTTACATGGATAGGGACAATTGTAGACACTCACTCAGGATGGACTGGTGTCTTCATTCAACTTTACTAACTATGTAACCACCCCCCCCCCCCAATCTCTTACCTCCAGTACGGCCAGGATTGTGTCCAGCTGGTCCTCCCGCAGGGTAATGTTGTCCGAGATCTTACGCATAGTGTGGATGGACTGCAGTCTTACTTCTTCTATCTCATCGTTGAACATGTCCACCAGAAAGTCCAGACATTTCTCTGCGAAAGGTGGGGAGGAACGAGCCAGCAGACACAAGGACTCCACCGCAGCGATCCTCACCTCTGCAATGACAGCGTAGGACAGGTTGTTTATAAGAGATTCGAATGCTGCCTGAGCAATAGCATCTATTGTAATGCGATTCTGTTACTGAAAGCTGATTTCCATGTTTCCTGGAACTTTAAATAGTTTGGTGCAAACAAAACTTTTTCCTTCACCTATTGCTGCACTGGCTCAAAGTGCTGTATGAACTGTACAGCTTCAGCTACCTCCAGTACACAGCGCTGGGTTCTGGCTGTGAGACAGAGACTTCCCTCCTCACACCCAGAACAGAGTCGGTCTGAGTGGTGCTCAGCCATTCAGAGGCAATTTTGTAATCTGTGAATACAAAGCTTCCTCTGATTCGCTTAGGTGGAAAGATGGGCTAATGACATCACAATCCCCGCCTCAGGCAATCAGAGGAAGCTTTGCATTCATTCACAGAATACACAGCTGCCTCTGAATGGCTGAGCAACACTTGACACTTGACCGACTGTTTTGTTCTGGGTGCGAGATAGGCAGTCTCTGTCTCACAGCCAAACTCACCACGGTGTACTCCAAGTAGCTGAAGCTACACACAGTGCTTAGAACCAGTGCAATACTCTGAAGGAAAAAGGCACTTCATACCAGCTTGGTCCAAACAAACTAGTATCAGGTATAGGTTTGCATATACACCATACAGGCAGGCATGAAGTTCCATTCACAAACCAAATTTCTAGTGCACCAAAGTGTACCTAAAGAACAAAAATGTAATATAATGACGCTTGTTTGTTGATATTTTTTGTGGAAATTTAGTTGACTTTAATAGAGATATTTAATTGATTTATTTTTATTTTAAATGCACAATTAATTTATTAGGGGTGTGGGGGAGCATAGCACATATACTCCTTATAAGGAGGGTGGTGCAGCTAATTAATTTCATTAGTAGGAACACAAGTGTGTTTGCAGCCACTGGTCTAGTCTAATTCATTAGATTATTAGGGTATTTATACATTGTTTGAAGTGGCAAGCGCAGGTTAGTCACGTTCATTCACCCGGGTAATCCTAAAAGTAACACACACTTCTGCCCGAGGGTGACAACACACATTCACCATATTGTACCTATGGAGGAGCAGTGTTGGCATCCTAAGACAGGACTACAAAACACTCCACTCACTCCATTAAATGGGTGGGATACTGTAGTCTTCAGGAGATAGTTAAAGCAGTTGTCTAGTCAAATTGTTGACTTTAACCTACAGGTAAGCCTTATTTACGGTACGGTTTAGGAGATATTCCCCTCGCAATGAGCTGCTGACTTCAGCGGCGCACGCGCACAGGGGATTCTCGGCTGAAAGTCCGGCAGACGCCAGACCTTGCCGGGAAGAAAACTCCTGCGTGCATGCGCGGGAGTGACGACATTGCGGCTTCCCGGCCACTCACAGCGCCGAGGCCGGGATACCTGGAAGACAAGCCGAGGGAACATGTCAGCTCCCTCGGTGTGGACCGAGTGAGATGCCGGCACCTCGTTCTAAGGGGCAGGTGTAAAAAAAAAAAAAAAAAGTCAAAGTGTTTACTCCCGCTTTATGAAGGTTACATATGTCCTATAAAATCAGCCACTCAACCAGGGCTCAGTAGAACCCTATGGCTCTTCCAGAATTTGCAAGAGATACCTTGAATGATGGCTGACCGATCTCCCATCTCATAGTGCATTTCTCTAAGTTCAGCACCACTTGGCAGAGCCAGTGGCATGACACCAATATTTTTTACTTTTTTTTTTAAGCTGTCCGTAAGGGTAGCATTCTGACCACCAATGTAAAGGGCATTCTCCCTCGCCCCCCCCCCCCCCCCATTCCTTCTCCCTGTATTCTATCACTGATCCTTCAGGTATTCGCAACAGAAGACCCACAAAGTTGTGTAGTCCTGATTTAATGGCATGCATTTTTCTCAGTATATGATAAAAGCTGTGTGCTTTATGATGTTGAATTCAGAGTAAATGTCTACTACTGAAACATTCCTTCTGCATTGCTTTGTCATGTAATTTTAAGAATTGTCACTATGATGATGTCTTTATTGATGTTTATTGTTTAACCACTTCCGGACCGCCACACGCTAATATACGTCCTAAGTTTGAAGAGGAATATCATTATGACGTTATTTTTTTATTGCATTTTACTGTAAATATGAGATCTGAGGTCTTTTTGACCCCAGATCTCATATTTAACAGATCTTGACATGCTGTCCTGTCAGAGAACAGTGAAAAAATTAAAAATAAAAAAGGTAAAATAAATAAGAATTTTTTTTTTAAATGCGCCCCTTCAAGCTCGTGTGCAGAAGCGAACGCATACGTGAGTAGAGCCCGCACATAAAAACGGTGTTCAAACCACACGTGAGGTATCGCCGCGATCGGTAGAGCGAGAGCAATAATTCTAGCCCTAGACTTCCTCTGTAACTCAAAACATGCAACCTGTAGAACTTTTTAACCGTCGTCCATGGAGATTTTTAAGGGTAAACGTTTGTCGCCATTCCACGAGCGGGCACAATTTTGAAGCATGATCTGTTGGGTATCAATTTACTCGGCATAACATTATCTTTCACAAGATCAAAAAAAATTGGGCTAAGTGTATTTTCTCCAAAAAAAGTGCACTTGTAAGACCGCTGCGCAAATATGGTGTGATAGAAAGTATTGCAGCGACCGCCATTTTATTCTTTAGGGTGTTAGAAACAAAAAATGTATAATGTTTGGGGGGGGGGGGGGGTTAAAGTGAAGTTGCACTCAAAAAAAAAGAATCATTAAATGTTCCTAAAAATAAAAAAAAAAAATAAAAAAGGAAGAAAAAAGAAAACATTTGGCATTTTTTTTTTTAACTCTCCCTCTAAATGCCTGTTGCTAGGGGGTCTCACGTAGTCTTCCTCTTTAAGTGCCAGGGCTGGTGACATCACTTCCCCTCGGCGCAGGAAGGGCTCAGCTCTGCCCCCTCCCTCCTGTCAATCATCTGGGACACGTGACAGGTCCCAGATGATTGCGAGGCCACTCACGGCGCGCGGCGCCACTCGCGCATGCGCAGTGGGTGCCCAGCTGTGAAGCCACACAGTTACAATGCCGGCGCCGCTGAACGAAGGGGGAGAAGAGCGGGGCTTCAATCCCCCACATTGCTGGACACTGGAACAGGAAGTGTCCGATTATTAAAAGTCACCAGCTGCAGTATTTGTGGTTGCTGACTTTTTTTTTTTTTTTTTTTTTAAATGGCATCCCCACTTTAAAGTAATTTGCTAGCGAACAAAAAAAACGTTTTTAACTTGTAAACACCACATCTCAAAAAGGCTCGGTCCTCAAGTGGTTAATAAAAAAAAAAAGAAGGGCATTCTTTCCACTAACCCCCAATTAATTCCTTTTAACATGGGTCAAAAAGAACCTAAGAAAATATTTTAAAAAGGTGGAATCTTGAGAAAGGCTTTTATAAATAAATGGAATAACTATGGGGACCTCTCTGAGCATAAAGACTACAGATGTGTGATGACATCCACAGTGAAACTGGTCAGTAATGGGCACAGACTGCATTGCTGGATCACCCATCTCCACCCTGGAAGAGGTGGTGGCAAGGAAATGGGATAATGGATTTAGGTAGGTAAAAAAAAAAAAAAAAAGGGCTTTTAAAGTTTTATTTGGAAAAATAAATTGGTGAATTGGTTGGAAGCAGGGTTTGCCCAGAGATGGACTTGAAGGTAAAATTAAATCACTGTTCTGATTTATTAAAACACACACAATACTGAAACAAAAGACTTGTCTACAGCAGCCAATGAAATTTGATGTTTTATTCTCCCTGTGGTGCCTAGGAAACAGACGCTAACCCCCAATTTGTTGACAGTCGGAAGTACAACTGAACTTTCTATAATCTAGGTCTCCATACCGTACATCTCGTCCTCCAGACCATGAACGAACGCTCCGCAGGCTCCCGACTCGATCAGGTTCACAGCTTCCGTGTCCAGCTCTTCTCTGGGTGCGTCGTCTCCCCACTTCCTACCACTGGAGAACTCCCCGGAGCTGTACAGCTCCTTGGCCCGCTCGTGTGCGGTTCTCTTCCTCTGTGTGCCAAGAAATAAGCAACAAAACAGTTACCTGGTAATTCAAATTTCCAAAAATCTTACAGCACATGAGAGAGTGGGGCTCTGCCCATCTGAAACAGGACAGACACAATTAGGATCAAGCTCAGACTCCATTGCTGCTGTACCATTAACCCTTTCTAGCCATCAGGAGCTTGTCTTTTAAAAAGTTAAATTGGCTTCCCAGTCATTTGATCACTGTGATTGGCTGCCACAGTGATCCCAAGATCAGCAACTCACCCCACCAGCTTGATTGTAAAAACAGTCCCTGTGCTGGGGGTACTGAGTGAGCAACCTCCCACTACAAAACTGACTTATAGTAGTTAAATGCTTTGGACTATCTCTCCCCCCCCCCCCCCCCAACATTTTTTTCTGTCCATCCATTCCCCTTTTTTTTGTCCTCTGATCTTTTATAATGGATCCTGCTGACACAAATATCAAATGTGGCACGAGTAATTTTTAAAGGGGGAAATTGTAACGTGAAAGCATTGATTTGTAAAGGGGTTGTAATATGCGATCTCTAGCAGTCTCACCTAATGTGTTCTTCAGTCTTTGATTATCTTGCAAAGCATGTTCCCAATGTCCAACATCTGTTTTAGCAGGTCTGCGGTCTCTGACTATCTCTTGTAGCATGCCCGTAGTTTGACTTTATGTAGCATTACATTGTATGCGCTCCCTTGGCAAGGTCAGGGGTTGCACTTGAGGTTCCTTCTATCAAGTAAGTTGGCCACTGTCATCCCTCGTCTCCCATATCTCTGCCTGTTATAGAGTGGTGCGCTGTAAGCACCCATGAAATGTGAGTACCTTGGATGAGATTTCTTAATAAAAAGTGTTTTAAACGATTACAATACTGATTGCTGGGGTCTAAGGGCTGCACAACAAGTATCAGAGGGCTGCATGTAGCCCTTAGACTGCAGACTGAGAACCAGGGCTTTAACCACTTGCTGACTTGTCATTCGGTTATAGCGTGGCCAGCCAGTTCTGGAAGGGCTTCATACGACGCCCTCCCGTAATCGCGCCCACCGTGGAATGGCATGCTCTGTTATAGCAGTGTCCTCTGGGCACAGCTGATCACAAATCAAAGTAAAGCACTAATCAGTGGCACTTTATCATGTGATCAGCTGTGTCCAATCACAGCTGATCACGTTGAAAACACAAGCCAGTTATCGTCATGCCTTTCCTCATGCTGTGCCAATAACCGGCTTGTGAAAAGGGGACATTTACACTGCTAATCAGGGCACCGATTATCAGTGCAGTCCCAACAGTGCCCATCAGTGCTGCCAATCAGTGCACACCAGTGCCTTCTCATCAGTGTCACCTATTAGCGCTGTCAATTAGTACCCAACAGTGCCTTCTCATCAGTGCTGTCAATTAGTACCCCCCAGTGCCTCCTCATCAGCATCACCCAGCAGTGCTGCCAATTAGTACCCACCAGTGCCTCCTCAGTGTCACCTATCAGTGCTGCCAATTAGTACCCACCAGTGCCTCCTCATCAGTGCTGCCAATTAGTACCCACTAGTGCCCCCTCATCAGTGGCACCTATCAGTGCAGCCCATCAGTGAAGGAGAAAAATTACCTGTTCGCAAAATTTTATAACAAACTATAAAAAAACATTTTTCCCCCCCAAACATGTCAATCTTTTTTAGTTTATTTAACAAAAAATAAAACTCAGTGTTGATTAAACACCACCAAAAGAAAGCTCTATTTATGTGTAAAAAGCGAAAAACATTTCATTTGAGTACAGTGTTGTATGACTGTGCAATTGTCATTCAAAGCATGACCACGCTGAAAGCTGAAAATTGGCCTGGGCAAAAAGGGATTAAAATTGCCCAGTAGGCAGGTGGTTAAAAATTATGTCACATCAGATCTCTTTCAAATGATGCCCACAAATTCCCAATTCATGAGACAGAATACTTTACCCGCAGGTCAGACATAAGCTTCTTGTCCAAGGTCTGCTCCAGGAAATGGGGGCTGACTTGCAGCATTGATCCCTGTAGTACAGAATAAGAGGTGGTACAAGAAGTCGGTGTATATTAACAGAGTACAGACAAGTCTTTGTGTGCATAACACTACCAAATAGCAGATCACAATCGTTAATTCCCCTCCTTTTTAAAAAGTCATTGTCATCTTGGATGGAGTAGGAGATCCCTCCCCTGTGAGCCCTTGTACACACGGTCGGAGAATCCGTCGGAAAGTGTTCCATCGGACTGTGTCGTCAGATAATCAGACTGTGTGCGGTATGAATCGGGCTGATTCCGTTGGAATATCCGTCGGACCCAATTTTCCAACATGTTGGAAATATTTCCCGACCAACTGGTTCGATCGGACATACTCCGATCATGTGTAGAGAATTTTGATCGGACCAAGTGCCACGCATGCTCAGATCAAATTCCTACATCAAAGCTATTGGCTACTAGCCTGAATGTAGTCCCATCGTAACGAAATTACGTCATCACGTTCTGACTGATCGGATTTTTCGACAACTTAGTCCGACCGTGTGTATGCAACAGTTTCGGACAAGATCCGACGGACAAAATCCGACGGATTTGGTTGTCGAAATCTCCGACCGTGTGTACAGGGGCTGACAGTGCTTGGGTCTAGCAGCCAAATCGCACATAACCAAGGCAATGACCTCACCTGTTCCCCTTAACTTTATTTTTAATATACATCCACACACACACACACACACACACACACACACACACACTATTATATAATAAAATATGTCAATAAAGAAATAAAATGTATGTATTATATTATTTTTTGAAATATATAATTATATACACACACACACACACACACACTTTGAGAAATGACAAAACAAATAAGATGATAAATTCACACAATATCAATAGCATGTAAAACGGGAGATCAAACAAAGTATTAGGATTCATTGCATTACAACATGTATAGTGCTTAATGAAGCAAACTCTTAATGAAGCAAATATTATTACTCACAGGAATATTGTTACTGAGGATCCTAGGGGTTTATAGTAATAGAAAATCAAGTTATCAGGTAGTACCTGGTCTTCTCTAAGAGTGTATAATATAGTATGATATCTTAGTTGGACTATAGACATTATATTATTATTTTTTTTGGCAAATGACCTAGAGAATAAAAATGGTGGGTCCTGCACGGTTTTATACACGGTATTTGCGCAGCATCTTTCAAACACAAATATTTGGAGAAAAAAAAAATATACTTTATTGAACTTTAGTGCACACAAACACCATTATAAATACCCATTTTTTTTGTAAAAAATATAAAAAGATGGTATGACACCAACTAAATAGATAACCAACATGTCACGCTTTAAAATGCATGCTCATGGAATGGCGCCAACCTACGGTATTTAAAAATCTCCATAAAGGACGCTATAAAAGCCTTTGCAGGTTATCAGTTTAGAGTTACATGGGAGGTCTGGCGCTAGAATTGCTCTCACTCTGACATTTGTGGCGATACTTCACGTGTGGTGTGATCACTGTTGTGAGGGTGCAGGACCAATGTGTGTTTGCCTTTGCATGGGAGCATGGGGTGGAGGGACAAAAATTTTTTTTGTTTTTTTTATCGTTACACTGTGCTTCTTTAAAAAAAAATAAAAAAAATTGAGCGCTTTTATTGCTGGGATGTAAACATCCCTTGTGACAGCAATAGCCAGCAACTGGTACTCTTTATGGGAGAAGGCTGAGGTCTATTAGACCCCAGATGTCTCCTCTGCCCTTAAAAGCATTCAATCACCCCAAGATTAGTGTCATCAAATACTTTCACAATTTAAAAAAATAGGGCTGTTTACATTCAGGGAAACTGAAAGTGACTAAATACTTGTCAATTCCAGTTTCCTTTACCATTAAGATGATCAGAGACCTTCTGGTCCTCCATCAGCTCTATATTAAGCAATTAGAACCGCTGGCTTCATTTTCGACCACTCCTGCCGCCTGTTAAAGCCATCCAGCGGCTACTTAGCTGCTAGGATGGCTTTTCCAAAAAAAAGGTGATCACCTCATGAATAAAAAAAAAAATGGAAATAATGCATCTAGCTGCAGTCTGTATACTACTTCAAAGCCGCAACGTATATATGTACGTTAGGAGTTCTTCAAGTTGATAACAAAAAAAAAACTCACCAGAAGCTTGCAGGCTTGAACACGGACTACCCATGACCCATCGCTGACCATGTGACAGACCTTGCCGAAAGAATCATCCACCAGGCGGATCTCCTCATTGGAGGATGGGATAGGAACAATGCTGGAGAGGGAGAAGGAAGAGTTACACCCAGGACACACAACAGGGACAAGAAGTCTCACCTTCACATGTGACATGGCAAGAATTACACGCAGAGATGGCTAAAATGTGTAGAGGGCTGTGCAGAAACCTGGGAGAAGAATCTAGCACCCTAAACACCAAATTTGTATACATTTTTTTTATAATATATATATATATATATATATATATATATATATTTATTGGCGTATAACACTCACTTTTTCACCATGAAAATCAGGTGCAAATAGTGTGTGCGTGTTATACGCCAATACAAAAATTAAAGTTTTTCTCTGAAACTTCCCTCTTAAATTGAATGTGTTTGTTATACGCCGATTATATATATATATATATATATATATATATATATATATATATATATATATATATATATATATATATATATATATATATATATATATATATATATATATATATATATATATATATACACACACGCCACATTATTATTAGGTACACCTTGCTACTTCAGGTTGGATCCCCTTTTACCTTCAAACTTCGTGGCATAGATACAAGGTGTTGGAAACAATTCTCTGAGATTTTGCTCCATAGTGACATGATAACATCACGCAGTTGCTGCAGATTTGTCAGCTGCACATCCATGATGCCAATTTCACGTTCCACCACATCCCAAAGGTTCTCTATTGGATGAGATGTGGTGAGTGTGGAGGCCATTGGAGGACAGGGACCTCATTGTCCAGTGGTGAGATGATTGGAGCTTTGTGACACGGAGCATTATCCAACTGGAAGGAGCCATCAGAAGATGGGTGCACTGTAGTCATAGAGGGATGGACATGGTCAGCAACAATACTCAGGTAGGCCGTGGGGTTTAAACAATGCTCAGTTGGTACAAAAGGGGCCTAAACTGTGCCTAGAAAATATCCCCCCACACCATTACACCACCACCAGCCTGAACTGGTGATAAAAGGCAAGATGGATCCATGCTTTCATGTTGTTTATGCCAAATTCTGACCCTACCATCTGAATGCTGCAGCTGAAATCGAGACTCATCAAACCAGGCAACGTTTTTTCAATCTTCTATTGTCCAATTTTGGCACCTTGTGTGGACTTCTGCTGCTGTAGTCCATCTGCTTCAAGGTTTGATGCGTTGTGCGTACAGAGATGGTATTCTGCATACCTTGGATGTAACAAGTGGTGGAGTTTTTGTTGCTTTTCTATCATCTCAAACCAGTCTGCCCATTCTCCTCTGACTTTAGCAAGGCATTTTTTCCGCCACACAACTGCCGCTCGCTGGATATTTTCTCTTTTTCGGACCATTCTCTGTAAATCCGAGAGGTGGTTGTATGTTAAAATCCCAGTAGATCAGCAGTTTTTGAAATACTCAGACCAGTCCGTCTGGCACCAACAACCATGCCACGTTCAATGTCACTTAAATACCCTTTCTTCCCCATTCTGATGCTCAGTTTGAACTTCAGCAAGTCGTCTTCACCATGTCTAGATGCCTAACGCGTTCCTGCATTGAGTTCCTGCCGTGTGATTGGCCGATTAGCAATTTGTGTTACCAAGCAATTAAACAGGTGTACCTAATAAAGTGGCCGGTGAGTGTATATACTGTATACATGCATACGTATATGCATTGCGTCATTTCTTTTCAGGACAAGTTTACTTTGCTAAAAAGAAAAAAAAATAATATGAATTACCTTTCTGGATAGAGCTGACTTAAAACCCAAATGAGTTCCACAGCAGCACTACGCACTTGTTCATAGTCATCAGTAAGCAGTTTACAAGCCTGTATAGGAAACACAAGGACAATTATCTTCACCGAATATGTATTCATGGGAAATTCACATTTTCCATTCTATGAAACCGTCACCCATCAAACGCGGTAGTCGATCTTCACTATCAAAATGTCTGCGTGATTCAGATTTCATATTTCATATATCGTTTTACAGTTTATGTTTAAAATCCATCTAGCTGTCAGTATAGATTGTTTTTATTTAATTAAATGAGCTCAAGCATATTCTGATCCTAGTCCCAACCCACTGGAGCAATTTCACCAGGCAGTGGTCATAAGTGACCAAGGCATTTCCTGGGCCACAGCCGCATGTGTACAAAAGGGCATGTATACAGGCTACTGCCCCCACCTATAACTGGCCTTCGCAGCAAGGAGCTCGTGGAAGGGTGATGCATGTAAAACAAAACAAAAGAAAATTCCTAGCTCAACTCACCAGCCAGTAGGGGTGTTGAATATAATCGTAGCATCGATGCATCGCGATTCGGGTGTCCGCAATGCGGCATCGATGCATCGCGATTCGGGTGTCCGCAATGCGGCATAGATGCATCGCGATTCGGGGGTCCGCAATGCGGCATAGATGCATCGCGATTCGGGGGTCCGCAATGCGGCATCGATGCATCGCGATTCGGGGGTCCGCAGTGCGGCATCGATGCATCGCGATTCGGGGGTCCGCAGTGCGGCATCGATGCATCGCGATTCGGGGGTCCGCAGTGCGGCATCGATGCATCGCGATTCGGGGGTCCGCAGTGCGGCATCGATGCATCGCGATTCGGGTGTCCGCAATGCGGCATCGATGCATCGCGATTCGGGTGTCCGCAATGCGGCATCGATGCATCGCGATTCGGGTGTCCGCAATGCGGCATCGATGCATCGCGATTCGGGTGTCCGCAATGCGGCATCGATGCTGCGACCGGAATAATTGATTGGCGGGAGACGTCATCCCGACTTGCCCCTCCTGGGAGAGTGCTCGCATCATACTCTACTTACAAGTTTTAAGCCAACTGTGTCTTACTGAATCCCATCTTCTAGTACATTAAGTGCCCCACTGTACATGCCTTTTAAAAAATATGTAGCTATATACCGCATTTCAGACTGTCTGGCCCGCTGCTCTTCTCCCAATCAGACAGCTACAGCAGGCAGGGGTGAGAATTCTCTGCTGACGTCAGCCGAGAGGAGAGCAGCAAGCAACGAGCTGGGCAGTGAGTCACATGAGAGCCGAGGGACAGTCTGAAATGCGGCATGTAGCTACATTTTTAAAAGGCATGTACAGTGGGGCACTTAATGTACTATAAGACGGGATTCAATAAGACACAGTTAAACACGTGTAAGAGGACATATTGCTTACAACTTGTACTAGCCCTGTGCTGAGAGCTCAACTCTGTCTTTCCTGTTCACACGTCCCTCTGTGTTAACTCCTAGTGTGCTGGAATGTGCAAACAGGGAAGAACTGAACGTACAGCACTGAACCAGTACAGTGAACTACGAATTCCATCACTCCTGTCCTCCCGGCAGCAGTGTGTTTTTTTACTATGTGAATGCCTGTATCCTCCATCCTTCAGCCCCCCCCCCCCCCCCCCCCCCTCACCACCACCATTTTTATCTGTCCATCCTTCCGTTTCTGTCCACGGATTCCTCCATCTTGAGATTCTCCCATCCTTCTGTTCCTGTCCACAGATTCCTCCATCTCCACCTCCAGACTCCCCTACCCTTCCGTTTCTGTCCATGGATTAATTCCTCCATCCCCAGACTCTCCCATCCTTCAGTTCTTCTCTCCAGACTCCTTCAGTCTTCTATTCACTATCCATGGATTCCTCCATCATTCCTTTCTTTCTTATTAATGGATTCTTCCATCCTTCAGTTCCTACACCCTCCCTTGTATCCTGGAATCTTCCTACAAGCAGGGAGTGTCAATTTTTTTTTTTTTTTAAAGCAGACGAAATTGATTTTTCAAAAAAAATTGAGTTCTTCGAAATGCTTGAATTTTTTTATGGAAACCATCAGCAGTGATGCATCGCAGAATCAAATAGTTGACCATATAATCGGAATCGAACCATGAGACGAGTGAAGATGCAAACCTCTACCAGCCAGCTTGCAACCAACTGAATTATCCTAACAGTTTGCACACATTTGAAAATACATGCGTAAGCTGCAGGGCCACTACACGGCATCCCAGTATGATCTGCAGTCCTAACTGAGGTGAGGCGAGGGGACGCACTGGACACCTGTGCTGCCATTGTGCTATGTGCTGGGTGTCCGATGTGCCCCTGTAACTTTGAGTGGGGGGGGGCTCTCTTCAGACTCACCTGCCCTCTGCCTATCCATCATTATGCATGTATGTCAACTATGGAGGCTCTTAAAAATGTATAGAGTTATAACTGCAGATAATAATGGGGTGATTTGTCACGGCTGCTATAGAGTACGCATGTATTTGCAAACGTGTGCACACAAAACTTCTGCTTTTAATGCAAACTGTTAGACAGGATCATTTGGTTGGTTGCAGGCTTGTAAGTTGGGCTGGGAATTTTCTTTGGTTTTTGTTTTGCATGTATACACGTGGCTGCAGTGCATCAAATGCCTCGGTTGCTTATGATTGGCCAAGTACAGTGACAGCTTTCTTGTGGAATCTCTCAGGTGGGTTCAGACTAGGATTAGAACATACATGAGCTCATCCCTAATGAGGACCACCAAGTATACACTGGCTTCTTAAAAGTTTACTTAAACCTTTTCACACCCCCAATATAAAGTAACCTAGCCCTTCCCCTCTTTAGATAAATACCTATTTCCCACTGCCGCGGCCTCACGCAATAACATTTTTCTGTAAAAAGATTCTGTGTGCTGGTCACACAGATCTCCATAGAATTCAAAATGGCCCTGTCCCATAGAGAGAGACGCTGGGAATAAGGCACTCTAGAGATCTATAAGGATCTGTTGCATAGGCGCAGCAAGAGCACAGAAGAATTTCATGGAAGGATGTAAACCAGGAGTCGACAACTCATCGATCGCGAGAGGGTGACGGGTAGATCTTGTGTCTGCAGTGCCGACCCCGCTGTCCAAACAACTCCTTCCTGATTTCCAAGCAGAGCAGCACACAAACAGCCAGCTCTGCAGCACGGCTTTACTGACTCCTGTCATCCTCCCGCCCATTTTCCACAACTCATACAGGCACTCTCTATATATGTGAGGGGAGGGGACGGAAAGTAGCATGTATGAACAAGCAGGTAAGGAACTGATCTTTAGCGAAGGGCAAAACAGTATTAGGCTATATAATCTTTACCCATCAATGCCGCCCTATATACGCCAGGCCCGTCAAACGCCGCCCTATATACGCCAGGCCCGTCAAACGCCGCCCTATATACGCCAGGCCCGTAAAACGCCGCCCTATATACGCCAGACTTGTGAACTTTAGTTACTCCTGACCTGGATACATTCATATTTTTACATTGACATTTGTATTATTATATTTTTCCAAGGGCCGGTTCACACCAGAATGTGGTGCAGAATTCAGCTGCCAGTGTATTGGTAACAGCACCATAAATGCGGATCGCAAAACGCAGTGGGTTTGTGGACACAATATCGCATGGTTCTGCAATACCCTGCTGTTTGCTACAGCGTGACTTTAAAAGAAATGCATGCATTACTGTTTCTGAATTCCAATGTGATGTGCAGCCAATTCAAATGAATGGGCTGTCAAAATGCACCACACGGGGAAAACATGGGAAATGCACAGGAGTGTGTGCCGCATTACTGTGTGATCCCGGAGTGAATTGGCCCCAAGTTGTCTTCAAAACTACCTTACTTTTTATTGGCCTTGCCAGGTTATCTCCCAAAAATAGTGCGTTGTGCCGAGTGATGTTCAGGTAGAACTCCACCACTTTAAGGTAGTCTACCCCTGATGTAAACTCAGCAGGAGGCGATAGCTGCGTGATGAGAGTAAATGTGCCCCTTAGGCAGGGGAGAGTGGGGTACTATTATTTAAAAGAGCACAGTCGGTGACACTTAACCATACAACATCAGGTGACCTGCAAATCTCCTGTATCTCAGGCTTAGGGTCACTCTCTAGATAGGACCTCAGTTTCAGCCCAACTAAGCCCACAGCCACTTTGCAGCAATGCCTACACAATTCATAAGTCCAATGAGAGAGAGCCTCTACAGAACATTGAGGCTTCCATATGCAGATCTGATGAATTCTGGGTCTTGGCTCCAAGAGAAAAGCAAAGGTTATATGTAGAGTGTGAGGATTTATTAGTTCACCATCACAAACATAGGGGTCAGACTTATGGTTACTAGGACTTGATGCACCGTACCTGGCTATATGTCCCTTGCTGTAACTTCAGTCCTCTCTCATGGAGTTGTAACTGAGCAAAGGCAAAAAAAAAAAAAACATAAAATCAACAAAAATTACATACAGCAATATAAGAATAATTAAGGTTTGAGTGTTGGATGTGCGCTGCGATTTCTTCCGCCAACCCCCGACATCACTACAAGACTGAGCACTTATGTAGGGGTCAGAGGATAGAACTGCAGTGCACAGTAAAGGGACAGAGGCACCCGACACCCCCATAATTATTATTACTATTATTATTATTATTATTATTATTATATGCTGGAGCATCTGATAGAGGCTGCAGCACTGGAAGAGAGCGGCGGTAGGACACATGGGCCCCCGGACACCTAGCAAGGTCTTTTTAAAACAAACCTGAGCTACACAGAACTAAGCAATAGGTTGATTTTAACAGCGGGCACTTCCCAAAGTAACATATACTTGGCTGTCCTTTACTACCCCATCATTCTGATCAGCCATCCAGAGTAAAATAAAATACCTAATCTTTCTGGGTATGGTGAACATCTGATGCCCTCCACATCCTGTGCTGTTTTTGGTCACATGGGGTGGGATGGGGTACAGCCCTGTGTAAGTTCAGACAAGCACAGTGCTATCTCCCAGAGGCAGAACAGTGTAATGGAGAGCCAAATGCCCTGTATTGGCAAAGCAAAAGTTTACACTAAACAATAAAAAATAAATAAAAATAAAAATTGTATATATATATATATATATATATATATATATATATATATATATATATATATATATATATATATATATATATATATATATATATATATATATATATATATATATATATATATATATATATATACACACACATATACACACACACACACACACACACAGTCAAGATCGCGATAACGATTCTTAATTAATTGTGCAGCTCTAATAAACACACATACTATAATATATATATATATATATATATATCAGGGCTTGACAAATTTGCTTGGAATCTAGGAGCCAGCTGAAAAAGTTAGGAGCCAGTTATTTAAATCATCTGCCCATCGCCCAGAACTGCATGTCTGGTTCATCGGACAATAAGAATTGCTCATACCTGATGCCAAGAGAAAGACAATATTTAAAAAATAAATAAATATTTAAAAAAAAAAAAAAAATTGATGTGATGTGCTTTGATAGGCTGCACTAATGGACACTGATGGGGTGGCATTGAGGTTGGAACTGATGGGCACTGACGGGCACCAATAGGCAGCACTGAGGTGCCACTAATGGGAACTGGCAGGTGGCAATGATGGGCAGCATTGGCAGGTGGCACTGATGGGCAGCATTGGCAGGTGGCACTGATGGGCAGCATTGGCAGGTGGCACTGATGGGCAGCATTGGCACTGGACTGCACTAACTGGCAGGGGGCACTGGCAGATTGCACTGCTTGGCACTGGCAGGTGGCACTAACTGGCATTGGCACTAACTGGCATTGACAGGTGGCACTGGCATTGAGAGGTGGCACTGGCAGGTGGAAATGGGTGGCACAGATTGGCAGGTGACACTGGCAGATGGCATTGGTAGATGGCACTAACTGGCACTGGCAGGTGGCACTGGATGGCACTAACTGGCAAGTGGCACTAACTGCCATTGGCCGGTGGCACTGGATTTGCACTGGCAGGTGGCACTGGATGGCACTGCTTGGCACTGGCAGGTGGCACTAACTGGTAGGTGGCAATAACTGGCATTGGCAGGTGGCAATAACTGCCATTGGCAGGTGGCACTGGATGGCATGTGGCACTGACAGATGGCATTGGCAGGTAGCACTAACTAGCATTGGCAGGTGGCACTGGCAGGTAGCACTGCTTGGCACTGGCAGCACTAACTGGCAGGTGGCACTAACTGGCATTGGCAGGTGGCACTGGATTGCACTGGCAGGTGGCAATGGGTGACACAGATTGGCAAGTGGCACTGGCAGATGGCACTAGCAGGTGGCACTGGCAGGTATCGGCAGGTGGCACTGGATTGCACTGGCAGGTGGCAATGGGTGGCACTGGATTGCACTGGCAGGTGGCACTGGTTGGCACTGGCAGATGGCACTGGATTGCCCTGGCAGGTGGCACTGCATGGCACTGATTGGCACTGGCACGTAACACTGCTTGGCACTGGCACTAACTGGCAGGTGGCACTAACTGCCATTGGCAGGTGGCAATAACTGGCACTGGCAGGTGGCCCTGGATGGCAGGTGGCACTGACAGATGGCATTGGCAGGTGGCACTGGATTGCACTGGCAGGTAGCACTAACTGGCAGGTGGCACTAACTGGCATTGGCAGGTGGCACTGGATTGCACTGGCAGGTGGCACTGGCAGGTGGCAATGGTTGGCACGTGGCACTGGCACAGGTTGGCACTGATTGGCAAGTGGCACTGGCACAGGATTGCACTGGTTGGCACTGGCAGGTGGCACTGGATTGCACAGGTTGGAACTGGCAAGTGACACTGGCAGATGGCATTGGCAGGTGGCACTAACTGGCATTGGCAGGTGGCACTGGATGGCACTGACAGGTGACACTGGATGGCAGGTGGCACTGGATTGCACTGGCAGGTAGCACTAACTGTCAGGGGGCACTGGCAGGTGGCATTGGCAGATGGCACTAACTGGCATTGGCAGGTGGCACTGGATTGCACTGGCAGGTGGCAATGGGTGGCACTGGCACAGGTTGGAACTGATTGACAAGTGGCACTGGATTGCACTGGTTGGCACTGGCAGGTAGCACTAACTGGCACTGATTGGCAAGTGGCACTGGATGGCAATGGCAGGTGGCACTGGCAGGTTTCACAGCCAATAGTGTAACTGTGAAACTGAATGCTCCCTGCAGTGCTGCACTGTGTGAAACTGTATGGAGAGAGAGAGGAGCTGACACATTCAGCGTGATGTCAGAGGTGGGCGGGACCGGCAGTTATCCAGCCAATGATTGGGCTGCTTAAGAAAGGGGAGGGGCCACATACACGTATCGGCCCGCCCAGATCTCATCCCATTGGCTAATGTTGAAAAGCTGGGTCCCGCCCACCCCGACATTCAGCCTCAATTTTGACAGCTCCTCTCTACACACAGTTTCACACACTGCGGCGCTGCTCTGCCAACAGTGTGTGGAGAAGGAGGAGGATGTCAGAGGCTGCTGAGCCGCTCTCTTCCTGCTCCATCCCGACTACCAGACAGTGCTCTGTGTCTGGAGGCACCAGACACACAGCAACAGAGGCACCTGTCAGTGACAAAAACCCAGGTGCCAGGGCACTATTTGTAGTCGCCTGGGATTTGTCGAGCCCTGAGATATCTATCTATACACACACACACATTATATATATATATATATATATATATATATATATATATATATATATATATATATATATATATATATATATATATATATATATATATATATATATATATACACACACACACACACACACACACACATACACATATACACACACACACACAAAGAAAAAAAAAAAAACTCACCATGGCTTTTATAGCAGCGGTCCGGACACGGGGGTCTTGATCATTGAAATAATCACCTAATATCTTCTGCACATCCTTTGTTGGTGGGCTTTCTGCCTCTTTTAGGGGGACTTTATCCACAGACCCCAAACAGCCTAAAAGCTGCAGACACTTGATTCTGACTCCATGGGATGTGTCTGACAGGTACTGTATGGGAGGACAATATATAGTTACTGAAGAGTAAAAGCATAGTGGTGGGACATGAAACATAATAGCTTTGAGCATATACAATCTGAATACAATCTGAATTAGCCACACAATTATACCTTGTTGTCACCAATATTCAATTCAGCAAATGTAAACACCATAAACCTTTTCAAAGCTTAGAATGACCACATCACATAACAGGTCACATAAGGGAACCTTAAATTGTTACTAAACCCAGGACCCTGCATTCACTATATCTGGTCTCCCACAGTACACAGAAATGCAATTATTTTAGCAACTATAAACTGCTAAATACCTTTTCTCATCAGCAGTATAAAGCAGTCTTGTGACTTCTACCAGTGTCTGGTTAAAGATTGTAGGAGGATTTTTCATAGTGCACTGACTGTTATATATCAGGATGCAGCACCCCAGCCCCTCTGGACAGTGCCGATTGGCCCTGTGCTGATCACATGCACTCTCCCAAAAAAACACTCTAGCAATACACACCAAACTGAGCATGTGCCATACATGGGTGGAATTTCGAAAGAATTTTCGATCGTATTTCGCACCATTAATGGGCTGCAGCAGCAGTCAACTTTCGTTTCGTGCGGCCATCAAATTTTAGGAATCGGAAACGTTGGAAATTTTTTGAAAGAGGAACGATTTTCTAATCGACGATGGGAGAATTGTGCGATAAATGTAAACGAAAAAGAAATGCGCATGTGCAAGAAAAGAAAATTCCCGGAAAGAAAAAGAAGATTCTCAGCCACGAAAAATCTTTTCTGTAGCAACACAAAGAGAAATTGAAGGCTTGGTTGGCCAAATTTCTCATTCAAATGGTGGCATCATCCGATCACAAAACGCACAAATTTTCTGATTTTCAAAAGAACATTCATTCAAAATTAGACTGTGTATGGCCAGCCTTACCCGGACATGTTTTGGAGTCACTGGAAGAAGGGGAGGATCAGAGAAGATCGGATCAAACAGCCTTTTTACACAACCTCTTATGTTCCACACTATGGGGTATTACAAGCATGCTTTACTGTATATGTCTTATAGACTCTTTAAAAATATAGTACGATATAGAATATAGCATATCCTTTATATTATTGACAATTTAATTTATTCATTCATCCAGATTCCCTACCCCACAGGTTGTTCCCATATAAAAGATAGTAAGTACTAGTTCATAATTTTAGGACAGAATGATATATCTAATTTTATTCATTTAATTTAATCGAATCCAGCCCAACTTTATCTAATTGTTTCCTTTTATAAGTCTATTAATATTACCCCATTCTTGAGTTGATATTTTATTAACCATATTTAATTTAGTTATTCTAATTTCATAACCCAATTAGGGCTGCAATTAACGATTATTTTCATAATCGATTAGTTGGTCGATTGTTTTGATTAATCGGTTAATAACCATTAAAAAAAAAAAAAAAGTGGGTCAAATGGACGTTCATTTTCAATCACAGTGACGGGAAAATTTGGAAATAACAGAAAACTTCTTAGTCAAAGGAATTTTCAGACAGTGTTTGTGGTTTTCGTTCAGAAATTACATTCGTTTTAAAAACAGAATGTTAAAAACAAGTGAAAATTTCAAACAAAATTCTTTCATTCAGCGAATGTACAAAGATTTTTCCTCTGAATATTCTCATCTGAAAATTGATCCGCGAGGCCAGCATAAGGCTCGGTACTCACCTATGCAGTTTGCTTTTGATCTGTTTCTGCAGTGCTTTTTGCTGTACGTTTTGATTTTTGCGCACGTGATTTTACTGCAATTTGTATTTTTGCATTTTTTTGGGCAGATTAAAAAAACACAAATTGATGCAAAAATGCATTACATGCTTTTCTGCAGCTTCTCAATTGACGTATATTGAACCAATAAAGAACCATTTTGCATTAAAGTGGTTGTATACCCACATTTTTAACTTTTACCTACAGGAAAGCCTATAATAAGGCTTACCTGTAGGTAAAAAAAATATCTCCTAAACTGTACAGGTTTAGGAGATAATTCCTCATCGGTATGCGCCGCTGACTGCAGCGGCGCATGCACACAAGGGGTTTCTCGCCGTCAAAATCCGGCAGCAGCCGAGCGGCCGGACTGAAATCTCCCGCGCGCATGCGCGGGAGTGACGATATCGCGGCTCCGGCCACTCACAGCGCCGGAGCCGCGATACCCGGAAGAAACGCAGAGGGAGCATGTCAGCTCCCTCGGCGTGGATCGGGCCAGATGTCGGGGCCTCGTTCTAAGGTAAGTATTTCATAATGAGCTAGTATGCGGTGCATACTAGCTCATTATGCCTTTTGCTTTGCAGGTTTAAAAAAAAAAAAAATGTGCGGGTTTACTACCGCTTTAAAAGTCCCTGACCCTTTCAGATGTGAACGTGTCCCATAGGAAACCATGTAAATGAACTGTAGTGCATTTCTGCAAAAAGCACCAAAAAACACATAGATGTGAACCAGGTCTAACACGTTTACTAACATAACGGGGTTAAAAAACTAAAATGAACCCTTTATAGTAGAAAAAAAAAAAAAGCAGATAATCACTACTGTAAGGGGTTCATATTTTTTACTGTAGAACAGTAATATTTACAGTAGCGATTATCTGCTCTTTTTGTACTATAAATGGCTCTTTATTTTTTTAACCCCATTATGTTACTGGCCAATTAATCGATTATGAAAATAGTAATCGATTGTTTCAGCCCTAAACCCAATATATATATATATATATATACACACACACACACACATATACATATACACACACACACACACACACACACACATACATAAACCCATTGCGTCCATGTGCCATAATCCATGTGTCCTTGTACATATGTCTGCAAGCTTGCACACATGGACACATGCTGCACCATGAATGTCCTAAGGGCCGTCCAACACACCGATATTACCGCGGATATTTATTCTGGTCTCCATGGCTACCCTGAACGTCATCACCCTAGTCCAGTCCTTTCACCTGGTCCGACCTTACTCCTCCCCTCACTCACTCTATATTTTCCCACAAGCAAGATGGCTACTGCCATAGCCTGATGAAGGATCACGCATGCTCCGAAGCACCACTCTTCTAACCCCCGATCCCGGAAGTGTAATCCACCATGACACAGCGGATCAATATTGAGCTTCCACCGTCTGCGTTCCAGCCACCTGGAAGTGCTGGGAACCCACAGCGCCGCCGGTTACCTGACAGACGAAAGGCGCTGGAGCTTCTTTCAAACAGCTCAAGAGACCCATATCACCCGGGAGATACGGATGGATTAAGTACTATATACACGCTTGTACTCTACTACTCAATTGTGAGTTCTTTTAATTGTGCGCTGCGCAAACTGTTGGCGCTATATAAATCCTGAATAATAATAATAATACTATTAATAAATCCGTTTTTAATCAATTGCTGCCCTTAGAGGGCGCCGTCTCTCTTCTCTTCGTTTATGCTTTACTGCATATACAGACTGATTACTAAAACTGGAGAGTGCAAAATCTAGTGCAGCTCTGCATATAAACCCAGGACCCTGCATTCACTATATCTGGTCTCCCACAATACACGGAAATGCAATTATTTTAGCAAATATAAACTGCTAAATACTTTTTCTCATCAGCAGTATTTAGCAGTCTTGTGACTTCTATCAGTTCCTAGTAAAGCTTGAAGGAGGAGTTTTCAGTCTCCCCTGACCCTCTGTCTGGGCAGTGGTGATTGGCCCTGTGCTGATCACATGCACCCTCCCAAGAAAAGAAAGAAAAAAAAAATAAAATAAAAAAAGACTCTCTAGCAATACACACCAAACTGAGCATGTGCAGCCTGTCCCCTGGCTCTGTAAATATCAGGTTATATTTTAGAGACAGTGGGAGGATCAAAGGAGACATCCTTTACACAATGCAAAGGATTAACCCCTTAGGCTCCACAGTGAGTATAACAAGCATGCTTTACTGCATATACAGACTGATTTTACTGTTGTGGGTTTAGTAACACTTTAAAGCGGAGCTCCGCTCTAAAGTGGAACTTCCGCTCATCAGAACCCTCCCCCTCTCCAGTGCCACAATTGGCACCTTTCAGGTGGGTGGGGGGTGCAGATACCTGTATAATACAGTTATTTGCACCCACTTCCAGGTATAGATAGCCACAGAATCTGCGAGTATTTACGCCACTTCCTGTACCTTCCCTGCTGTCTGCTGGGAAACGCACGGGTCCCAGAGACAGCAGGGACTGTCTGTATTGCGCAGCGCCAATCGCGCAGTAGGGAACCGGGAAGTGAAGCCGCAAGGCTTCATTTCCCCGATTCCCATAACGAAGATGGCGGCAGCACCACCCGAGAGCCGAGCGACAGATCGGCTTCCAGTGCCGACATCTTGGGCGCACTGGACAGGTAAGTGTCCATATTTTAAAAGTCAGCAGCTGCAGTATTTGTAGCTGCTGACTAAAAACAAAAAAAAAAAAAAAAAACGGCGGAACTCCCGCTTTAACTCAAGGCAGATAAAAAAAATGAAAATATAACAACAACCAACAAATAAATCCAGTTATGCATTCATTAAAAAAAAAAAAAAAAATACTGAAGTCTAACTAAACTCTTGTTTATAAAAACGTATACACGCAAAGAGCAGTATTAAAGAAATATCTGACCTTCCTACAAAATAAATATTAAAGTGATTGTAAAGTCTCGTTTTTTTCCTATAAAAATAACAAACCTGTCATACTTACCTGCTCTGTGCAAAACCAATAGCACAAAGCGGGCTAATATGACATGTTTATAACAGTTCGTTTTGCACAGAGCAGCCCAGATCCTCCTCTACTCAGCTCAAGGGTATAAAGTGTAAGCGCCCGGCTAGTATGTATATTAATCTAAAAGTGAAAAAAGGGAACTATATGTGCACACGCCTATAACAGATGAACAAAACGTGACCCCCAATTAAAGGGAATAATTATAACATATGATTGGAAAACCAGATAGTGAATATAGTGATAATCAAAACATATGCATCAATCCAACTGGACACATACATAAATATCTTGGTGAAAGATAACCAAAAAGGTCACACTGTATCCTAATGCGACCCAAAAGCTAAAAAATGGCAACAAATTGTATAAAAAGAAAAAAACATCAATGTGAACACATAAAAATGTAAATAATACAGGTAATAAAGTCCATTAAATAAAAAAGTGCATGTGTAAGTCCCAATGAACTTCAGTGTCCATGGAGGTCCCACGTTACTGTGACCAAATATTGATTCACCCTGTGAAGCTCCCACCACCTTAAGAAGCGCAGGCTTACCAGATGGACGTGACCCAAGTGGACGTATGTCTCAAGGGTCAATAATGGCTTGTAGTCTCGGCCAATGCGATCCTGGATTCAACATTAAAGTCCTACCACACATGGTTCATTCGATATGGACAACTGCGTGTAATCAATTTCCATAGTAGTCAATAAAACGTATGAGAGGAAAATAGGCAGTGGCGGAGTCCTCCCGATGCGTTTCGACCTATAGGTCATCATCTGGGGTCCTCTGATACGTTTTATTGACTACTATGGAAATTGATTACACGCAGTTGTCCATATCGAATGAACCATGTGTGGTAGGACTTGAATGTTGAATCCAGGATCGCATTGGCCGAGACTACAAGCCATTATTGACCCTTGAGACATACGTCCACTTGGGTCACGTCCATCTGGTAAGCCTGCGCTTCTTAAGGTGGTGGGAGCTTCACAGGGTGAATCAATATTTGGTCACAGTAACGTGGGACCTCCATGGACACTGAAGTTCATTGGGACTTACACATGCACTTTTTTATTTAATGGACTTTATTACCTGTATTATTTACATTTTTATGTGTTCACATTGATGTTTTTTTCTTTTTATACAATTTGTTGCCATTTTTTAGCTTTTGGGTCGCATTAGGATACAGTGTGACCTTTTTGGTTATCTTTCACCAAGATATTTATGTATGTGTCCAGTTGGATTGATGCATATGTTTTGATTATCACTATATTCACTATCTGGTTTTCCAATCACATGTTATAATTATTCCCTTTAATTGGGGGTCACGTTTTGTTCATCTGTTATAGGCGTGTGCACATATAGTTCCCTTTTTTCACTTTTAGATTAATATACATACTAGCCGGGCGCTTACACTTTATACCCTTGATATTCTCCCAGCTAAAAAGATCCCAGTTTTAGCGTGTTAGCAGCCTTCATTTTTGGTTCTATTTTTTCGTTGTTGACTACTGCGCAGTATTGTTGTATATATCTGGCTTTCCTCTACTCAGCTGCCTGACTGGAGCTCCGGGCCCTTACCTCCTGTTGAGTGCAGCTTGTTATGGGGGCACCCGAGCTGAGCCGCAGCTCCATGTATCCATTCAGCCCGGATCCTCCTCTTCTCGAAACCCTCTTTGGCTCTCCTGGCCCCTACCTCCCATTGAGTGCAGCTTGCTATGGGGGCACCCGAGCTGAGTCACAGCTCTGTGTGTCCATTCAGACATGGAGCCTCGACCCGGCCTCGACACCCTCTCTGCCCCGATTGGCTAGCTGACTGATTGGCTCCCGCTGCTGTCAATGGCACCACTGCTGTATCTCAGCCAATCAGGAAGCATAATCTTGGACGGCTGAGGAACTCATGGACATCAATGGACAGAGAGGGACCTCAGGTAAGTATTGGGGGGCTGCTGCATACAGAAGGCTTTTATGTTAATGTATAGAATGCATTAAGATAAAATAAAAAAAAATAAAAAAAAAAAAAAAAACCTTCTGCCTTTAACAACCCCTTTAAGCTTATAGTTTGCAGGTTCCAAATTCAGAGACCGTGCTTCACTTCTGTTGCCCAATTCTAATTTTGTGCATGAGACGCCCAGTCGTGGGTGTGCCATCTCAAGCAGGGCTGTTCATAGGCAGGTGGACCGACAAAGCTGCTTATACTGGCCAGCAGAAGGGCGCATTCCTAGGGTGACAATGCTGCTGCTGCTACTTAGAAAGACACTCAAAGTGGCATTGCCAGCCTAAGCGCAGGAAGTGCCAATCCAAAAAGTAAAAAAAAAAGGGAAATGGCACCAAACAACAGAACCTGGATCCAGTGCAGATTTCACCATTATTTCAAGGGTCACACGGGCTTCAGCTTGTATAAGAGCAGTGTGAACAGCAAGCTGTGCAGAGATTTCAGCAAGCTTTGTTGAAGCTTTTAAAAGTACCATTCAGCTCAAGATGATAAAATGACGAACACAGATTCTAATAGAAGTACTGATTGCCACTTTAACCACTTGCCTACTGGGCACCTTCACCTCACTTCAGTCCTCCTCATTACCTTGTAGGCTAGATCTACCAGCCTGGTCCGGAGAGGGACACTGTCCTGTAACTTGATTCCAATTTCCAGCACCGAGTCCAGAAGCTGTGCGAGAACCTGGTGGGACTCTATGGAGAAACACAAACAGCACCCATTAACATCCTTATAATGTTGAGTTATTTGTGCAACGTAAAGGAGAAAAAATAAATAAAATCACACGTTTCCCCCATACAAAATCCCAATCACTTATGAATGAGGACAGTAGTGGTCATGAGTGAAAACTGGACCTATTTAACCAGCTGGGTACATCTGAAGTTCTATATGTACCCCAAAAAAGGTCCTCTTTGAGGTATAAGGGGCATAGATAGTACACTATATTACCAAAATTATTGGGACGCCTGCCTTTACACGCACATGAACTGTAATGGAATCCCAGTCTTAGCCTGTAGGGTTCAAAATTGAGTTGGCCCACCCTTTGCAGCTATAACAGCTTCAACTCTTCTGGAAAAACCGTCCACAAGATTTAGGAGTGTGTCTATGGGAATGTTTGACCATTCCTCCAGAAGCGCATTTGTGAGGTCAGGCACTGATGTTGGATAAGAAGGCCTAGCTCGCAGTCTCCACTAATTCATCCCAAAGGTGTTCTATCAGGTTGAGGTCAGGACTCTGTGCAGGCCAGTCAAGTTCCTCCACCCCAAACTCGCTCATCCATGTCTTTATGGACCTTGCTTTGTGCACTGGTCCCAATCATTTGGTGGAGGGGGGATTATGGTGTGGGGGCTGTTTTTCAGGGGTTGGACTTGGCCTCTTAGTTCCAGTGAAGGGAACTCTTAAGGTGTCAGCATACCAAGACATTTTAGACAATTTCATGCTCCCGACTTTGTAGGAACAGATTGGGGATGGCCCCTTCCTGTTCCAACATGACCGCACACCAGTGCACGAAGCAAGGTCCATAAAGACATGGATGAGCGAGTTTGGGGTGAGTTTGAGGTGGAGGAACTTTACTGGCCTGCACAGAATCCTGACCTCAACCCGATAGAACACCTTTGGCATGAATTAGAGCGGAGACTGAGAGCCAGGTCCTCTCATCCAATATCAGTGCCTGACCTCACAAATGCGCTTTTGGAAGAATGGTCAAACATTCCCATAGACACTCTCCTAAACCTTGTGGACGGCCTCCCCAGAAGAGTTGAAGCTGTTATAGCTGCAAAGGGTGGGCCAACTCAATATTGAACCCTATGGACTAAGACGCCATTGAAAAGTGAATGTGCGTGTAAAGGCAGGTGTCCCAATACTTTTGACAATATAGTGTACATCAAGTCCTTCTTCTCCACTGCTGCTCACCTTCACATTTACCAGCAATTTCCGACTGTCAAAGCGACAGCCAGGAGTTGTCATGTCACATGGTAAAAAGCCACTGTGATTGGATCTTTACCTCAATCCGTGATAAGCTCTGTTCGAAAGCAGCAGCGAGAACAGATCACTGCCGATGCGCACCACAGGGGGTGAGCGGGAAGACGTCGTATAACATCCTCCCGGGGATGTGCGACCGCACTGTAGCCATCGTTCAGCTATAGCGCAGTCACGAAGGAGTTAATTTACTCTGATCGGCTCTAATTAACTCCATCTTCCTCCTAGCTACCATTTTTCTGTTGTTATATTTTACTTATTTCTATTCTAACCGCTGAAATTTGAACTTTTTTTTTGTTTAGTTCTGTCATTTTGTTAGTGTTGAAAAAGAAAAAGAAAAAACCCCCACACAAAAAGGAAGAAAAGAAGAACCCTTTAGTTTATTTGTAACTAACAATTTGCAAATGCTTTGTACTAGAATCATAATTTTAGAGGCATTTTAAACAGTATACATCTAAGAATAAAATTGAACACTAATATTTTTTATCCTAACACCGATCAAAAAAGAAAAACATGCTTTTTTTTTTTTTTTATACTTTTTTTGGTCTATGGATTGTGAATAAAATAAAAAAAAATAAAAAATCATTTTTGAAAGATATCACATAAAGAAAGTATTTATTTACTTTGTTTTCTTAACTCCCCTGGCGGTATTCCCGAGTCTGACTCGGGGGGAAATTCAGTACCATTAGCGGTAACCCCGAGCCAGACTCGGGATCGCATCTCTGAATCCAGGATGAGTTTACTTACCTTATCCCCTGGATCCGGCGATGTCCGCCCGCTGTGCGAGCGGCTCGTCCTCCGCTCGATCTATCACAGAGCCGAGCTCCGTTCCCTGCTAGCATTGCGACGCACGGGGACGGAGAACGGCGCCGAATTCAAAATGTGAAACACACACATTACATACAGTATAATGTAATCTTACAGGTTACATTGCTGCATGTAAATTATTTCAGTTTTATAAAAACTGTTCTGCCTGGAAACTGGAGATTGTCCATAGCAACCAAAACTGTCCCTTTACATCAAAAGTGGTTTTAGACCAGCTAGAAAACCGCGATAATAAATTAAAAATCGCTCGCAGAATTGAGGGATAGCGATTTGTGGGGAGATCCGTCATCAAATACAGAAAAGTAATGACAGTGACAATTCTGCAGCTGAGCAAATTTCTGTGTTTTTGATTTGATTACATTATTGAATAATTGTTTATTATTATAACATTATTTGGTATAATTATTTATGGTTATTTATTATATTATAATTTATGATTTTGTTTTTCAAATTTTATCACACCGGGGATGTCTGCTAGACTCTGGTTTGGACATATTTAAGTGAGTTATTCCTAAGAATTACAGGACTACAATATAAAAACGCCAAATTTCCATGCAAAATAATGGTACCGCTTTCAGCACCTAAAATCTGAAATAATCGTACCGCCAGGGAGGTTAAAGAGGCTTTTTACTAATAGTGACATTTGCTGATGTATTTTATAGAGATGCCCCGAAACCTCAGAGGGCGAAACATATCTGGGGAAAAACGTCTGAGATTTTGCCCTGCTTTAAAACACAAAGTTTACAGTGATTTCTTCCGCGATTTTACTGTGCTTACTGTGTGTTTTTCAAAGGCCATGACTCAGAAAAGGCATCAAAAACGTAACAGGTGCGTTATTGATGCGTCCTTGCTACGTTTTTATTGCATTTCAATATGGATTCCCCCCCCCCTTTTTTTTTTTTTTTTTTTTAAACCAACCAAAAATGCAGCTGGATTTTTATCTTTTAGATACGGCATTTGTTATTTCAGATAATTGGTAACTTCGTAAATTTGTACTCGTTATGTTCACCAACAGCCATATTTGAAAGGAAATTCCAATACCAATAATTTAATAGTTATTAGTTAGTTATTATTTCAGATTTTGGGGTTTTCGAATTCTCATTTTTTTGAATTTTTAGATTTTCAATTCAAACCTCCGAACGTCCAAACTTTCGGGAATTTGGAAATGTAAAAATTCTGAATTAACGAATTTGTCAAAATTTGTTAAAAAAAAAACTAAAATTTGTCAAAATTCATTAAAACAAGAATAAAACAATAAAACAAGAATAAAACAATAAAACAAGAATAAAACAATAAAAGTGAATAATTCGGAACGAATTGCACATGTCTAACAGCAATTCCGAAATAAAAAAATAAAAAAACTACTACGAAAAAAAAAACAGACACAAAGATGGAGAATTCCTTGAAGGTCTTCCCTGACAGTGTGGAAATGTAACTCTGCAGGTTTTCTTACTTTCATTCTGGAGAGAACTGATGACATCGTCCACCACCGAGTCCGGACAGAACCCCGCAGTCTTGGATAACAAGCCCAGCAGCGATGCGATCTTCAGACGCACAGAGGTCTCATTCTCCTACAAACCAAACCACCGTTGGGAGGTCAGTACATCCACCGTGCCAGAAAGAAACAAAAACTCTGCAGACGGCTTCCCCTACCTTATAATAATGTTCCAGAAGGATCCGCACCACTCCTTCCACGCTCTCCACCTCCACAGGTTTGCGTGCAAACTGCAGGAGGTACTGCAGAGCGTCAGCCGGCGAGGTGGCCTTGCACAGATCGATGTGAAGTGCGGCCGACTTGCTGGGCTTGGTCAGCCGGAGCTTCTTTGCCGGGAGATCCTCAAGCGGTTGCAGCTATGCAGGAAAGAAGGGATCAGAATGCGGTCGGGTTGTGTCTTTTAATAGTGAATTACGAGGGCTGGACAACCCCCAATGCGCAATGACTTTTTCAGTGGCATGCTGCCATTGGCATTCGCCCCTCCTGCACACAGGACACTTTGGGAGCAACAGAGCAGTGAAAAGTGCTGCCTCCTCACCGCTTGTTTTAACCTTGTAGACCCTGCACTATGGTGCCGCAACTGCATGCATTGCACACTTGTAGGTGGGGGAGGGGAGACGGCCATTCTCCCTGTGTAAGCTCTGACACGGAGCTCACACCGGGATCAGACTCTTGTAGGTGGGGGAAGGGGGCGGCTAGTCTCCCTGTGTAAGCTCTGACAGAGCTTACACCAGGATCAGACTCCTGTAGGTGGGGGAAGGGAAGAACGCTATTCTCCCTGTGTAATCTCTGACATGGAGCTCACACCGGGATCAAACGCCTGTAGGTGGGGGAAGGGAAGAACATTATTCTCCCTGTGTAAGCTCCGACACGGAGCTCACACCGGTATCAGACTCCTGTAGGTGGGGGAAGGGAGGCGGACATTCTCCCTGTGTAAGCTCTGACATGGAGCTCACACTGGGATCAGACTCTTGTAGGTGGGGGAGGGGAGACGACTATTCTCCCTGTGTAAGCTCTGACACAGAGCTCACACCATGATCAGACTCCTGTAGGTGGGGGAGGGGAGGCGGCCATTCTTCCTGTGTAAGCTCTGACACAGAGCTCCCACCAGGATTAGACTCCTGTAGGTGGGGGAGGGGAGGCGGACATTCTCCCTGTGTAAGCTCTGACAGGTTTTTGTTAAAGACAAGTATACAATGGCAGAGCCTCCATAGTGATTGTGTGTTGCAGAGAATGTAACGGAAGGAGTGAGACTCCCAGATGTCAGGACAGATCACTGTCAGTGGAGAGATGCATGGACTCCTGGAGATTAGAGGCCTGCTATATAGGACTGTCTTCTGTAATCACAGACTTGCCCAATCACATTCCCCTCATTACCCGTGGAGGCCTCTCTCCTATTCATCATGTACCAGTAGGCCTCAGTCTGATCCCCGGCCTTTCCTGAGAAAGTGACCGGCTCACAGTGCCGTCTGCCCGGGAAGGATGAGGCGCACAGCCCCTCCTCCTCGGAGACATTTCACTCACTTGTACCACTTTGGTGAACTCCTCATACACCCGTTTCTTCAAGTGGGCCGCCATGGTTCCCGAGGTTTGTCTCTTCGCAGCCGCCGTACACCGGAGTGTTCTCCGTGAATGCTATAAATAAAGTTGATTCAGATGACATGAAGGAAAAGCACCATAGAGTGGAACATTGGAAAGATAGTACCGCCCACTCTAGACAGGCGTCGCTGCGTTACCATGGTGATGGACGGCTAAGCGCTGTATGTGATGATCTTCTGATGTGATTTGAGGATCTCTGATATAATGGGGGGACCTCTGATGTGATGGAGGGGTCTCTGATATGATATGATGGGGGGGTCTCTGATATGATGTGATGGGGGGCTCTGATGTAAGGAGGGGGGTCTCATATGATATGATGGGGACCTCTAATCTATTAGGGGGCCTCTGATGTGATGGGGTCTTTGATATAATGGGGGACCTCTAATATAATGGGGGGCTCTAATATGATGGGGGTGCCCTATGATGTAATGGGAGGTCTTTGATGTGATAAGTGGGGTCCTCTGATGTAATGGGGAGGGGGCTCTGATGTGATGGAGGGGGCTCTGATGTGATGGGGGGCTCTGATGTAATGGGGGGGCTCTGATGTAATGGAGGTGCCCTATGATGTAATGGGAGGTCTTTGATGTGATAAGCGGGGTGCTCTGATGTAATGGGGGGGCCTCTAATGTAATGGGGTGCTCTGATGAGGGGCTCTGATGTGATGAGGTCTGATATAATGGGGGGCCTCTAATGTAATGGGGGTCTCTGATGTAACGGGTGGCCTCTGATGTGATGGGGTCTCTGATATAATGGGGGGCTCTGATGTAATGGGGGGGCTCTGATGTGATGGGGCCTCTGATGTAATGGGGGGCCTGTAATGTGATGGGGGTTCTGATGTAATGGGGGGGCTCTGATGTGATGGGGCCTCTGATGTAAGGGAGGGCCTGTAATGTGATGGGGTCTCTGATGTAATGGGGGGCCTCTGATGTGATGGGGGGGTTCTGCTGTGTTAATGGGGGTCTCTGATGTGAGGAGGGGGACCTCTGATAAGATGGGGGACTCTGATGTGAGGGGGGCCTCCTGATGTGAGGAGGGGGGACCTCCAATGTGATGAGGGGGGTCTCTGATGTGATGGGGGGATCTCTTATGTGATGGGGGACCTCTGATGTAATGAGGGGGGTCTCTGATGTGATGGGGGCTTTGATGTAATGGGAGGCCTCTGATGTGATGGGGGTTCTCTGCTGTGTTACTGGGGGTCTCTGATGTGAGGAGGGGGACCTCTAAGATGAGGGTCTCTGATGTGATGAAGGGGGTCTCTGATGTGAGGAGGACCTCCTCATGTGAGCAGATGGGACCTCTGATGTGATGAGGGGGTCTCTGATGTGATGGGGGGACCTCTAATGTGATGAGGGGAGTCTCTTATTTGATGGGGGACCTCTGATGAGATGGGGTCTCTCATGTGATAAGGGGGAACCTCTGATGTGACAGTATGGTATGCCCCCCTGCCCCTGTTGCCTTCTGTGAAATCCGTCCAGGAGGTTATACAACATTCCATATTGGAACTCCCAAGTCTGAGCTCTGATGAGAGGCAATTCTTTCTTTTGCCCCCAGAATGGGTTGGATATGTTTTTGTGCTGGTTATGAATTGCACGTCAAGACTAAAACATACATAGACTATGAACTGATCGCTTGGTCACTTCTTTTTAGAGTAAATTCTGGCTCTTCATTTGGCAGCCGGATTTGCCGGTCATTCCAGGCAGAGATGGGGAAGGATTGGTCATACCGAGCAGAGATGGGGAAGGATTGGTCATACCGGGCAGAGATGGGGAAGGATTGGTCATACCGGGCAGAGATGGGGAAGGATTGGTCATACCGGGCAGAGATGGGGAAGGATTGGTCATACCGGGCAGAGATGGGGAAGGACTGGTCATACCGGGCAGAGATGGGGAAGGACTGGTCATACCGGGCAGAGATGGGGAAGGACTGGTCATACCGGGCAGAGATGGGGAAGGATTGGTCATACCGGGCAGAGATGGGGAAGGACTGGTCATACCGGGCAGAGATGGGGAAGGATTGGTCATACCGAGCAGAGATGGGGAAGGACTGGTCATACCGGGCAGAGATGGGGAAGGACTGGTCATACCGGGCAGAGATTAGAGAGGATTGGTCATACCTGGCAGAGATGGGGAAGGATTGGTCATACCGGGCAGAGATGGGGAAGGATTGGTCATACCAGGCAGAGATTGGAGAGGATTGGTCATACCGGGCAGAGATGGGGAAGGATTGGTCATACCGGGCAGAGATGGGGAATGATTGATCATCCTGGGCAGAGATGGGGAAGGACTGGTCATACCTGGCAGAGATGGGGAAGGATTGGTCATACCGGGCAGAGATGGGGAAGGATTGGTCATACCAGGCAGAGATTGGAAAGGATTGGTCATACCAGGCAGAGATGGGGGAGGAGCGTCCTATAGATATATAGCCTGGAATGTGAGCAGCAGTGCTTCTACAGAGATGATCTTCTGAGCCTTCCCACCAATAGCGTCCCTCCAGCTGTGTGTCTCTGGCCTAACCTGAGCACTATAAATCGGCTTCTACCAGACTGGCGGGAATGGGAAATGTGTGCATCGTTCTGTGACTTCCCTGACCATACACACCTTTCCTTTATTATAAACTGATCTGAGTGGTTGCCATTTTTATGGGGGGGGGGGGGGGGGGGATGTGGTACAGACACACACTGGAGGTCTTCAGATGCCCTGAGCGATGATGGCGGGCTTCTCTGCATTTGCCTAAAACCCCCAAATCTAGTTATACATTTGCGATAAGCAGAAACCCTGTAGAATAAAATGGCGACGGTTGCAAATTTTGCAAAAGATTTTTTAATAGGAAAAGATACACTAAAATAAATTTTGGCGCACACAAACACAATATTATTTTATTTTTTATAAAATATAAGATGAAGTTGTGTTAAGTAAATAGATACCAAACATGTCAACCATTAACATTGAGCCTGGGAAATGACGAAAAACTTTGGTAAATTATCTAAAGATGAAACGCTAAAAGCCTTTCTAGGTTATGAATTTGGAGTCAGACATGAATGATGGCGCTGGAATTATTGCTCTCACTCCGATGCTTGAGGTGACACCTAATGTGTGGTGCAATTGCCGTTTACATATATTTGGGTACCCTATGCCTGCCTTTGCCTTCACAGGGGTGACAGCGTTGTTTAAACATTTTTTTTAACACTTTTTAGATTATTTTTTTTTTTTTACATTTAACTTTATTGCTATCATAAGGCTCATAACAGTGTACTAAGGGCTTATTTGTGCTTGCTTCAACTTTACACACATTAAAGCGCCAAGCTCTTCATCATGCTTTTTTGATTAGTACTCATTACTACCCCCGTTCAGCAGATCCCTAGCGTATTAGTACCCTTTTTCAGCTATTCCCCGCTCAGTAGTACCCCAAGCTCTGCTCATCACATGGTACAAAACGAACATGCCTTTCTGTTGCAGTGCGGCTCAAAAAAAAAAAAAAAAAAAAGGGCATGCACTTCTTTTGCGCAATGTGATTTGAGCCTATTCAGAATGAATCACATGTGAATTGAACAGGAATGCGGTGCAGTTCCTATGTGATTCATAGTGTGAAACAAGTCCTAATTACTCAACTTACCACATAAGTCCTGATGAAGGCGGGCCAGTGAGCCGGCGAAACGTGTTGACTTTACTTGTAACCTTCTGTTGTGTGCAATAAAGATTTATTGGACCTACATTATATCCTTGACGTGCTCATTCGCTCTCATATTCTTGAGCGTGATACTAAGAAATTCTAAATAAAAGGTGAAATAAATAAAACCATCATCTCGGGAGGAAGAGTTCCAAAAGTAGTTTATTTCCCCAGCTGAATATTTGTGAAAGAATTTCTATTCTTTGAAACCGAAGAATATTCCATACATGATACAGACACAGTTATTGTCATAGAGAACATAATAATGAAGCTTAGTAAATATATACAGTTTTTAGCAAGTTGTAAAGAGCCTATGAGGTAGATGGATATACATTATGACATCATCAATGTTTTGTGTGCCCCTTGACATCCAGCTATAGCACATTGAGGTAAGTCACTGATACATTTTTTCATTGTAACTACTTCCGGACCCCCCCACCGTCGTTATACGTCCGCTGTTTGACGTAAAATACCGGGGTTATAGTAGCAGATAGCTGCCATAACCCCGGTATCTTTTTAAACGGCGGGCGGTCCACTTTCAGATAAAAGTGGTCTCTGCGGCGGATTCCCCGCGAGATCACTTATCGGGGAGACGGGAGAGGCTCCCCCCTCCCACCGCTCCCCGGTGTTCTCCCCGCCACTTACCGGAGCCGTCCTTAGCAGCGGGACAATCTGGTCCTTTCCCCTCTGAGGCTGTATGCCGAGTGAGGGAAAGACGGCCCCCCCACTCGGCTCCACACCATTGGATGATGGAAGCGACATCAAACATCTTAAAAGGAGAATTAAAAAAAAAAAAAAAATGTATTGCTTTTAAGTGTAAATGTGAGATCTGAGGTCTTCACATACGATAACGGTGCTCAAACCACACATGTGAGGTATCGCCGTGGCCGGTAGAGCGAGAGCAATAATTCTAGCCCGAGACCTCCTCTGCAACTCAAAACATGCAACCTGTAGAATCTTTTAAACGTTGCCTATGGAGATTTTTAAGGGTCAAAGTTTTTTTGCCATTCCACGAGCGGGCGCAATTTTGAAGCGTGACATGTTGGGTATCAATTTACTCGGCGTAACATTATCTTTCACAATGTAGAAAATAATTAGGCTAACTTTACTGTTGTGTTATTTTTTTAATTCAAATTTTTTTATTTTTTTCCAAAAAAATTACGCTTGTAAGACCGCTGCGGAAATATGGTGACAAAGTATTGCAACGACTGACATTTTATTCTCTAGGGTGTTTGAAAAAAATATATATAATTCTTGAGGGTTCTAAGTAATTTTCTAGGAAAAAAATAATAATATTTTAACCCCGACCAGCACACAACGATATACGTTGGCACAATGGCACGGCTGGGCAAATGGGCGTACAGGTACATCCCCTTTAAAGAGGAAGTAAACCCTGATTGGTTTACTTCCTCTTTTTTTCCCTGCAAAGGTAAAGCATAATGGACTACTATGCATCGCATAGTAGCTCATTATGTGTCACTTACCTGACACAGGAGCCAGCGAAGTCGCCGCTGATCCCTGTAGTCCGCCGCGTCCATCTTGCTGGTGGCGTCTCGCAGCTCCGACCAATGACAGCGGCGAAGCCGCGATGGCCTCACTCCCGCGCATGCGCACGGGAGTCGCGCCTCGCAGCTCCGCCGCTGTCATACGGCGAGGCCGCGATGACGTCACTCCCGCGCATGCGCACGGGAGTCGACAAATTTGGCAAATCCATTCTTGGACTTGCCGCATTTAGTGCGCATGCGCGCCGCTGTCTACGGCGCATGCGCCGTAGACAGCGGTGCCCATTTTCGGGCAAATATCTCCTAAACCATATAGGTTTAGGAGATATTACTTGGACCTACAGGTAAGCCTTAATCTAGGCTTACCTGTAGGTCAAAGTTGTTTGGAAGGGTTTACTTCCATTTTAAATCGCGGCATAGTGGGCACACGCGCGCTGCTGGCGGGGCACGCGCACACCTGCCATGTACTTCATGAGCGTGCCCCCGGGTCCCGCAGACTCTATGTCCGCCGGGGCCCCGCAATCGTGTCACGGAGTGTCAGAATGTAAACAAGGCATTTCCCTGTTCTGCCTAGCAACATGACAGAGATCTACTGCTCCCTGTCATCGGGAGCAATGATCTCTGTCATGTTATAGTGAGACAATCACCCCCCAGTTAGAATTACTCCCCAGGACACACTTAACCCCTTGATCGCCACCTAGTATTTAACCCCTTCCCTGCCAGTGTCATTTACACAGTAATCATTGCATTTTTATAGCACTGATCGCTCTATAAATGACAATGGTCCCAAAATAGTGTCAAAAGTGTCCGATGTGTCTGCCATAATGTCGCAGTCATGATAAAAATCGCAAATTCTCCCAATTCTAATAAAAAAAAAAATATAAAAATTGCCATAAATCTATCCCCTATTTTGTAGGCTGTACAACTTTTGCGCAAACCAATCAATCAATATACAGATTTTACCCCCTTCCTGATTAGACTTTTTGTGATTCGGCACTGCGTCGCTTTAACTGACAATTGCGCGGTAGTGCGACGTTGCACCCAAACAAAATTGACGTCCTTTTTTCCCCACAAATAGAGCTTTCTTTTGGTGGTATTTGATCACCTCTGCGGTTTTTATTTTTTGCGCTATAAACAAAAAAAGAGCCACAATTTTGAAAGAAAAAAAAAAGCATTATTTTTTACTTTTTGCTATAATAAAAATCCCCCAAAAATATATTTAAACAATTTTTTTCCTCAGTTTAGGCCGATACGTATTCTTCTACATATTTTTGGTAAAAAAAATTGCAATAAGCGATTATTGATTGGTTTGCGCAAAAGTTAGCATTTACAAAATAGGGGATAGGTTTATGGTATTTTTATTAATAATTTTTTTTTTTTAAATGGCGGTGATCAGCGATTTTTATCGTGACTGCGTCATTATGGCGGACAGATCGGGCATTTTGGGACCATTGTCATTTATACAGCAATCAGTGCTATACAAATGCACCGATTCCTGCGTAAATGACACTAGCAGTGAAGGGGTTAGCCACTAGGTGGCAGTGTAGGGGGTAAGTGTGTCCTAGGGGCTTGTTTCTAACTGTGGGGGGCGTGGCTGTGTGTGACATCACTGATCTCTGCTCCGATCACAGGGAGCAGAGATCAGTGACACTGTCACTAGGCAGAACGGGGAGATGCTTGTTTACATTAGAATCTCTCAGTTTTTCCTCTCCGTGAGGCGATCGAGTTCGCGGGACCCGCAACCTGACTCACGGAGCTTGGCACACGTGCGCCCACTGGCCGCCTCTTAAAGGGCAACATACAGGTACGTGATTCTGCCTGTATGAGCCCTTCTGCCGACGTATATATCAGCATGAGGCGGTCGGCAAGCGGTTAAAGGCAAAACATTTTTTTTGTTTTGGACAGAGTGGGCAGGATTTAGAACACATCACGGGTTAATATTGCTACCTCTATCTCCGTTAGGGAGATTCACCCCATTTGTCCCGTTATCATTGAAAGTTAAATTAAAAGAAAATCCCCAAATTTTGGGTTTCCCCAGAAAAGTCCCAATGGGAATCTTTAATCTGAAATTTTATAAAATGCAATGCAGCCAGCTTCAGCAGACTCCTGAGGCTGGTTGCATGCTCCAATAACATGATTCTGTTCTCTGTGAGAACTATAGGGAGGTCCAAGGTATGGCCCTTCAGTTATGGGACTGACGGAAGTATCAATGGCCTACAGGTGCGGTGAGGTCACCACACCTTGTGCTCCATTGAGAACTATGGGGTCGATTTACTAAAACTGGAGCATGGAAAAACTTGTTCAGCTGCGGATGGTAGCCAATCGGCTTCTAACTTCAGCTTGTTCAATTAAGCCTTAACAAAAAAACTGACAGCTGATTGGTTTCTATGCAGAGCTGAACCAGATTCTGCCCTCTCCAGTTAAGTGAATCAACCCCTATGAGTCCTTCTGCAATAATGGAAGATGGGACTTGTAGTTTTCTCATTCACAGATTCCCACACAGCCACAACAAATTCAAATAATGACAAGAGCCAGCAGGGAGAAGAACCCCTTGATTCCGTATGGGGGGGCCTGCAGACTGTGACCATGTTTCATGTTACCCTCACCGCAAATATGGTGAGAAGGGTATTGTGTTAACGTAAACTCAAGCAAATCAGATATTCAAAGAGCCAAAGTAGACTCTTGCAGACCTCAACTCAGATCATGCTGAGTTTTGTATTTTCTCATCATTAGGAAGGGAATGTTTCCAAAGGTTGTCATAGAACAAAATAAAAAATAAAATAAAATGCTGACTTCTGATTGGCCAGAAAATGTATGGAATCATAATACAAAGCTGGACAAATCCAAGTGCCAGATAATGAATATGTCCGAACAATTAAAACTTGTGCCAAACTTTTTGAGCCTTATTTTTTTTGATCTTAATAAAAGCTTAATTTTGGTGACTCTTGAAATGAACCTACTGTCTCATAGGTTAGCCTTGCATGGCTCCTGGTATTTGCATGAATCCATTCATGCTTGGTATGATGTTAGTTTATTCCTAAAGTAGAGATTAAACTCTCAGTTGATCAGTTGTATTTCCTGTTTGAGAGGCCAGCATGTTGTGGAACTAAGTAGTGTTTGATCCATTGGTAAACAGTGTATAGGCCTCCTATTTATCAGGTAGTCTCTTCTCCAGTGCTGTAGATGGATTTCTATCTCACTTTTTACCACCACGTAAAAACAAATTTGTAAAAAAAGTCATAGGTCTTAAACCGAAATCCCTTGTCAGCTACATGGACCACGTAAGATACTTTATATCCCCTGTCTTGAATGTCCACCTTAATACAATCCAGAAGGTCTGTGATGCCAGGAGACGCCTTCCATGGTCCAAACTTGACCACGGATTCTTTGTCCATATCAAGCGTGTTTAGGGCATCGTGGCACTTAGACGCATCCTCGTCAGTCCTTACGATACACACAAAGACGTTGGAGTGGCGTGATGCAACCACCTCTGCCCTAGCAATGCGAATCATCACCTCGATATTCTCATGGTAGTTGGGGACTCGTGCCAAGAACTGCTTCCTTCCCACCTGTTCCCCAAAGATCTGAGGAGTCTCTTCTAGTTTCTTCGCCAGGGGTTCGATCTCGTAGAACAGGGCCTCCTTGTAGACTTCTAGGATGCACTGGTTGGGGACTTGGCCATTCCGAAGATACTCCAAGATGTATTTGAAGTATTTCCCATCCCGGTCGATAAAATACCTCCCCTCCGCATCAGTGCGGAGTTTGGGTTGTCCATTGAACATCTCAAACAGCTTGGAACCCTGGTACTTCTTTAGAGTTCCCAGTGTTGTGGTGTAGAGATCACCACCGATGTTGAGCTGTACGATCGGGGACATCTGTAAAGGAGATTAAGGAAGATTAAAATATGCTTGAAATTATACAAATACATATTTTCTACATTCTAAAGGTCAATAACGTCACTTGCCATGTAACAGTGACTATAGGAGGAAATGTCTTGCATTCCCGATTGTTTTATAAAGTTTGGAGACCCCTGTTTTACACAAAGGGCCAGGTTACTGTCCTTCAGACTTTAGGGGGGCTGGACTGTGGCCATTAGGAAAAAAAAAACTGTCCTGGCATCTGTGGGAATAAACAATGCATCTTTGGTATTAGGGGAAGGAATAGTGCTCCACCATTGGTGTCAGTGGGAGGAATAGTGCTCCACCATTGGTGTCAGTGGGAGGAATAGTGCTCCACCATTGGTGTCAGTGGGAGGAATAGTGCTCCACCATTGGTGTCAGTGGGAGGAATAGTGCTCCACCATTGGTGTCAGTGGGAGGAATAGTGCTCCACCATTGGTGTCAGTGGGAGGAATAGTGCTCCACCATTGGTGTCAGTGGGAGGAATAGTGCTCCACCATTGGTGTCAGTGGGAGGAATAGTGCTCCACCATTGGTGTCAGTGGGAGGAATAGTGCTCCACCATTGGTGTCAGTGGGAGGAATAGTGCCCCATCATTGGTGTCAGTGGGAGGAATAGTGCTCCACCATTGGTGTCAGTGGGAGGAATAGTGCTCCACCATTGGTGTCAGTGGGAGGAATAGTGCCCCATAATTGGTGTCAGTGGGAGGAATAGTGCCCCACCATTGGTGTCAGTGGGAGGAATAGTGCCCCACCATTGGTGTCAGTGGGAGGAATAGTGCCCCACCATTGGTGTCAGTAGGAGGAATAGTGCTCCACCATTGGTGTCAGTAGGAGGAATAGTGCTCCACCATTGGTGTCAGTGGGAGGAATAGTGCTCCACCATTGGTGTCAGTGGGAGGAATAGTGCTCCACCATTGGTGTCAGTGGGAGGAATAGTGCCCCATCATTGGTGTCAGTGGGAGGAATAGTGCTCCACCATTGGTGTCAGTGGGAGGAATAGTGCCCCACCATTGGTGTCAGTGGGAGGAATAGTGCTCCACCATTGGTGTCAGTAGGAGGAATAGTGCTCCACCATTGGTGTCAGTAGGAGGAATAGTGCTCCACCATTGGTGTCAGTAGGAGGAATAGTGCTCCACCATTGGTGCTCGACTTTCATTTTGGATGTTAAAGTCTAAATTCAAAATCAATAGGTATTTCTTCACACCTAATGAACAGATAACACAAAATCATTTTTAATGGAATACTGAACAAGTCAAAAGGGAGCAAATAAGATAAAATTTATTGTTTACATACACTAACTCTACTCCATTATTTATTTATTATAGGTACTTATATAGTGCCGACAATTTATGCAGTGCTTTACATATACATTGTACATGCATATCAGTCCCCGTCCTCAAAGAACTTACAATCCAAGGTCCCTAACTCACATTCATACAGACACATATTAGGGCCAATTAACCTACCAACATGTGTATTGTAGGGCCCATCCACACATTCCACACGCTAGTGCATTGTGGTGTCAATTATTTTATTACGTTTCATAAAAGATAAAAAGATTTTTATATATATATATATATATATATATATATATATATATATATATATATATATATATATATATATATATATATTATATATTATATATATATATTATACACACACACACACACACACACACTGGTTGCGAAGTGGAAACAGTAAGAAAAGTTCAGTTCAAAATCACTTGCAAATTCTCGTTTGTTCGGAGCTTGGTAAGGCCATACAGTCTATAGGCGGACAATCCTACATGCAAAGCAACTTATGATAGCTATATGTTGATTAGAGCAATACCGTTCAAAAGTATTTCAGAATTTTGTTTGCTTTTAAAATTTGAATTTGGAGTGAATGAGCTTTCCTGAATGAAAACCACATTCACTGTTAGAAAATCTTTCATTTAAGAAAAATTTTCCATCCAGCTTGGTTTTGAATTTTTGTAACCGCGGTCGAAGAAGAACATTGATTTGGCCCCATTATGTTTAGAAAATTGAGTACATGTTCCAAAATTAAAATATTTCAGACACATTTCTACTACACATGACATGTCAAAGTTTTGCTCAGTAAGGATGGGTTAGTGTGGTCTACAATGAAGCCTTGTACACACGATCAGATTGTTGGCCAGCAAAATTGTGGACTTTTGTCGAAGGGTGTTGGCCATGGATACAAACAGCAATGAATTGTAGGCCAACAAATACGAACGCAGTGACGTACTACGTGTTTTTTCAGCTCTTTAGCACCACCCTTTGGGCTCCTTCTGCTAATTTTGTGTTAGTAGAAGTTTGATGAGTGTTAATTTGCACTTTTCATTTTGCTCTTTTCATTTCGTTTCTGAATGGCTGTTCGTCAACTAGCCATGTTGCGGAATCGGGAGGAGGTAACGTGATATTTATTATTAGCCTTGGAGTTATTGCTTTCACATTATTTTTTTGGTTGAATAATGATTTGATTTGGTATCTTTTCTATATTTTTGGATGCATAGAATGCACTTTTTGGTTAAGTTCTATTGGCAGATAGCATGTCTAATTTTATTTGTTTTCTTTTTTTAATGCACAATAAAAAAAAGTGGAGAATAAAACTTGGCTATGTGTTTTACTTCAAATGATTTTGGGAGTAGGCAGCTACATTTAAAAAATACAATGTAAAATTGTCAAGGACACCAACATAGTTATATCTTTAATATAAAAAATGACAGGATAATGGTGTTGTGGTAAGGTGACCAAAAAAAATAATTGAATAATAATAATAATAGTAATAATAATAATAATAATATTATTATTCTTGATATCACAAGAAAAAAAAAAAGAAGACTTTGAAAATTTGTTTTCAATCACTCCATCGGTATCACCAGCAAAGCAGCTTCATTATTATCCCATTAAAGAAGAAGAGAATTGTGCGCTGCATTTCCAGATTTCATAATTTGCCGCGTCACAAATGTTAATTCTCCATTACGAATGCTAGTTTACAAGACTGACCGCTTCCGGCTGGTTGTTGCTTCCGAGCATGTGTGTTTGTACACGCACCAGACCTTTTCAATCCAGACCGCGTCGACCCTGGACATGTGCAAACCGGCTCTATTGAGAGCTGGTCACACTTGCCCGTCGTGCCAATTGGATGTGGGTCAGCATATGTGTGAACCCAGCCTAATGCTCATACTCACGATCGGATTTTCCGACCATATGTTGGATGTGAGCTTGTTGGTGGAAAGTCTGACAGTGTGTATGCTCCATCGAACATTTGTTGGTGGACTTTCCACCAACAAATATTGGTAATATACTTATAAATATAAATATTATAAATATTGGAAATATACTTTCCGATCGTATGCACACAAGTCCGTCGGGCAAAAGTCCATGCATGCTCGGAATCAAGTATGAGCCGGAAGCGCTCGGTTTTGTAAAACTAGCATTTGTAATGGAGATATCACGTACATCTTGTATGTCACTACGTTCGTAATTTTTGGCCAACATTTGTGTGAGAGTGTGTATGCAAGACAAGTTGGAGCCAACATCTTTCGAACAAAAATACACAGTTTTGTTGTCGGAAAGTCCGATTGTGTGTACAGGGCATAATGGTTGTTTTTTTTGTGCCCAGAGTTGGTCTTTAACTGTCCGCTTTAACCACTTGAGACCCGCGCTATAGCCGAATGACGGCTACAGCGCGGATCTCCTTTGCCGGGACGACGTCAATGTGCACGAGCGGCCTGAGGGGCGCGCGCGGCGCGCTCTGTGATCGGCGAGTCTATGAGACTCTCCTGATCACCGATCTGAGCAAGGGGTCGATCCCGACCCCTTATCACGTGATCAGCTGTCAGCCAATGACAGCTGATCATGTGATATAACGGAGCCGGTAATCGGCTATTATTCCTCCTCGCACTGACAGTGCGAGGAGAAAAAAAAAAGAGCCGATCACCGGCGGCCGTGATCGGGACATCAGTCCCGATCATGGCCAGCCCTGCCAGTGCCCACCTGCCCCCTGCCAGTGCCCACCTGCCCCCTCATCACTAAACATCATTAAAAAATAAGTGCCACCCAGCAGTGCCCACAGTGCCACCCAGCAGTGCCCACAGTGCCACCCAGCAGTGCCCACAATCTGCCTCAACAAAGGTGCTGCACCCCAGTGCCACATATCCGTGCCCATCAGTGTCATCTACCAGTGCCCAGCAGTGCCGCCCATCAGTGCCCAGCAGTGCCACCTATCAGAGCCACCTATCAGTGCCCATCAGTCCCATCTATCAGTGGTACCTATCAGTGCCCCTTAGTGCCACCCATCCGTGCCACCCATCTGTGCCACCCATCCGTGCCATCTTATCTGTGCCAATCTTTGCCCATCAGTGCCGCCTTATCTGTGCCTATTAGTGCCGCCTTAACTATGCCTATCAGTGCCCACCAGTGCAGCCTATCAGTGCAGCCTATCAGTGCCGCCTCATCAGCGCACTTCGATGAAGGAGAAAAATGACCTGTTTGCAAAATTTTATAACAAACTATTAAACATGATTTTTTTTTTTTTTTGCATCTTTTTTTGTTTGTTTAGCAAAAAATAAAACTCCCAGCTGTAATTAAATACCACCAAAAGAAAGCTCTATTTGTGGGAAAAAAAATTATAAAAATTTCATTTGGGTACAGTGTATGCCCGCGCAATTGTCATTCAAAGTGCATCAGCGCTGAAAGCTGAAAATTGGTCTGGGCATGAGGGGGGTTTAAGTGCCCAGTAAGCAAGTGGTTAAAGAGGAAGTAAACCCTGATGAGTTTACTTCCTCCCTCATTCCCTACAAAGGTAAAGCATAATGGACTACTATGCATCGCATAGTAGTCCATTATGTGTCACTTACCTGACACAGGAGCCAGCGAAGTCATCGCTGTCCCCTGTAGTCTGGCGCATCCATTTTCTCGGTGGGTCTCGCTGCACCGCCGCCGTCATTCAGCAAAGCCGCGATGACGTCACTCCCGCGCATGCGCACGGGAGCCACCACGCGCGGCATATTGCCGTTTGACGGCGGCGAGCTCAGTGCGCCTGCACGCCGCTGTCTACGGCGCATGCGCCGTAGACATCGGTGCCTGTCTTTCGGCAAATATCTCCTAAACCGTGTAGGTTTAGGAGATATTTCTTGGACCTACAGGTAAGCCTTAATCTAGGTTTACCTGTAGGCCAAAGTGTGTTGTAAGTGTTTACAACCACTTTAAAGTCTCATAGACCTGTCAAATCATTGGTTGATCATTTCCTGGGAAACAGGATGTTGTCTTTCCTATTTGTACAGAGAAGGCTTGTTCTGTAGATCCCCGGTGATTAGGCCTACATAGCCACCATGCATGTCACCAAGATCTCGTTTGATGTACAAAATTCTGGTGTATTCCTACACCATCTAAATTACAGCTGAAAAGATTACTCTTCTCAGCTTCACCGGAGTGGTTTTACATGTCTAAGGACAAAGAATAGGAATTTTCCGTTATCATTGACAAATCAGTAAGAATGTTTTTCCACTTCCTCCCCGACAATTAATGTATAACTGGCTCATTAAGAGTCTCTTTATGACGCCATCATGGGAAAAGAATTCTGCAAACAGTAAAAGCACCTCTCTATGTACTTCTCCTCAATCAACTCCCCCGACTTCATGTTTACACAAGTTTGTGAGTAGAAAAATTTTCCATCCTGCTTCTTCAAATTTTCTCGTCACTACGGTCAAAACCAATCATTAGCTTGACCCAACTTACCATTAAGGACATCTAATAAACGTTCAAAAATGAAAAAAATGTAATAAAATTCTACTAGAGTATGGCCAGCTTGGAGCAGTCCTTCACCCGACCCATCCACTAAACACCCTTGTAACTCCCCCATCCGCAGCTCTCACGAATGGGCATCATTTTTCAATCTCAATAGATTTTTATTGAAGTTTTAACAGAATACAGGAAGTAACCCATACAAGTATAGGATCGAAAACCATGCGTCGGTAAGTACCAGACTTGTGGTCAACAAAAACGTAGAAGATAACTGAAACAGATTATTACAATAGAAATGAGCATTGTACTTAAAAAGGTATGGACTGAGCTTTGACTGTGGGTCAGAAAGCACTCTTGGAATCAGTATGGATGATGGGTCCACCATACCCAACATCAGGAAAGTATGCTGTCCAGTTCCAGGCACCAGTCCTCAGGAAGGATGTACTGGAAATGGAGCGAGTACAAAGAAGGGCAACAAAGCTAATAAAGGGTCTGGAGGATATTAGTTATGAGGAAAGGTTGAGAGCACTGAACTTATTCTCTCTGGAGAAGAGACGCTTGAGAGGGGATATGATTTCAATATACAAATACCGTACTGGTGACCCCACAATAGGGAGAAAACTTTTTTGCGGAAGGGAGTTTAACAAGACTCGTGGCCACTCGTTAAAATTAGAAGAAAAGAAGTTTAACCACTTGCCGACCGCCGCACGCCGATGTACGTCGGCAGAATGGCACGGGCAGGCATAAGGGCTTACATGTACGCCCCTTGCCTCCCGCGGGTCGGAGGCCCGATCGGGCCCCCGCCCAGTGCCTGCGGCGGTCGGTATTCATTCGGGAGCGATCCCGGACGAGGGGACGGCCATTCATTCATGGCCACCCCCTCGCGATCGCTCCCGGCGAATGAAAATGTCCGGTGACATCACTTCCTCTCCTGTAATGTAAACACAGGAGAGGAAGTGATGTATTCTCTCCTCCGTGTCGGTAGTTTTCGTTCCGGCACCGAGGAGAGCGCATCGGTGAGTTGCACAAGCACTACACTACACAGTAGAATATGCCAGGCACACTCACACCCCCCCTTTACCCCCCGATCACCCCCCAATTACCCCTGCCCCCCCAGTCACAGTGACACCAATTGCTTTTTTTTTTTTTTTTTTTTTTTTTGCATTGGTGTCATTTGTGACTGTAATAACTGTTAGGGCAGTTAGGGTTAGCCCCCTTTAGTTCTAATGTGCCCCCCTAACCCCCCCAATAAAGGTTTAACCCCGTGATCACCCCCCGTCGCCAGTGTCACTAAGGCTGGGTTCACATTGCAGCGGTTTATGAGAACGAATGTGATTCGCACCGCACTGCAGTGCAAATCACATCCGATCTCTGTGCGATTCGAGTTCAGCCATTCGCCGCACCCGCCACACCCGCCGCAAATTCGCACGGGACCCTTTTTTTGGCCCGCAGCAGAATCGGATCGCATGGGTGTTCACACCATGCGATCCGAGTTTGCAGATCGCACTGCGATATGCGAACTGATCTGGGGGTGTCAGTAACATTTCACTGACACTCCCAGCAGTTCGCATAGGGCAGTGTGAACTGCCGCCGGGAGGCATGCGATGCGGGAACCCGCCGCGGATTCGCGGCGTTTCCGCATCGCTCCAGTGTGAACCCAGCCTAATAAGCGATCATTTTTCTGATCGCCGTATTAGTGTCACAGGTGACACTAGTTAGGCATGTAGGTATTTAGGTTCGCCGCAGCTTTTTATAGCGCCAGGGACCCCCATATACTACCGCATAAAGCCCCCTGATTGCCCCCTAGTTAACCCTTTCACCAGTGATCACCATATAACTGTTACAGGTGACGCTGGTTGGTTAGTTATTTTTTTATAGTTTCAGGGCACCCGCCATTTATTACCTAATAAAGGTTTAACCCCCTGATCACCCGGCGGGTGTCATTTGTGACTGTAATAACTGTTAGGGCAGTTAGGGTTAGCCCCCTTTAGTTCTAAGGTACCCCCCTAACCCCCCCAATAAAGGTTTAACCCCGTGATCACCCCCCGTCGCCAGTGTCACTAAGGCTGGGTTCACATTGCAGCGGTTTATGAGAACGGATGTGATTCGCACCGCACTGCAGTGCAAATCACATCCGATCTCTGTGCGATTCGAGTTCAGACATACAGATAGTATGGCTGAATTCGTGTCGCACCCGCCGCAAACTCGCACGGGACCCTTTTTTTGGTCCGCAGCAGAATCGGATCGCATGGGTGTTCACACCATGCGATCCGAGTTTGCAGATCGCACTGCGATATGCGAACTGATCTGGGGGTGTCATTAACATTTCACTGACACTCCCAGCAGTTCGCATAGGGCAGTGTGAACTGCCGCCGGGAGGCATGTGATGCGGGAACCCGCCGCGGATTTGTGGCGTTCCCGCATCGCTCCAGTGTGAACCCAGCCTAATAAGCGATCGTTTTTCTGATCGCTGTATTAGTGTCACAGGTGACGCTAGTTAGGCAGGTAGGTATTTAGGTTCGCCGCAGCTTTTTATAGCGCCAGGGACCCCCATATACTACCGCATAAAGCCCCCTGATTGCCCCCTAGTTAACCCCTTCACCAGTGATCACCATATAACTGTTACAGGTGACGCTGATTGGTTAGTTATTTTTTTTATAGTTTCAGGGCACCCGCCATTTATTACCTAGTCTCACTAGTGTACCCCTAAATTTAGGGGTGTCTACTTTCCAAAATGGGGTCATTTGGGGGGGGTTTGTGCCATCTTGGCATTTTATGGCCTTCAAAACTGTAACGCCCTTAGAAAGCCTGAAGGCGGTGCTTGGTTTTCGGGGCCCCGTACGCGGCTAGGCTCCCAAAAAGTCCCACATATGTGGTATCCCCGTACTCAGGAGAAGCAGCAGAATTTATTTTGGGGTGTCATTTCACATATGCCCATAGCATGCGTGAGCAATATATCATTTAGTGACAACTTTGTGAAAAAAAAAAAAAAAGTTTGTAATATTCCCGCAACTTGTGGCAAAATATAAAATATTCCATGGACTCAACATGCCTCTCAGCAAATAGCTTGGGGTGTCTACTTTCTAAAATGGGGTCATTTGTGGGGGTTTTGTGCCATCTTGGCATTTTATGGCCTTCAAAACTGTAATAGGTAGTGAGGAGTGAAGTCAAATATTTACGCCCTTAGAAAACCTGAAGGCGGTTCTTGGCTTTCGGGGCCCCGTACGCGGCTAGGCTCCCAAAAAGTCCCACATATGTGGTATCCCTGTACTCAGGAGAAGCAGCAGAATTTATTTTGGGGTGTCATTTCACATATGCCCATAGCATGTGTGAGCAATATATCATTTAGTGACAACTTTGTGTAAAAAAAAAAAATAAAAAATTTTTTTTTGTCATTATTCAATCGCTTGAGGCAAAAAAATAAAATATTCAATGGGCTCAACATGCCACTTATCAATTTCCTTAGGGGGTCTACTTTCCAAAATGGGGTCATTTGGGGGGGTTTTGTACTGCCCTGCCATTTTAGCACCTCAAGAAATGAGATAGGCAGTCGTAAACTAAAAGCTGCGTAAATTCCAGAAAACGTACCTTAGTTTGTAGATGTGACAACTTTTGCGCAAACCAATAAATATACAATTATTGACTTTTTTTTTACCAAAGACATGTGGCTGAATACATTTTGGCCTAAATGTATGACTAAAATTGAGTTTATTGGATTTTTCTAATAACAAAAAGTAGAAAATATCATTTTTTTTCAAAATTTGCGGTCTTTTTACGTTTATATCGCAAAAAATAAAAATCGCAGAGGCAATCAAATACCATCAAAAGAAAGCTCTATTTGTGGGAAGAAAAGGACGCAAATTTTGTTTGGGTACAACATTGCATGACCGCGCAATTACCAGTTAAAGCAGCGCAGTGCCAAATTGTAAAAAGACCTCTGGTCATTTACCAGCAAAATGGTCCGGTCTGAAGGTGGTTAACCTTAAACTACTTAGAGGGGTCTTTACTGTAAGAGCGTCAAGGATGTGGAATTCCCTTCCACAGGCAGTGGTCTCAGCGGGGGGACATTGATAGTTTCAAGAAACTATTAGATAAACACCTGAATGGCCATAACATGCAATGTAATACTGACACATATTCACACACATAGGTCGGACTTGTGTCTTTTTTCGACCTCACCTACTACTATGTAACTATGTTCAGAGGCCTCTGTAGTGGGGGGGGGGGGGGGGGGGTCAGAGAAGATATGAGGCATAAGAGAGGAGAGAGGAACATCCAGAGCCCCCCCGGCCCGAACCCTACAGCTTCAATGCTTATAAAGATGCATAACGTTTTGTGGACCATCATTTTTCATTCATAATTCCCAATACACTCAGATGTTCAGCCAACAATTTCCCACCCGGCTCCAGCTTTTCAGTTGACTTTTGCCGAGCTAAGTGGTGGTGACAGGCCGCCCATGGGCTTAAATATTGACTAATTCAGCAGAAACTGGCCAAAACTCAAGCCATCTATGACAACCTTAACTCCAGCCCATTGAGATAGATAGATAGATAGATAGATAAACAAGAGTTGAAATAGGTTTTGTTGGTGGCCCCCACTGACAAGCTTTCCCTACCTGCTTTACTAAGTTTTAATCCATCCTTATTCTACTATTTGATTTTTTTTTTGTGTTCCCATTGGAGAGATTTTGCCATCATGAAGTGATATTTGTCTGCACAATAAGGATAAATAAAGCAAAATAAATACCTATCCTTTTATAGAACTATTTAAAACAAATTAATATTTATAAAAAAAAAAAACTAAAAATAAATAAAAAAAAAGTATTACTTTTCTCATTTAAACTTTATAAACATTACATTAAGATACACTAGGTTGTCAAAAGTATTGGGACACCTACATGAACTTTATGGGCATCCCAGTCTAAATCCGTAGGGTTCAATATTGAGTTGGCCCACCCTTTGCAGCTATAACAGCTTCAACTCTTCTGGGAAGGCCGTCCACAAGGTTTAGGAGTGTGTCTATGGGAATGTTTGACCATTCTTCCAGAAGTGCATTTGTGAGATCAGGCACTGATGTGGACGAGAAGATCTGGCTCTTAAAACATCTTTGAGATAAATTAGAGCAGAGACTATCGGGTTGAAGTCAGGACTCTGTGCAGGCCAATCAAGTTCCTCCACCTCAAACTCGCTCATTCATGGCTTTATGGACCTATATTCATATATATTGCTTTGTGAACTGGTGCGCAGTCATGTTGGAACAGGAAGGAGCCATCCCAAATTTGTTCCCACAAAGTTGGGAGCATGAAATTCTCCAAAATGTCTTGATATGCTGATGCCTTAAGAGTTCCTTTCCTGTCATATACTGTGTGTTTTTTTGCATCTGTGTTGAAATTATTAATAAACAGAATACAATTTATACACAAATATTTTTTTACTTATATTAGCTATACAAAGTTATATCCTCCCTCTGTAAATCAGATAAGTGCAATTAACTCCCTTGCCGTAGTACATGACAGACTAGATTGTTGTCAACCAGTCTGAGCAGTCGGGAATTTTGCTCCATCTGGCCGTTTTTGGTTGGATCAGGGAATGATTGTATGCTTAAAGGCTCTGTCCTGCCTGACACTCCCTGGCTGAGCCGGCTTGGAGGAAAGTGGACTGGCCAGAATCAATTAGAAGTAATGATAGTAGAGTGAGTAGGGAATGTCTGGTCAGGCGGATCTTTTTTCCTTGGATCAGGAACACTCATATGCTTAAAGGTTCCTACACAGCCCTGCCTGATACCCCGTGGCCTGCCTGGAAGAACTTTGATTGGCCACAGTCAATTAGAAGTACAGTGATAATATGGATAGAGTCAGAAGCCAACGTTGGCTCAATCTGGTCATTTTTAGTTGGACCAGGGAATGGTCGTATGCTCCAAGGTTCCTACACAGCCCTGCCCGGCTCTCCCCAGCTGGGCCTGCTTGGAGGAAAGTGGATTAGCCACAATCAGTTAGGCTAAGGCTCTGTTCCCACTAGTGCAACTCCAAAATTGTGTGATTTCTACTGCGACTTTCATGCAACTCTACACTCTATGGCAACTCGAGTCGCAAGAAAGTTGCATCAAAGTAGTGCAGAAACTTTTTCAAAGCCACTATGACTTTAAAGCGGAGGTCCACCCTAAAGTGGACCTTCCGCTCATTTGGAACCCCCCCCCCACGGCGCCACAATTGGCACCTTTCAGGGGGGTGCAGGTACCTGTACAGTACAGGTATCTGCACCCACTTCCGGCGTAGATTCTGCAGAAGGTACGCCCCTTTCCGAAGGTCCCCCACTGCCTGCTGGGAAACACACGGATCCCAGAGACAGCGGGGACCGTCCTTATTGCGCAGCGCGACTCGCGCATGCGCAGTAGGGAACCGGGAAATGAAGCCAAAAGGCTCCACTTCCTGATTCCCATACCTAAGATGGCAGCGGCAGCACCCGAGAGACGATCGAGAGATCAGCTTCGGGTGCCGACATCGCGGGCGCGCTGGGCGGGTAAGTGTCATTATTTTAAAAGTCAGCAGCTGCAGTATTTGTAGCTGCTGGCTTTTTAAAAAACAAACAAACAAAAAAAAAAAAACGGCGGACTCCCGCTTTAAGTCACATAGATTGCAACAGGTACCCCTGCTGGCTGTAAGGCTGAGAACCAAATGATCAAACAACACCAATCACTCAGTTCTCAGAGCTCCATGAGCAGATAGCTGGGACTGCCAGTTATCACCGCTGTCTGCTCTGCCCCTCCAGCATTCACCACTGGGCTGTGGAGGGGGGCGGCTCGCTGAGAGGCTGAGCCGGGTGCTGGTCCAGGCATGTGGGCGCATCCCGACCATATGGTTGTGATCTTTTCCGAGCCTGGACCGGCTCTGTAGCATCAGCCAACAGCAGGCTCCAGCACGCTGTCTGCTGAAAACAGGTCACAAGAGTGCAGAATGAACTGCACTCCTGTGATCCACACAAACTTTGGCTGTACTTCTCTTTTAACGGCTTGCCGACCGCCGCACACAGATGTACGTCAGCAGAATGGCACAGGCAGGCAAATGGGCGTACCTGTACGTCCCTTTATATTTGCTGCCTATCGGGCACGCACGAGTGCGCCCCGGCATGCTGCGGGGGTGTGACCGTGGGTCCCGGGAGCTTGATGTTCACCGGCGGCCTGCGATTGCGGTGTGGAAGGGTAGAATGGGGAGATTCCTATGTAAAAAAGGCATTTCCCCCCTTCTGCTTAGTGACATGACAGGGATCTACTGCTCCTTGTCATCGGGAGCAGTGATCGCTGTCATGTGAGTTGAAGCCCCTACAGTTAGAATCACTCCCTAGGACACACTTAACCCCTTGATCGTCCCCTAGTGTTTAACCCCTTCCCTGCCAGTGTCATTTACACAGTAATCAATGCATTTTTATAGCACTGATCGTTGTATAAATGAGAATGGTCCCAAAATAGTGTCAAAAGTGTCCGCCATCATGTCGCAGCCACGTAAAAAAATAAAAATATCGCTGCCGCCATTGCTAATAAAAAAAATTCATAAGAAAAATGCCATAAAACTATCCTCTATTTTGCAGACACAATAACTTGCGCAAAACAATCAATATACGCTTATTGCGATTTTTTTTTAACCAAAAATATGTTGAAGAATACATATCGGCCTAAACTGAGAAAGAAATTTGTTTCTTTTATATATATTTTTGGGCGATATTTATTATAGCAAAAAGTAAAAAATATAGTTTTTTTTTTGTTTTTGTTTTTTCAAAATTGTTGTTTTTTTTTTTTTTTTCTTCATGTTAAAAATGCTGATAAAAGCCTGATTTAACTGCTAGCCGACTGTATACCATACATATACGGCGGCAAGGTGGCTCTCCTGCGCCAGATCACATACTAGGTACCTGATCTGCCACTTCCGGGTGCCGGCCAATGGATTAAACCAGGGGTCTCAAACTGATGGCCCTCCAGCTGTTGCCAAACTACAAGTCCCATGATGGCTCTGCCTGAGGGAGTCATGCTTGTAACTGTCAGCCTTGCAATGCCTCATGGGACTTGTAGTTTCGCAACAAGACCCCTGGATTAAACACAGCAGATGTCGATCAGCGGGTGCCGGCCAATGGATTACCGCTGACACCCATCGATCGCCGGGAATTGACACAGGACAAAGCCCCGCTATGTAAACAAGGCAGAGCCCTGTCCTTGTTTTCCCCTTCCCAGCCACTGTCATCAGTACAGTGACAGTGCATATTTATATCAATGATCACTGCGTTAATGTCACTTGGTTCCCACAAAGTGTCAGTTAGTGTCGTACGATTCTGGAAAAACCTTCCTGTTTGCGTAGCTACGTATCGGAACTGATGTCAAATACGTATGACCCCCGTGTCTGCCGTGCCCTTTAGCATTTTGTATTGTTCTGCCATCTCTTTCTGGGTTATTTTTGCGTTTCCGATCATGCGTGGCGTTATCGATTTTTAGCAGACACATACTGTACTGATTAAACGATTACCGTTCGCTAACGTCCGAGCTAAGTTTTTGTGTTTGTCCCTTCAGATATTGTTGGACGAACTGTCGTGATCGGCTGTCGGAAGCTGTGTACTAACGATCAGGCTATAGTGCAATCAATCCGAAAGCGATTGTTATCATCTGACTATCTGACCGTGTATACGAGGCATTCGCCCATATAGTTCAATATTGAGTTGGCCCACCCTTTGCAGCTATAACAGCTTCAACTCTTCTGGGAAGGCTGTCCACAAGGTTTAGGAGTGTGTCTATGGGAATGTGTGACTATTCTTAAAGAAGCACTTCCAGAAGGCACTGATGTTGGATGAGAAGGCCTGTCTCGCAGTCTACACTCTAATTCATCCCAAAGGTGTTCTATCAGGTTGAGGTCAGGACTCTGTGCAGGTCAGTCAAGTTTCTCCACCCCAAACTCGCTCATCCATGTCTTTATGGACCTTGATTTGTGCACTGGTTCAAATCATTTGGTGGAGGAGGCATCGGCTTTTGCGGCTCTTGCTTCCAACTTTATAAGTAGTCCCTCTGCATTGCACTCTGTTTGATGCTCTGGAATGGCGAGTCTGCAAGCCCAGACCATGATCTACCAGTCACCTGTCTGCGATCTACAGGTTGCTGACCCTCAGCCTAGGCTATAAGAAGATTGCCAAGACCCTGAAACTGAGCTGCAGCACAGTGGCCAAGACCATACAGCGGTTTACCAGGACAGGTTCCACTCAGAACAGGCCTCGCCATGGTTGACCAAAGAAGTTGAGGTCACGTGCTCAGCCTCATATCCAGAGGTTGTCTTTAGGAAATAGATGTATGAGTGCTGCCAGCATTGCTGCAGAGGTTGAAGGGGTGGGAGGTCAGCCTGTCAGGGCTCAGACCATACGCCGCACACTGCATCAAATTGGTCTGCTTGGCTGTCATCTCAGAAGGAAGCCTCTTCTAAAGATGATGCACAAGACAGCCTGGGCTCACAGGAAGTAGGCTGAATACATTCAACCCAATAGAGAAAAGCCATGTAGTGTAGTTGACATGTTGCCGGTCAATATACAGTCATTTTTAAAGGTGGTGAAGGATGAATTCCCACTTTATGTAGTAGTTTGGTCAGATTCCATGTGGGGAGAGCCCGGCCAATCATTAGCAGAGGGAAGGGTGTGGGAAGGTTTGTCACTTCCCCAATCGGTATAGAAGATTGTGTGGAACCGCCAAGTTGGCTCTCAGCATCAAGAATCTGATTATTATCAGATCACATTCCTACATAAACCCCCCCTCCCCCCCACACATATAATCCAGATTACTTCCCGATATCCAATTCTAGCCATCAATTATCCTAGGTGGAGTAGGGAAGGGTCAGCTTGTATTCCCTATGGGGAGATTTCATCCCACTTGTCAGGATCCGAGCAACCCGGCCAGCTTAGTAAGGCTGACCTGTGTGAGGACAGAGTGTCTGGTATAGACATCCAGCCATTCCTCCCACCGACACCTCCCACCGGGCACTATTCCTTTCACGGACACCAATGATGGGGCACTATTCCTCCCACCGTCACCAATGATGGGGCACTAGTCCTCCCACCGTCACCAATGATGGGGCACTATTCCCCCCACCGTCACCAATGATGGGGCACTATTCCTTTCACGGACACCAATGATGGGGCACTAGTCCTCCCACCGTCACCAATGATGGGGCACTAGTCCTTTTACGGACACCAATGATGGGGCACTATTCCTCCCACCATCACCAATGATGGGGCACTAGTCCTCCCACCGTCACCAATGATGGGGCACTAGTTCTCCCACCGTCACCAATGATGGGGCACTAGTCCTCCCACCGTCACCAATGATGGGGCACTAGTCCTTTCACATACACCAATGATGGGGCACTAGTCCTCCCACCGTCACCAATGATGGGGCACTATTCCTTTCACGGACACCAATGATGGGGCACTAGTCCTCCCACCATCACCAATGATGGGGCACTAGTCCTCCCACCGTCACCAATGATGGGGCACTAGTTCTCCCACCGTCACCAATGATGGGGCACTAGTCCTCCCACCATCACCAATGATGGGGCACTAGTCCTTTCACATACACCAATGATGGGGCACTAGTCCTCCCACCGTCACCAATGATGGGGCACTATTCCTTTCACGGACACCAATGATGGGGCACTATTCCTCCCACCGTCACCAATGATGGGGCACTAGTCCTCCCACCGTCACCAATGATGGGGCACTAGTCCTTTCACCAACACCAATGATGGGGCACTATTCCTTTCACGGACACCAATGATGGGGTGTTGAGTTCTGTAGTACTGGAGGGGGGGGGGTTGAGTTCTGTAGTGTATTGGAGGGGGGGGGGGTTGAGTTCTGTAGTGTACTGGAGGGGGGGGATGTTGAGTTCTACAGTACTGGGGGGGAGGGGTGTTGAGTTCTGTAGTACGGGGGGGTGTTGATTTCTGTAGTGTACTGGGGGGGAGGGGTGTTGAGTTCTGTAATACTGGAGGGGTGGGGGGGTGGTGTTGAGTTCTGTAGTACTGGGGGGGTTGAGTTCTGTAGTACTGGAGGGGGGTTGCGTTCTGTAGTACTGGAAGGGGGGGGGGGGGGGGGGGGGGTGTTAAATTCTGTAGTACTGGAAGGGGGGGGGGGGGGTGTTGAATTCTGTAGTACTGGAAGGGGGGGGGGGGTTGAATTTTGTAGTACTGGAAGGGGGGGTGTTGAATTCTGTAGTTCTGGAAGGGGGGGGGGGGGTGTTGAGTTCTGTAGTACTGGAAGGGGGGGGGGGGGGGGGGTGTTGAGTTCTGTAGTACTGGAAGGGGGGGGGGGTGTTGAGTTCTGTAGTACTGGAAGGGGGGGGGTGTTGAGTTCTGTAGTACTGGAAGGGGGGGGGTGTTGAGTTCTGTAGTACTGGAAGGGGGGGGGGGGGGGTGTTGAGTTCTGTAGTACTGGAAGGGGGGGTGTTGAGTTCTGTAGTACTGGAGGGGGGGGGGGGTGTTGAGTTCTGTAGTACTGGAGGTGGGGGGGGGGTGTTGAGTTCTGTAGTACTGGAGGGGGGGGGGGGGTGTTGAGTTCAGTAGTACTGGAGGGGGGGGGGGGGTGTTGAGTTCTGTAGTACTGGAGGGGGGGGGGGGGTGTTGAGTTCTGTAGTACTGGAAGGGGGGTGGTGGGTGTTGAGTTCTGTAGTACTGGAGGGGGGGGTGTTGAGTTCTGTAGTACTGGAGGGGGGGTGTTGAGTTCTGTAGTACTGGAGGGGGGGGGGGGGGGGGGGGGTGTTGAGTTCTGTAGTACTGGAGGGGGGGGGGGGTGGGTGTTGAGTTCTGTAGTACTGGAGGGGGGGGTGGGTGTTGAGTTCTGTAGTACTGGAGGGAGGGGGGGGGTGTGGTGGGTGTTGAGTTCTCTAGTACTGGAGGAGGGGGGGGGTGGTGGGTGTTGAGTTCTGTAGTACTGGAAGGGGGGGGTGGTGGGTGTTGAGTTCTGTAGTACTGGAAGGGGGGGGTGGTGGGTGTTGAGTTCTGTAGTACTGGAGGGGGGGGGTGGTGGGTGTTGAGTTCTGTAGTACTGGAGGGGGGGGGGTGGGTGTTGAGTTCTGTAGTACTGGAGGGGGGGGGTGGTGGGTGTTGAGTTCTGTAGTACTGGAGGGGGGGGGGGGTGGTGGGTGTTGAGTTGTGTAGTACTGGAGGGGGGGTGGTGGGTGTTGAGTTGTGTAGTACTGGAGGGGGGTGGGTGGGTGTTGAGTTCTGTAGTACTGGAGGGGGGGGTGGGTGTTGAGTTCTGTAGTACTGGAGGGGGGGGTGGGTGTTGAGTTCTGTAGTACTGGAGGGGGGGTGGGTGTTGGAGTTCTGTAGTACTGGAGGGGGGGGTGGGTGTTGAGTTCTGTAGTACTGGAGGGGGGGTGTTGAGTTCTGTAGTATACTGGAGGGGGGGGGGGTGTTGAGTTCTGTAGTACTGGAGGGGGGGTGGGTGTTGAGTTCTGTAGTACTGGAGGGGGGGGTGGGTGTTGAGTTCTGTAGTACTGGAGGGGGGGGGTGTTGAGTTCTGTAGTACTGGAGGGGGGGGGGGGTGTTGAGTTCTGTAGTACTGGAGGGGGGGGTGGTGTTGAGTTCTGTAGTACTGGAGGGGGGGGGGGTGTTGAGTTCTGTAGTACTGGAGGGGGGGTGGGGTGTTGAGTTCTGTAGTACTGGAGGGGGGGGGTGTTGAGTTCTGTAGTACTGGAGGGGGGGGGGGGTG